>NC_057805.1:367568427-367886957 GCF_018294505.1 Triticum aestivum
CTCGCGGGCTCGTGGGCCGGCGGCGAGGGCCGGCGGCGGCCGCTATGTGGCGCGCCCCGATTGGTGCGGGCGGCGGCGGGGGCTTTGTCCGGTGAGGCCGGACGTTGAGGCCGGACGTGTCCGGCGGCGGAGTGGAGGCGATGGCTAGGGTTTACCTGCGAATTTGAAAGGGGGATGCCTATTTATAGGTAGAGGGAGTTAGGAGTGTCCAAATGAGGTGCGGTTTTCGTCCACACGATCGTGATCGAACGGCGGAGAGCATGGAGGGAGCTTTGCTGGTTTAGTGGGCTGATTTGGAGGGGTGTTGGGCTGCAAGACAAAAGGGGCTTTTGGGGTACGCGGTTAGCCATTGGGGCATCAAACGATCTCCAAATGGAACGAAATTTGACGGGCGGCCTGCCGGTGATATACCAAGGCCACTCGGCAAATCTCGGCCTATTCCGAGAATGTTTTTCTCCAGCTCACGAAACAAGGTCGGAGAGGCGCAACGGGCGCGCATGGGAGAGGTTGGGCTCAGAGCGGACAATGGAAAGAACTGGGAGGACCCGAACGAATGCATGTTTTGAAAAACATGCAGATGAAATGCAGATGATGACATGGCAAAATGCAACATGCAAGAAAATGACATGGCAACAACGACGAATAACTGGAAGACACCTGGCGCATCGGATCCGGGGCGTTACAAAATTGTTTGCACGTCAAGGGGGACTCCTGAGCATCGCAACTCAGGAGCCTAACTGGTCAGGTAGCCGCTCACTCCTTGGTCCGTCCAGATCTCCAGTCGGCCCAATGGCGGTTGGGGTATGCGCGGGTGTCGGGGATATACCCCGTGGTACGACCCGGCCGGACTTGGCGCTTCACCGATGACCCGCCGGAGGACTGACGACTCACGAGCCTGACGACTCATGGATGGCCCCGATGGCGGGTCAGATAGAAGACAAGGCCCAAGGCCCAGAGAGCCGGCTCACGTTTATGATGGGCCGGCTTAAGAACAAAGGGATGACGAATATTTCCTTTACGAGGAAGCAAGACCCGGACTTGTATTCAACTTGTGAGAAAAGATAGACTAGTCCTAGTCCTACTAGGACTCCGCATGTAACCCGCCTGTTGAGGATATAACCATTAGAGTCACCCGCCCAGGAGGGGCCGGGTTACGTCATAATGGTCATCATGCGAAGCCCAGTACCAAGCTTGAAGACGGCGGGTTAGATAATGGGCTTTAGACCCGGAGGAGGCTTAAGGCCCGTAGTGATAAACCGCCGTATGGCAAGACTTGTAGTGTAAGGCAAGAATAGTTGAGAATCCGAGCCGGACACTCTTATGAGCCGGCCGGGACTCTGAGAGCCGCTGGGCGTCAACCTCTCTATATAAAGGGGCGACCCGGCGGCGGTTTAGGGACAAGTAAGATCTCGTCGAGAGCCAGGCATAGCGATTAAGCTCCCTGGTCGTCGAAACCGTAATCAATACCACCTCAACTGGACGTAGGCTTTTACCTTCACCGTAAGGGGCCGAACCAGTATAACCCCCGTGTTCCTTGTCCCGTTTAACCCCTTTAAGCTTCCTAGCTGCGATGGCTCCACGACTAAGTCCTAGCTCGAGGACATCTGCCGTGACAATTCCATGACAGTTGGCGCCCACCGTGGGGCCAGCGCACGGTGGATTTGAGTTCTTGAAGGGCAGCTTCGAAGGGCTCAAGGGATACGCTATGGGCCGGATGACCAAGAGTCGTCATGGCAAGCTCTACATCGACGATGCAAACTGGGGCCCCGACGCCGGCTCAATTGAGTACGGGTACCGGGTCCCCTTTGGCGGAATTCATGTCTTCATTGGCAAGATTGGTGAGCCGGGCCCTGAGCCGGATCTCTGCGCCGATCTCATCGAGATGGCTCAGCGTGCACGACCCGCCCGGGCTCTACCTGCCTTGAAGCATGCTTTTGTGGGATGTGTTCATGGAGGACTCTCTGAAGGGTCTGGATCTGGCGATGAGACGGCTGCCGGCTCTGACGGCGAGTCGTCTACGGATGAGTCAAACTCGTTGTATCAACTTCAAGATGGCAGGCTCAGGGGTTGTTCCAACGGCGACAGTATCCCGGACCCCTTTGAACCGCCAAGTCGGGTTGGAATCTTCATGGCTGGCGCGCAACCTGTTCAAAACCCCGCCTCCAGGTCAGGAAGCCCGGTGCCTTCACCGGCTCAGGTGCTGATGGATCTCACAGACAAGCTGACGGTCCTGTTGACCGCTACAGTGGCTCCGGCGGATCAAGTTCAGCATGACGCGGAGGTGGCGCAGTTAAAGTTGGATCTAGCAAAGGCCAAGGAGGATCTGGCGGCGGAGGGGATCGGGATGGCTGCAGAGATGGCGGCTCTCGACGCCCAGACTCAGCTGATTCAGGCACAGTCCTTCCGGCTCACGATGGATCAAAACGCATCCAATGAGGTCATGAGAAGGAGGCATCTAAAGGCCCAATCTCGACTCCCTCCGGTTTACGATCCTCGAAACCTCTTCAACACGCCGGGTGCAGGGTCTAGTAACCCGCCAGAGATCATAGTACCCGGGGCTGGGACACCAATTCAGCCCCAAGTGATGGGACCTCCCTGGGTGAACCATGCCCCGCCTCAGTACGTGCCAATACCACCGGGTCATTATGCCAACCCGCTGGAAAACATGGTCGCCGCGGCGGCACGGCTGGCGGCTCTCCCAATTGATGGCGACTCTCCAACGGCGGTTGAAACCCGCCGGGTCAGAGAACTCCTTCAGACAGCTCTGGTGCAGCAAGAGGCATACTCTTATAGCCGGGACAGGATCCATTCAACCCCTCGTCCAGGCCGGAGCCCGAGTTATAGCAGACACATGGTCTCAGCGACTGGCTCAAGTAATGTCCGACGCCGTGACTTGCCACCTGGCCACGGCCCGGCTCATAACGGGGCCTTTCACGCAGCAGACCAAGACAGAGCACGGCAAGAGGCGGAGCAGGTGCCTCAGTTGACTGCTTACCAGACACCCCCGGCTTATCTGACGGCTTCCGCCGACGTGGGTATCCCTACGAGGACTGGAGGTGTCCCTTGTTTAGTGCCGGCTCTTCGCAATGAACGTCTACCCAAGGACTTTAAAGGGCCTAGGAAGGTGCCTAATTACACGGCTGATTTACAACCCGGAGCCTGGATCGAGAGTTACGAGATGGCCATGGAATTGCTGGAGGTCAGCGAAGCGGCGATGGGCAAGTACTTCAGCATGATGTTAGATGGGACTGCCCGCACTTGGTTGAAAGGGTTGCCGCCGAATTCTATCGGGTCTTGGGCTGAGTTGAAAGCCCGGTTCATCCAAAACTTCAAAGATACCTGTAGGCAGTCTATGTCAATTGTGGATTTGACTAACTGTAAACAGCAGGAGGGTGAGTCTACGACACATTGGGTTCGCCGGGTCAAGGAGATAATACATTCATCTGATAAGATGGATGCCGGCTCTGCAGTCTTAATGTTGGAGCAGAATTGTTGTTTCCTGCCCCTGAAGATGAAACTCGGGCGGCTCAAGCGCGACTGCAACGATATGGGTACGCTGATGGCGGCTCTCGTCAAGTACGCCGACTCTGATAGTACCAAGGACCCTGCGTCAGATGATGAAAGGACAGGGAAGGGAAAGAAGAACGGCAATGGCAAGGGTCCTCAGTATAACCCGGCAAACCAAGGAGGTAACAAGCGTAAGGCTGATGGCAGCATGGAGTTTGTGGCCAATGCCAGCTCACAGGGTAACAACCAGCGACATAAAGGGAGGCCACCTCCCCGAGCTGGCGGTTCAGGCCCAACGCTTGAGCAGTTGTTGAATGAGCCTTGTCCAAGGCATGGCTCCAGGGAGAAGCCAGCTACTCATCTATGGAAAGATTGCGCAATCATGAAGGCCTTTAAGATTTCCAATGCCTTTAATGGCAATAATGGCTCGGGCGGCGGCTCAGGCGCCGGCGGCTTTCATGGCCCGGGCGGCGGCTCAAATTCCAATCCTCAGAATGTTCAAGGGGGCTTTAATCAGCAGTCCGGCCAGGGTCATCAATAGCCACAGGGGGGATACCAGACCAATCCAAAGCAGCTCAATGGTGGACAGTATCATGTGTTTACCACCAGTCTGTGTAAGCGAGATCAGAAGCTTCACAAGAGGGCTGTGAATGATGTTGAGCCGGCGGTTCCACGCTATTTAAGATGGTCTGAGCAGCCTATTGTGTGGAGTAGGGAGGATCACCCTCCCCGGGTTGATAATCCGGGTCACTTGGCCTTGGTGGTGGCTCCTCGGGTGGGAGGATATAAGTTCACTAAGGAGCTCATGGATGGAGGCAGCAGCATCAACATCCTCTATTATGAGACCTTCTGTCGTATGGGGTTGATTGATAAGAACCTCAGCCAGTCCAATACTTTTTTCCATTGTGTGGTGCCTGGTAAGTCGGCTTATCCAGTTGGTAAGATCGAACTGGAAGTGGCCTTTGGAGATGAATACAACTACAGGGTGGAAAAATTGACCTTTGAGGTGGTCAAGATAAGAAGTCCGTACCATGCCATATTTGGGCGGCCGGCTTACCCCAAGTTCATGGCAGGGCCGTGTTACATATACTTACAGCTCAAGATGCCGGGTCACAATGGGACCATTATGGTTCACGGCAGCCGAAAGATAGCCTTGGAATGTGAGGAAGGCGACGCGGCTTACGCAGAGTCTGTTTGTGCAACAGAGGAGTTGAAGTTTTATAAAGACAATGTTGACCCAACAGATATGACATCTCTGAAAAAACCGACCACGGAGCATGAGCCAGCGATGAAAGTTAAGTCGGTTGATGAGACTAAACTCGTTGATTTCGTTCCACGTGACTCATCTCAGCAGTTTAGCATCAGTGCCAATCTGGATCCAAAATAGGAAAGCGCGCTCATCGAGTTCATCCGTGAGAACAGGGACATTTTTGCATGGAAACCTTCTGACATGCCAGGTGTACCTAGAGAACTCGCTGAGCAAACTCTCAATATTGATCCGAAATTTAAGCCGGTCAGGCAATTCCTTCGGCGGTTTAATGAAGAGAGGCGAAAAGCCATTGGTGAGGAGGTGGCCCGGCTCTTGGCGGCCGGGTTTATTGTCGAAGTCTTTCATCCAGAATGGTTAGCTAACCCGGTGCTCGTGCTCAAGAAGAATGGCACCTGGCGGATGTGTGTGGACTATACGGACTTAAACAAGGCGTGTCCGGCTGATCCTTTTGCTCTCCCCCGTATTGATCAAATCATTGATGCTACGGTGGGTTGTGAACGCTTAAGTTTCTTGGATGCTTATTCTGGATACCATCAGATTAAAATGGTAGTTAAGGACCACGAGAAGACGGCGTTCGTCACTCCCTTTGGAGCCTTCTGTTATGTGTCTATGCCTTTCGGACTCAAGAGTGCACAGGCGACTTACCAGCGTTGTGTGCAGAATTGTCTTCATAACCAGATTGGGCGCAATGTTCATGCCTATGTGGATGATATCGTGGTTAAGTCCAGGGAAAAAGAGACTCTGGTCGATGACCTTAGAGAAACCTTTGATAATCTCCGGGTTTACAAGATGATGCTTAACCCGGCCAAGTGTGTTTTTGGTGTTCCTGCAAGCAAACTCTTGGGTTTCCTGGTTTCTAACAGAGGCATTGAAGCTAACCCGGAAAAAATCAAGGCAATCACCTCTCTGGCTAAGCCGGCGTGTCTAAACGACGTCCAGCGTCTAGCAGGCCGCATTGCTGCTTTGAGCCGGTTTATAAGCCGCTTGGGTGAAAAGGCCATGCCAGTGTACCAGTTGATGAAGAAAGCTGATGACTTTGTCTGGAATGATGCTGCTAATACTGCTTTTGAGGATTTGAAGAGACAGCTGGCGGAGCCCCCAGTCCTTGCTGCTCCGGTTGACAAGGAGCCCTTATTACTGTATGTAGCTGCTAACACACGAGCCGTCAGTGTGGCTGTGGTGGTCGAGCGCAAGGAAGAGGGTAAGGAGTACCCGGTTCAGCGGCCGGTTTACTACGTCAGTGAAGTGCTCATTGAGTCCAAACAGCGGTATCCACATTGGCAGAAGCTTGTGTATGGTGTGTTCATGGCAAGCCGAAAGCTTAAGCATTATTTCCAGGGTCACCCTATCACTGTGGTTAGTTCTGCTCCCCTTGGAGATATCATCCAAAACAGAGAGGCCACAGGAAGAGTGGCTAAGTGGGCTATAGAGCTTGGGCCTCATGGTCTGAAATACGTACCGTGCACTGCTGTTAAATCTCAAGCTTTGGTGGATTTTATCAACGATTGGACAGAGCTACAGGTGCCCGAAGAAAAGCCGGATAATACATATTGGACTATTCACTTCGATGGGTCTAGGCAATTGGAGGGCTCGGGGGCTGGAGTTGTATTGGCTGCCCCTAAAGGTGACAAGTTTCATTATGTGCTATGGTTGATGTTTCCTTGCACTAACAATGCGGCTGAGTACGAGGCCTTGCTCCATGGTCTTCGGATGGCTAAGGAGATGAGCTTGAGCCGGGTAAGGTGCTTCGGCGACTCAGACTTAGTGGCTCAACAAGTATCAGACAAGTGGGATTCCAAGGACCCTCTCATGGCGGCTTATCGCCGTGAAGTTGATGCCATTGCTGGACACTTTCAGGGTTACCAAGTAGAGCACATCGATCGCAGGAAGAACGAGGCGGCTGATGCATTAAGCCGGATGGGCTCTCAGCGAAAACCGGTGCCGCCTAATACTTTCTTGGACATCTTGCATAACCCTTCTGTTAAGGTACCTACAGAGGAAGACTTGGCTGTCCCTGACCCGGAGGCACAGTTGGTGGCGGCTCTCCACATCACCCCGGACTGGACGGTGCCATACTTGGCTTACATGACCCGGGGAGATTTGCCTGAGGATGAGACTTTGGCCAGACAAATAACCCGGCGGTCTAAGTCAATGGTCATCATCAATGGCGAGCTGCATCGTCGCAGTGTTACTGGAACTTTCCAGCGATGTGTTTCCCCTGAGGAAGGCCAAGATATTTTGCGTGAGATTCACAAGGGGGATTGTGGCCATCATGCCAGCTCAAAATCTCTCGTGGCCAAGGCTTTCCGTCATGGGTTTTATTGGCTGACGGCTCATACTGATGCGGAGGATTTGGTCAGTAAATGTGACGGTTGTCAGAGGTTCTCGCGACAGGCTCATGTGCCGGCTCAAGAGTTGAGGATGATACCAATCACTTGGCCATTTGCGGTCTGGGGGCTTGACATGGTTGGGCCTTTTAAAAGGTCCAAGGATAAAAAGACCCACCGCTTGGTGGCAGTTGACAAGTTCACAAAGTGGGTTGAAGCAGAGCCAGTTAGTAAGTGTGATGCAGCCACGGCGATTCAGTTCATGAAAAGGGTGATATTTCGCTTTGGCTTTCCACACAGCATTATAACTGACAATGGTACCAATCTATCTAAGGGCGCTATGGAGGAGTTTTGTCAACGAGAGCATATTCGACTTGATGTTTCATTAGTGGCTCATCCTCAATCCAATGGTCAAGCTGAGAGAGCTAATCAGGAGATCTTGAAGGGCATTAAGCCCCGGCTTTTAGTCCCTTTGCAACGGACGCCGGGTTGTTGGGTGGAGGAGTTACCCTCCGTGTTATGGAGCATCAATACTACTCCTAACAGGTCTATGGGTTACACGCCGTTCTTCATGGTTTATGGAGCGGAAGCAGTCCTCCCCAGTGACATCCGTCATGACTCGCCTCGAGTGGCGGCTTATGTTGAGGCGGATAATGAAGAGGCGCGGCAAGATGCTCTTGACTTGTTGGACGAACAGCGTGACGTGGCAGTAGCTCGCTCAGCAATTTACCAACAAGACCTGCGCCGTTATCACAGTCGCCGGGTTAAGTCCCGGGTCTTCCAGGAAGGTGATCTGGTGCTCCGGCTCATCCAAGATCAAACAGATGCACACAAGCTATCCCCGCCTTGGGAAGGGCCCTTTGTGGTCAGCAAGAACTTGCACAACGGGTCATACTACCTTATTGACGTTCGGGAGCATAAAGATTCACGCAAGTCGGAGGAAGAGACCCGTCGGCCGTGGAACATAGCTCAGCTTCGGCCTTATTACACTTGAGCCACCGGCTCTCATAATGTACATATTTCTATAGCCATGTTTATATTATGTTAAATAATAAAGCAGGACCTCTGTCCTTTTCTCCTCCAAAGGTAAAGGTGTTATTTCCATTAAAACATCACATGGTCACTTGGAGGTGGATCCGGCTTATGATCGTATTCGAATCTAGCTGTAAACAATATAATCACCTGGGGGCTTCCTGTTCAAACATAGGTCATATTCGAACCAAAGAGAACATAGCTGTCGATACCCATTTGATTGGCAAAGTGCCGAGCTCATTGGGGAGTTTTCTTTGATCATATTTGAATCATAGCTCAACCCCCTTTGGGAACCGACGTGGATCGTATTCGACAGCGTCGTTAAACAACTCTTAAGGTCATTTGGGGGCTTCCTGTTCAAACATGGGTCGTATTCGAACCAAAGAGAGCATAGCTGTCGGTACCCTCTTGATTGGCATCGCCAAAGCCACTGGGGGCTATATGATCGCATTCGAATCTTAGCTTAACCCCTTTGGGACGGTTCTCTGGTCGTATTCGAACCGGAAGCCCCTAAAGTTTTTGATCTTCTGACTTACAACAAGTTCTGTTGGTCACATCAACAGTGTGCAAGGGCGGCTTTTCTTTGCCGACTTAATTTTGATTCACAATGTTGATAACATATAGTAAGTATTCTTGACGCTGGTAAACCGGAGTTGAGATCTTCACCTCATTATTCGGGTTACATAAGCCGGAACTATACTCGAAGGCTCGTAAGTATGCCATTATGGTTACATCAAAGATGTAATTAAGGGCCAGTCTTCGGTGATTTTTAATTCATATTCCGGGTTATATATGTAAGGTCTATGGTTCTCAGTGCGGTAAGCCGCCTAGAGACTTGTGACTTGTTTTTCTATGCGGGATGGTTAAGGACAACAAATGATCAATTATGACCCGGAGGAATATAAGGAAGCAACTTCAACGGAGCTAAGCATTCAACATGTGCACGATGGCACGACAAGATTAACATGTTTGTCCTACTCTATTACAAGACTCCCCGAGTCCAAAAGGTGAGGCATTGTTTTAAAGGCATAACCATGGGCCGCCTAAGAGTCAAGATGCTTGCTGGGTCGAAGCTTCCGGCTCATCCCTCTCCGCTCCTCCGGCTGTTCCCATGACCTGGAAGGTTGACGATTTCCAGTCAATGCCACTCAAAGCTTCAAATTGAGCCTCCTCTTCAATTAACCCGGCCGAGTCAACTTCTGGGGCGAAGGTATGCTTACGAGTCGGAGGGATCAAGCTGATTGCTTCGTAGCGTGGAGTGGGGATCCTCTGATTCTCCGAGTCATAGCCCGGCTGATACTTGGTCAGGTCGGTGTCATTCCCAATTGAGGTAGCCACCGGGCGCACACTCTTCGCGCAGGCAGCAAAGTCTTTTTTTATCAAAGGGAGTGCCGTCTTCCTTCAGACTGGGGCATCCAAGCGCGATCTCCGCCGGGTCTAGCTCTGGGAGGAAAGCCTTGGCCCGGCTCAGAGCAGCTATGGCTGCGGCTCTTGCAGAGGCCCATCGTAGCTCTTGGAAATGCTGAGGAAGAACGGCAAGCCGCCGAAGTACGTCCGCCAGGTGAGTCGGAACCTCATTGGACAGGACCACAACGGCCAAGGCGCGCTGTGACCCGGTGTAGAGTTGCTCCACCAAGGTGTACACGGCCTTCAGCTTGGTCAGCATGTTCTGATTGAGGTTGGCGCTTCTGGGACCTGTTTAACAAAGTAAGATAAGCCGCTAGCAATGATGGGAATTATGAGACATAAAGACTGTAAACTTGTTGAAAGCCTGCAGAATGACTTACCGAAGATTGCGGCGACCATCTGTGATACATGGCGTTTTAAGCCGGAGAGTTCGGCGGTTCTCTCCATCAGAGCCGCCTCCACCTGTTCGGCCTGGCTGATCAGAGCAGCCTTCTCCTCAGCCCAAGTCTTCCTTTCGGTTTCAAACTTCTTCTTCAGCTTCTTTTGTGCAGCAACACTGGACTCAAATTTAGCGTTGGCCTTCCGGGTCTCCGTTTCCTGAGTCTTCAGGTGGTTCTTCAGCTCAGAGATATCAGCTTCAAATTTCTTGCAAGCAGCCTGTACAATTTCCGGGTTATAGTATGAATAATTATTATACAACTTTAAAGTCCCAAGCACTTTCCAAGCAAAGACACTTGGCACTTGGGGGCTAATGCATGCTGAAAGGTTCTATTTACAAATTGCCGGTTCATGAAAGTAAGCCGGAAGTAAAGTCTACAACACATTCTATCATCAGTGGTAGACTTGGGGGCTAGCATGGGGAGAATGACTATGGAGTAAGCAAGAGAGTGGTACCTCAGATTTTTGCTGTATTTGCTTTACCATATCAATCTATAAGTCTCGGCTGTTGTGCACTTGACCAATGTAACTTGAGATGATGTCTCCAATGCTCAAATTCGCATAATCAGCGATCTCCAGCCTGGCCTGCGGCGCTCCAACGGTTCTTCTTTGGCGGAGCATTTGGCCAGCGCAGTGGGTCTCCCCGGCTCGACAAACTCTGTCTGGGTAATTACGACGTCCGGGTCATCGGCCGGCTGAGCTGGGCTGGGGATCTCCGGGTTAGCGGAAGTCTCTATGACTGGCTCGTTGGTTGGAGCGGTGGCTTCAGGAGTAGAGGCAGATGGCGGCTCTTGAGCTGAAGTCTCCAGTTCAGTTAGGACCGGCTCTTTGACCGGTTTATTCTTCTTCGCCCTCTTGCTGAGCTTTGCCTGGGCACTGAAAGGACAAAAGGTTAGTACAAAAGCATGAGTAAAGATAAGCACAACACAAGATGATGATCGTTACCCGGGTGCGGTCTTGAAAGCCGGCAGGTTAGATTGCATAGAATCACCAGAGGAAGGTGAAGTTTCCTGATAATTTGAATCAGAAGAATTGAGCGGTTGACGAGTAACGCCCGCCAAAGGATGAAAAGGATATAAGTTGGAGATAACCTCGGTCCGGCGTTTCCTTGATGCTTCAGGTAAGCCGGAGGAGAGGTCTGCATCCTTGTTGGTCCGGGTGTGCCGCCGGCTCTCATGAATCTGTTGCTTCAAAGGATGTGAAAATCTTACTTTCCGGGTTACTCTTCGGACTTTCAGCCTTGGCAAGGGCTCCGAGTCGGAGGAAAGTGTCGTTACCTCTTCAGTCACCGGGTTACTTGCTCCGGTGTCATCCTGCTGATGATCAGTATCGATAAGGTGGATAGGAATAAACAAGAAACAAAACAAGAGCCTACAGATTCAGGGGTTACCTCTGACTCGGAGCTGTCACTTGGCTGAAGCAGCTCTGAGGTAGTAGGCCTGCTTCCCTTCTTGCGGGGGGGCGGCTCTCCTGGCGGCTTTCTTAGCCTCCTGGCTTTTTTGGCCGCCTCATGGTCATATTTTACCTTCCAAAACTTGTCATTAGCCTGAAACATACAACAAAGATTTCTTAAAGTTCAGATGGAAATTATTAAAAGGAAACCCAAGGTGTTCAGATCAGTGGCTTACCGCCGGAGCCGGGTTAGCTTGGCAGAAGGGATTTAAGCCGGTTCTCCCACAGTCGGCTAAGCTCTCATTCAGGAGAGACTTGGTCATGTCGTCCACGACGTCCTCAGGAAGATCATTGGGACTGTGCCGCAGAGGGTCATCCTTCCGGCCCGTGTAATCACACATTAAGCCGGGGCGGCGGCTCAAACGGATCACCCGCCAAGAGATCCAAACCCGGACCAGATCAATGCCATTGAGGCAGTTTCCCAGGAGAGCCTTGATCTTATTGATGGTGAGGATCAGAGGTTGACGCTCAGCCTGAGATAGTTTGTCTGGCAGAGGGTGATTTGGCTCCAGACTCAGGGCACGAAAGCCGGGCAGAGGGCTCTCGTCAGCCGGAGAAGTGTCCTGGCAGTAGAACCACGTCTGGTTCCAGTCCTTTGGATGGCTTGGCGGTTCAGCGTAGGAAAAAAGGCAATCTCTCCGTCGTTGAATGGAGATTCCACCAAGTTCCAAGCTCGGCCCATTGGCGCACTCGTTCTGGCGGTTCAGATAAAACAACTCCTAAAAAGCAGTAGGCTGGGCTCTTCTCCAAGATAGACTTCGCAGAATACTTGGAAGTTGCAAATATTTGACACGGAATTGGGTCCTATGTCTTGCGGCCGCAGATCAGAGAAGTTCAGAACCTCTCTAAAGAATTCTGAGCCGGGCGGTGCGAAGCCCCGGCTCATGTGGTCAGCAAATATCACCACCTCACCATCTCTTGGTTGGGGTCTTTCTTCCGACGGGTCAGGGGCACGATAAGACATGATCTCCTTCTTGGGCAAGTAACCCGTCTTCATGAAATCAGCTAAAGTGTCGTCGGTGACATTGGATCTCATCCAGTTGCACGTGATGGGTGCCTTGGGAGCTTTGGGTGGCATTGTGAAAGATGAAGCCTATGCCAAAAGGAAAATGTTCGGTTCAATTATAAGCCGGCAGACGTCTACAGTTCAATACTCAAATGGCGGCTTATGAAGGGGCCTAATGACATATGGCTAAGTGCATCGGGTTATCTAAGCCGCTGAGGGCATCGTAAGTAATTCAAATTGTCTACAGCTTTATCATAAATGAGCCAGAAATTTTACAGTGCGTGGCTTCTTTTAAGCCGGAAATGTGAGCCGCCATAGCTAAACACACGCAATTTTTGACTAAGTGTGGCGAAAACAAGTTCCACAGACCGCAGTAATTATTTTGGATCAAACGGTCGGTTAAAAAGAAAAATTTCTAGACCTAGAACTGACGCAGAAGAAGTTCATGGATTCAGAATGGGATCTTATTTCAAACAAAGGGGATCTAGTAGTGTAAAAATGGATGCGCAACAACTACCACAGGAGCTCCGTACTATTTTTGGATCAAACATGGCTGTGGTGGAAGAACTACAGGGAACTCGAGAAGAACAGTGAAGAACAAAGGAAGAACAGTGGAAACCCTAAATGCAGATCTACGATGGAGAGGTGCAGGAACTTACAGATGCGGAGTTACGGCGGAGGTTCGTCGCGTCTTTCTGGTCACGTCAGGTTGATGCAGCGGCCTTAGTTGGTGAAGACGAGGAGACCTGCGGCGGCGGCGGCGGAGCTCGCGCGACAGTACAGTGGTGAGAGGAGGAAGACGATGGAGGCGACAAGTAACTGGAGACTCATGGGCCGGGCTATTTATAAGGTGAGGCTCATAAGTGGGCGCGAGAAACGAGGAGGCCACGGGGTGGTTATCTCGCCACAAAAACGCCTCGATTTTCGGGACGGCAATTAAAGATAAGATCCGTTGCGGATATGGGGGAATAAAGAATGAACTTAATGGAAGATTATGTCATGGCGGCTCGCCGGGAGTCTAGAAGATGACGTCACGACGGGTTATAACTTTCGCACGAATATAAGCCGGAAGATTTTTTTCTCTCTCAAAGGAATTGAAGATTGACATGAACCGGTTCAAATCAATCTGGGGCCTAATGTTGAGGATATAACCATTAGAGTCACCCACCCAGGAGGGGCCGGGTTACGTCATAATGGTCATCACGCGAAGCCCAGTACCAAGCTTGAAGACGGCGGGTTAGATAATGGGCTCAAGACCCGGAGGAGGCTTAAGGCCCGTAGTGATAAACCGCCGTATGGCAAGACTTGTAGTGTAAGGCAAGAATAGTTGAGAGTCCGAGCCGGACACTCTTATGAGCCGGCCGGGACTCTGAGAGCCGCTGGGCGTCAACCTCTCTATATAAAGGGGCGACCCGGCGGCGGTTTAGGGACAAGTAAGATCTCGTCGAGAGCCAGGCATAGCGATTAAGCTCCCTGGTCATCGAAACCGTAATCAATACCACCTCAACTGGACGTAGGCTTTTACCTTCACCGTAAGGGGCCGAACCAGTATAACCCCCGTGTTCCTTGTCTCGTTTAACCCCTTTAAGCTTCCTAGCTGCGATGGCTCCACGACTAAGTCCTAGCTCGAGGACATCTGCCGTGACAATTCCACGACACCGCCCCTCTAACTTATATAAGGAGGGGCAGGGCACCCCAAAGAGGGACAAGTAACAAGAAACAATCTCTAGGGCTAGACACCGAGAGCCGGTTCCCGGCGACTCCCTCGTGATGATAAAGAGACCTAGCCACAAACAGCATGTAGGGTTGTTACCGGATGATGTTTTCTGGGGCCCGAAGCTGTCTAAATCCCTGTCTTGCGTTGTGTCTCTCGATTCCGCTCAACCCCTCTCAAGCTACCACATAGATGCGTTGGCCTCACGACTAAGTCCTCACACTAGGACATCTGCCATGACAATTCCGCGACAGTTGGCACCCACCGTGGGGCTCGACGCACGGTGGTGTTGAGGTCTTGGAGGGATTTCTTTCAGGGATCTAGAAGCTCGCGATTGACCAAGAAAAGAAGAACCAGCATTGAAAAAAGTATCATTGAAGAAAGTAGGGTTTGCTGTTGAGGCGCCGCCTACAACCGCGACAAGAAGGATTACTATCAATAGCCATGTATGTCGGCGTCAAGCAAAGATCCAATATACATCAAAAACAAAATCGGGTTAAAAGAAAACTCGGTCAAAGCAGATATGATCAAGAAACAGAACCGGTCACGACCCGGATTCTTCTTCCCCCAGCGGCCTCGTTTCGAAGTGCCTGTCCCCGCCGCCTCGCGTGCGTTTCCTCGTCGTCGTCTTCTACACCGCAACCCGCCGGGACTGCTGCGCGTGGCTGCGGTCTTGAGCCGCCGGATCCCCGCCTTCCGCGGTGCTCCTTCGTCAAACCATCGTGGGTTTTTCGGTGATACAGCAACCCGTCCTTCTCCAAACCGCGGGCGTGCCTCTGCTACCAGGCGGACCTTGTTGACACGCCGCCGCGCCTGTGGTGTTTCCTCTGCTGAGCCGCCCAAATCGGACCTTGCTGACCCGCGTTGCCTGCTGCGCACTATCACTGTCGACCCGCTGGTTTTTGTGGCCCTGCCGCCGGCCGCTGTTAGCGCCTCTGCAACTGCGCCGCCTGACGCCTCCGTCTCCACTTGCGAGCCGACCTACCGCGTCAAATCACCGGGTCGCCTCGGTTGGTTTCCCATGGGTTGCCGGTCTACCCGAGCCGTTTTCTGTTGCGTTGAATGGATCATCGGTCATCCGAGAAAATCAGGTGATATCCATCTAAGCCTATTCTTTAGCACATATTGTTTTTGTCAAAAAACAATTACTTGGTTCGCGATGTTTTCTATGCAGGATAGTTATTCACTGCAAGAGCAATGGTCGTGTCATGGATGTATGGCTCGCACTACCATTATTGTGCGCCAGCATCTGACCGTGCCATAATACTCGACGAACACTTGCTCGCCCTCGCCGCGTTGGAGCTGTCCTGCCTTGAGCCGCCATCGGAGAGCCTACCCTTGCGGCCGACTCACACGTCTGCGACCGGCTTACAATGTGACGGACAACTTACCAGTCCACCCCCGCGGTCGACTCGGCGTCCGCGTCGCTTACCGCTTCTGTGATTGACTCGCGCGACCGCACCGGCTTACAACGCCACGGCCGGCTCATATGTCTGCTTCCGCGGCCGACTCAGCCGTGATTGGTTTCAGCTTCACCGTGATGATCATCAACTCCGCGGTGGATAATTTCTGGCCTGACATATCAGGTGAAATCAATCCAGTAAATTTTTATATATTATATATTGTTTTCTTTAAAAAGAGCAATTACTCTGGCTCGCGAGGTTTTTGATACAGGACAATTGTTCACTACATCAACACTACGTGGTTGTCGCCCATCCACGCGGCTTACCGCACCGGCGATTGATTCGCCCGTCCGGACCGGCTTACAACACCACGGTCGGCTCATCTGTCTGTGTTGCCTCTGATGCAACGGTCATCTTTACCATCCGTCTCTCGCGGGTTGGTCTATATAAACACACTAGGCCGCACCTGTATGCATGAGCTGTTTATTGAATATGAGCGAGTCACTGCTTGGGAAGCCCGGTTTTCTTCCAACAACTTGAAGGAAAATTATCATGTGTTATCAGCCGCCGTCGGCACTGGACGGTTCAATGGGCATGCGCACAAGTCGCCGCCACTACAGTTTGGATAACTTCAGAACATCCATTTGGAAGGAACCATTGGCCGAGTTGCTGACACGGCTCATATAGGATCATTTATAACCCGCCGCAGTCACCTCAACCTTCTGTGGATTCACATCGCGCTATCAACACCAATGATACACACCTTATGATATGGTCAATATGGAGAATCTCAAAGCCAACTCCTCGAGTCGTCTTGAGACTCGGGGGCTACAATGATATGACTCGGCAGCATTGGTCGGTTTCAATGCATTCAAGAACTCCGGGTCATTGGAGGGAAAAATAACCCGGTTCCGGAGGCTACCGCCATATTGGTAAAAAGTTTAAAGGCCGTCAGAAAATTTCCAGCTTAAAAAGAAGGATTCCGGTTTAGATCCGGCTCAAGAGACTTGACATCTCCCACAAAGCACTAAAGCTCTTAATACCCGATTTAAAATTCGGTTCAAGGGAAATTTATCTGCCACAAAGTTTTGAAGCTCTCAAATCCGGTTCAAAATCCGGTTCAAGGTAAATTTGTCTATCACAAAGCTTTGAAACTCTCAATATCCGGTTTTTCTGGTTCAAAAAGAATTTATCTCTCGCAAAGTTCGAGTTCTCAGGAAAAATTAAAGGGACCAAAAAGAGTCTGTTGCAAAGCACAACCCAAACATAGGTACCCTGCTTTAATAACCATTGGGAGCTGATCGTATTCGAATTTAGCTTAAACCCTTTTGGTGTGACCCTGATCGTATTCGAATCAGAGTCGTTAAATATTCTCATGATCACTAGGGGGCTTCCTGTTCAAACATAGGTCATATTCGAACCAAAGAGAACGTAGTTGTCGATACCCTTTTGATCGGCACACTGCCGAGCTCACTGGGGAGTTTCTTGGTCATATTTGAATCATAGCTCAACCCCCTTTGGGAACCGACGTGGATCGTATTCGAATCAGCGTCGTTAAACAACTCTCAAGGTCATTTGGGGGCTTCCTATACAAACATAGGTCGTATTCGAACCGAAGAGAACTTAGCTGTCGGTACCCTCTTGATCGGCAACGCCAAAGCCACTGGGGGCTATATGATCGTATTCGAATCTTAGCTTAACCCCTTTAGGACGGTTTTCTGATCGTATTCGAATCAGAAGCCTCAAAAAATTTGAAGTCTCTTTTTGCAAACAGTTTTGGATTTTATTTGAAGCTCTTTTGATCATATCTAAAGTGTATTTGAGTGGTTGCTATTTAACCCGGTTTGACTTTGGATGATAAGTCGCCATCATATGACAATCATAAACATTTGGAAGTCTTGATTTCTAAAGATTGGGTTATCACCCTTACTGCACAGGTCATGTAAACCGGCAGTACAAATTCAATATCACAATGGTTATATGTGAGATATTATGACCCGCCCTGCAGTAAACCGTCAAGGGATTTTGTGATCTACTTATGTGCAGGATAAGACTACATTTGGGTGGTTACCCGTCCTGGCTTTTGACGTTAAGTCGCCAGGGCATATGTTATTTAATCTCTGTGCAGGATTTACAGAGCTATGACTTACATAAATGATTAAGTTCAAGCCCATCATCAAAGATTGAAATTGGTGTCTCAAAAGGGTTATCAATTCTTGATTTTCTCAAAGGCTATAAGCCGCCGGGTTATACAAGTTCCGGCTTACAATGGAGGCGTATTAAATTGCCATCGGCCAAGAACCGCCGGGTATTTAAACTCCGGATTTACTTATCAACAGATGAGGTATTCAAAGTCGCTTTGGCGCACTGGCTATTATTTTATCAATGGATATGATTTATTATACAATGGAAGGAATAGTCCCGAGTCACTGGAGGCTTACGACCCGGCACTTGGGGGCTACATTATTCAAATTGATATTATATCGAATATACAAGTCGCATGTTACTGCCAGCATATACCATGGCACATGGGGGCTAATGCAAAGTCATTTTTGCTCAAATTATTGAAGACCCAACTCATCACATTCTAAATGAGCCGGCCCTTGGGGGCTACCAATTGCTCCTGTCGAAAATTCAAGGTACACAAGCCTTAATCCGTTATATTGAAAGATCCACTTCTCAGTTGGTAGGGTACAAAGCTGTTAACCTTGTGGACGTGGGTTCAAGCCCCATGGTCGAGATTACATCATATGCTGTTATTATCAATGAATCATATACAAGGTCCCAGCTCGGTAATATCTTACTGACCCGGCCCTTGGGGGCTACATGTTGCAGGTCAAGTTTACATGATCATATTTACAAAGTCCCTGCTCATTATTGCATAATGACCCGGCCCTTGGGGGCTACACTGGTTGAAGTTTTCATGAGTATAAGGCAATTACAAGTCCCAGGTTGCTGCAAGCATGACAACTCGGCACTTGGGGGCTACAGGTGATATGCATATAAGAGAGAGAAAAAAAATCAAATTCTCGGTTTGGAGCAGACCAGATTAACCCGGTGTCTGCAACAATCATGACCCGGCATCATTTATTTATAACCAGGCAATTTTGGCAATCATAAATCGAGCCAATGTCAGCAAATGGATTATGAAGCTGGCCTATTGACTCGGATTTTCTAGGAGAAAATGTCAAGGACTTAAGGATGATCAGGTGCCGGCTTACAAGAATATTTAACCCGGAGCACAACGTGTCAAATTTGTTCTTGTGTTTGTTTTACAGGATCAGTTTAACATGGATAAATCCAAAATTAAACTGGGGGCTAATGTCGGGGATATACCCCGCGGTACGACCCGACCGGACTTGGCGCTTCACCGATGACCGGCCGGAGGACTGACGACTCACGAGCCTGACAACTCATGGATGGCCCCGATGGCGGGTCAGATAGAAGACAAGGCCCAAGGACCAGAGAGCCGGCTCACGTTTATGATGGGCCGGCTTAAGAACAAAGGGATGACGAATATTTCCTTTACGAGGGACGAAGACCCGGACTTGTATTCAACTTGTGAGAAAAGATAGACTAGTCCTAGTCCTACTAGGACTCCGCATGTAACCCGCCCCTCTAACTTATATAAGGAGGGGCAGGGCACCCCAAAGAGGGACAAGTAACAAGAAACAATCTCTAGGGCTAGACACCGAGAGCCGGTTCCCGGCGACTCCCTCATGATGATAAAGAGACCTAGCCACAAACAGCATGTAGGGTTGTTACCGGATGATGTTTCCCGGGGCCCGAAGCTGTCTAAATCCCTGTCTTGCGTTGCGTCTCTCGATTCCGCTCAACCCCTCTCAAGCTACCACATAGATGCGTTGGCCTCACGACTAAGTCCTCACACTAGGACATCTGCCGTGACAATTCCACGATAGTGGGGCCGGGCTCTACCGACGTAGAACATTAATCTGTCCTCGCACCCTCTTCTTGTAAGTTGTTTGCCCGTCAAGGGGACTCCTGAGCATCGCGACTCAGGAGCCTAACTGGTCACGTAGACTCCTTGGTCCGTCCTGGTCTCTGGTCGGCCCAACGGCGGTTGAGGTATGCGCGGGGTCGGGCCCTGCCGACGCAGAACACAAAGCAAATAGGAAGGAAAGCACAAAATCTTGAAGCAAATATTACAAACATATTGTCCTCGCAATATCAAATGAAAAGTATAAACGCCTCCACGAGGCCTGATGCATGTTGCAGGAACGAAATAGGAAACTAGCCGCAGGTCACCCCTGAACACCGCCATCAACGGCGGAAGGTGCTCCTCCGTGGGTGATGTTGTCTTCACCTGCACCATCAGCCGCAGGATCGCCAGACAAGGGTGCGGAGACAAAGCCGCGGAACTTCTTTAGCAGGGCCTCCACCTGACCTTGCATAGCTGTGGCAGCGGCTGCACTGTGATCATCAGCCACGGGTTCCAGCAGCTCGTCAAGACAAGCGTTCGGGTCGCGGAGGTACAGATGGCTGAAGACGCGAGTAATGCAGCTGAAGACAGGACGTGAGCTTCTGCCTCCGCCATGGGACCGACACCATCAACTACTTCCTCGAGCGCCTTCACCAAGAAAGGAAGCAGCCGGGCAGGGCCATCCTCATCGGTGGCCAGCGACTTCTCCAAGCCGTGATCGTAGAGCATCTTCAGTGCCTTGCGAGATCTCTTCTCGAGGTCGGCAAAGGCCACACGGTCCTCGGCCAGGACCCGCGCCTTGGCGTCAAGATCGGCCTCCCTCGCCTTCACCTTCCGCTCCAGCTCTTCCAACCGGGAGCGCTCGGTGGCCTGCATCTTCCCCAGCTCCACCAGCTCAGCGTCACGGTTCTTGACGGTGTCTTCCTGGGCCTTCACCTCCTCCTCCTTTGCCAGGCGGCCGCGCTTCTTCAGCGTGCATGTTGCGCAGGCTCTGCAAATCGTCCTCCAGCTCCTGGCAGCGGTCGCGGGTGGCCTTACTGTCTTTCAGCGCCGCCTCACGATCGGCTGCAGCATTGGCGGCACTCCGCTTCTCCTTCTTGGAAGATGATGCGGCCTGGCTCAGCGCCGCGCAGACCGCCAAGTCAGAGTGAAGCCAGCCAGAGGCCAGGTCCAGACGCCCGGCCACCATGCGTGGGTCCGCGCTGAGGAGATCTTCCTGCAACTGGGTCATCTCCGAAACAGCGCGTTCCAAAACAGCAGCAGGAGCAGAAGAACCTGGGAGTGGAGGTGCAGCAGTGGGAGGAGGCGACGTCGTCACCAAGGCCTGGGAGACTGCGGGCTTCGGAGCAGCTGGGACCTCTTCAACCGAGCCAGACACCGGCACCTCCAGAGTCAGTGGGGGCATGGGGGCTGATTCCACATGGCGATGCCCTTCTTGGCCTCGCGAGGACGACCGGGTTGGGGAAGTGCGAGTACTGCTGCTGCCTCCTTTCCCTGCGGAGGGAGGCGCGGCCGTCACATCCTCCTTCCTTTTCTTCGCCGAGGGCACCGGCCTGATCAACCAAGGGTGAACGTCAGGAAATGACGAGTACAAGCAGGGACAAGACGAAGCTCAAGGCTCTTACCCATCCACCGCGACATATTTCCGCTTGGGGAGCTTGAAGCCTGAAAGCCTCGGAGCCTGGGGAGTAGGCGCGCGGGCTCCAGGGGCAGAGGACGGCGCGGCAGAAGGGCCGGAGGCTGCTCCGGGCAGCGTCAAGGCAGAGGCAGCATCCCGAGGAACCAACAACGACCTACCCTTTGTCGGGATGAGGGGCTGCTCCCTCTCCTCCTGGCGAGCGTCGGTCTCGGCATCATCCGGTAGGGCGCGGAGGATTTCAGCTTTGCTCAAGGGGGGTTTTCCCCCATCTCTTCGAGGGTCGCCTCCGAGTCCCCCTCCTCTTCCTTCCCCCCGCCGGACTCATCGGAGGACACCTCCACCGGCTTCGGTGCTGCTGGGGCTCCGGAGAGCGCAGGTGGCACCAGCCCGCGTGCGTCGAAGGTCGGCCTGGAAAGCACAAGCGGCTCCCAATCCTTGCGGAGGAACAAAGGAGTGAAGGTGCTCGGCGGGTACTCCTGATTGTCCCCAACCAGGAGGCGCAGGACAGCAGCCAGTTCGTCGCCAGGCAGGGCCCCTGGCCTCAGGCGTGTCTTGTATTCTTCATCTTCGAGCTTCCACAAGGGGCGCGACCGCGCCTGGAGCAGGGCGACGCGCAGCATGAAGAATTCCCTCAGGAGCATGGCCCCTGTGACCTTCGCCGCCTTCATGTTTCTTGGCTTCAGGTCGGTCTGCATCTGCGCCAGCACAGATGACGCCCGCTCATCAGTGAGCTTCTCGCAGGGCCACCCTTTGTTAAACTGGGGCGCCTCCGTTGGCAAGGCGAAACGCGGATGGGCGCGCTTGGCGTCCATCATGACCCATTTGGCTCGGATATTGTCGGCCCTCTTCCCGGTGCTCGAGATTGAGTTGGCCTTGCCAGATGCGATGAAATTGGCGCACCCGGAGATGTGTCCCTCGCTGACGCGAAGGAAGAAGAAGTGGCGTAGAAGCGCCACGGATGGCATCACACCCAGGTACGCCTCGCAGTAGTAGGCGAAGATGGACAGGAGGAGGATAGAGTTGGGGTGGAGGTGCAACGCCTGCAACCCGTAGTGGTCTAGGACCTCAAAAAAGAAATCGGAGAAGGGGGGAACCAACCCGACGACGATGCTGCTCGAGAAGAAGGGGAAGAAGGTGCTTCCCTCAGGCTCCGGCACGTCGGAGGCAAGCCGGAGCTCCGTCTTCCACCCTTCGTTGCTCTTCCCCGCCGTCAGCAGGCGCACGGAGGCGAGGCACTTTTCCGTGACGGTGGGCGCTTCAAGAGCTAGCTCATACCAAGCCGGTGCCGAGGAGGTCTTGGTCTTGCACGGTGCCATGGGTCACAGAGGCGGAGCAACATTGGAGCAGATCTGGAGGTACCGGTGGCGGGGAGCGAGAAAGGGGATCTGGAGCAAGGCAAGGAAGAAACAATGAAGGCAAACACTGTCTACGCCAGCCTTTTGTCGGGTCGGGCAGTTGCCGAGGCAGCGTGGGAAGTGGAGACGCCCACGTCCAATCAACCGCCACGCGTCGACCGAGGCCGCGGGCTTTTGGGCCCCGCAGTGCTCCGTACTTGACCCTTGGCTTCGCCTCGAAGCCAAGCCCGAGCGCGCCTTGGGCCCGGGGGCTACTGTCGGCGTTCTGGGAATGGGGGTCCCCAGACTTGCCTGCCTGTGGCCCATGGCGTGGCTAAGCTAGCGGGCCGTATGGCCCATCTTCATCAACAAGGCAATCAAGACCCTCGTGAGGGGCCAAGCCTCACGAGGCGGACGACGCAAGACCTCCTCAGGAGCGGCCTAGCCAGGAAGGCTCACGAGGAGCGGAGATATCAAGGCGGGAAAACCTCACGAGGCTCTCATGACGTGAGCCATGACGATCGACACCAGGCGGGCGCCAGCGCGCGCAGCGTCCTTGTTTCCTCTTTGGTGCTAAAGAAGCAGTCGCAGGCGCGGAGTACCAAGGTGTCAAGCAAAGGTTTCCATATCGGTGCAACGAGACCAAGACCAGCAAGATGGCAAGACGGAGGTCACCAGGGAGCCCAAGACGGCGTCATCACCAGAGCCTTTTGCAGGCGAAGACCGCTTTTGTGAGGATAGCTTGTACTAGCTGTCCCCTTTCAAATTTGCCCGCCGTTGTTGGCTCCCTTCCCGCTCAATATTTGGGGAGAGGACCAAGGCCTATATAAGTAGAGCTAGTCACCACAGTAAGGACAGGTTGAAGTGACCGAGTTCTCATCCACCAGTCCACAGAGCACAAGAACACCTCAACCTCAGGAGGTTGTTCTTCCCCTTGTACTGTTCTTCATCAGCCCAGGAGGCAATCCACCACCACACACTGGAGTAGGGTATTACACCACAACGGTGGCCCGAACCAGTATAAACCTCGTGTCTCTCTGTGTTCTGAGTTCGTCGAGTTCGTCCATGAGATCTTAGCGAGTTAGGGCGTGGATCGGTACGAAGGAAAGAACTTCGCGCGCACCCCAGAGTTCGAACCTGAAGGGTTTTGCCGGAACCCGAGATCCGACAGTTTCCCGTGACATAAGCCATGACGACCAAGGCCAGGCGGGCGCCAGCGCACGCAGTGTCCTCGCTTCCTCTTTGGTGCTAAGGGGGGCGAGCTTAGGCGACGAGTACCGAGGCATCAGGCAAAGGTTTCCATATCGGTGCAACGAGACCAAGACTAGCACGACGGCAGGACGGAGGTCACCGTGGAGCCCAAGACGGCGTCACCACCAGAGCCTTTGGCAGGCGAAGACTACTTTTGTCAGGATAGCTTGTACTAGTTGTCTCCCTTCAAACTGGCCGTTGTGGGATCCCTTCCCGCTCAATATTTGGGAAGAGGACCAGGGTCTCTATAAATAGGACTAGCCACCACAGTAGGAAGGGGGAATGGAGCCAACAGATCGAGACCTTCACCAGCTCTCCAAGCACAAGAACACCTCTCCTCAGGAGGCTGTTCTTCCCTTGTACTATTCATCACCAGCCCAAGAGGCAATCCACCACCACCACACTGGAGTAGGGTATTACACCACATCGGTGGCCTAAACCAGTATAAATCTTATGTCCCTTGTGTTGCGAGTTCTTCTAGCTAGCTTTTGAGATCGCGGTGAGGGTGAGGGCGTGGTTTGGTAGGAGGAAATCTTCGTGCGCACCCCAGTGTTCGAACCTCAAGGGTTTTGCCGGAACCCGAAATCTGACATTTGGTGCGCCAGGTAGGGGTGCGTCAGAGCTTTCCTTCTGTCCATCCGCGCTTCGCCACCACCGCGCTTCGCCCCCATGGCAAGCACTGCTCTTCCCGCTCCGACGACCGATGCCAGCGGCGGGGCCAGGGGGCTCCGAGCCTTGGCCCCCGCCTTACGACAGGTGCAGTGGCCGCCCAAGTTCAAGCCGGAGATGCCGCCGCGCTACGACGGCACGGTGGATCCGGCGGTTTTCCTGCTGGCGTACGAGGAGGCCGTCCTCAAGGCTGGGGGCGATGACAAGGTCATGGCCAACTGGCTTCCCATGGCCCTTGCTGGCGCACCACGCACCTGGCTGCTCAACCTCCCCGGATCCACGGTGGCGTCTTGGGAAGAGTTGCGCGACCTCTTCGCCGCGCGCTTTGCGGCACCGGTACCTCACGCGGTCGCGGCCCTCCTCGGTGGCTCGCAGGTGCCGCCCTCGGATCGCCACGTCAAGCCGTTCCTTCGCCAGATCAGTGCCGTTTCCGCGCAGTAGGGGGCTCCCCCGGGCTGGGTAGCGCCCAAAGCCGACCTGACCTTCGACTCGGGAGATCACCCCGTCACCACCGTCGGCTCAGGCGTGCTCGCGATGCTTTGCACACCCACCATCTGCCATGTAGCCGTCACCAAGACCCTCATCGACGGCGGCGCCGGCCTCAACATGCTCTCGGTGAGGCCTTGAGCCTCCTCCACGTACCACTCGAGCGGCTCCGCCCTAGCAAGCCCTCCTCCGGTGTTGGCGGCGGCTCCTCTAGCCCCCGGGGCAGATCCGTCTCCCCGTAACCTTCGGCACGCGCGACAACTACCGCACCGAACTGGTCAACTTCGACGTCGCCCACATCGGCCTCCCGTACAACGCCATCCTCGGGTACCCGGCTCTGGCTCAGTTCATGGTGGCGACCCATCCGGCCTACAACCTCATGAAGATGCCCGGGAGCAAGGGCGTCCTCACAGTGGCTGGAGACACCAAGGAAGCATTGATGACACTCAAGCTTGCCATCAAGACCGCTGCGACGGCGCAGCCCGCCGACGCGGACACCTCCAAGGTCAAGAAAGCTGCACCAACCAAGAAGAAGTAGTTGTTCACTCAAGACAAGGCAGAAACCAAGCAGGTGCCAGTTGATGAAGATGGGTCCTTAGGAGCCACCTTTACCATAGGCGCCAACCTTGAGCCCGATCAGGAGGAGGCACTGGTGAAGTTCTCGCACGCAAACAAGGAAGTATTCACCTGGGAGCCCGATCAGCTGGTAGGGGTCCCAAGAGGAGTGATTGAGCATCACCTGAAGGTGTGCCCCAATGTACGCCCCGTGAAGCAGAGGGCGCAGCAGCAGTCCATGGAGAAGCAGGCTTTTATCGTCCAAGAGACCCGCAAGTTGGAAGCAGCGGGTGTCATTCACGAGGTTCGGTACCCCGAGTGGCTGGCGAAACCTGTCGTTGTGCCGGAGAAAGGCGGGAAGGAGCACATGTGTGTTGACTTCACCAACCTCAACAAGGCCTGCCCCCAAGATCCGTTCCCGCTCCCACGCATCAACCAGATCGTTGACTGCACCACCGAGTGCGATTTGTTGTGCTTCCTGGATGCGTTTTCAGGATATCACCAGATCAAGATGGCGGTAGAAGATGTGGAGAAGACAGCCTTCCTGACCCCGTGTGGGGTGTACTGCTACACTTGCATGCCGCTTGGGCTGCGCAACGCAGGCGCCACCTTCCAGTGGCTGATGCACATTGCCCTGGGTCGGCAGCTCGGGAGAAACGCTGAAGCTTACGTCGACGACATTGTGGTAAAGTCTCGGGAGGCAAGAACCTTGATTCAGGACCTGGAGGAGACCTTCGCGAGCCTCCGCCAGGTGGACTTGCGACTCACCCCGGAGAAGTGTGTGTTTGGAGTCCCTTCTGGCAAGCTGTTGGGCTTCCTCGTGTCCCACAGGGGGATCGAGGCCAACCCAGAGAAGGTCAAGGCAATCGAAGACATGAGTCCACCGCAAACCCTCAAGGAGATGCAGAAGCTTGCTGGTCGCGTGACTGCATTGGGACGCTTCATTTCTAAGCTGGGAGAGCGCGCCCTACCCTTCTTCAAGCTGATGGAGAAGAAGGGCCCATTTGAGTGGACCCTAGAAGCCGACCTAGCGTTTCAAGAGCTCAAGAGATACCTGACCAGCCCTCAAGTGATGGTGGCACCTCGACCCCTGGATGTTGGAAATATGCCCTAGAGGCAATAATAAAATGGTTATTATTATATTTCCTTGTTCATGATAATTGTCTATTGTTCATGCTATAATTGTGTTATCCGGAAATCGTAATACATGTGTGAATACATAGACCACAATATGTCCCTAGTGAGCCTCTAGTTGACTAGCTCGTTGATCAACAGATAGTCATGGTTTCCTGACTATGGACATTGGATGTCATTGATAACGGGATCACATCATTAGGAGAATGATGTGATGGACAAGACCCAATCCGAAGCATAGCACAAGATCGTGTAGTTCGTTTGCTAGAGCTTTTCCAACTGTCAAGTATCATTTCCTTAGACCAAGAGATTGTGCAACTCCCGGATACCATAGGAGTGCTTTGGGTGTGCCAAACGTCATAACGTAACTGGGTGGCTATAAAGGTGCATTACGGGTATCTCCGAAAGTGTCTGTTGGGTTGGCACGAATCGAGACTGGGATTTGTCACTCCGTATGACAGAGAGGTATCTCTGGGCCCACTCGGTAATGCATCATCATAATGAGCTCAATGTGACCAAGTGTTTGGTCATGGGATCATGCATTACGGTACGAGTAAAGTGACTTGCCGGTAACGAGATTGAACAAGGTATTGGGATACTGACGATCGAATCTCGGGCAAGTAACGTACCAATTGACAAAGGGAATTGTATACGGGATTAATTGAATCCTCGACATCGTGGTTCATCCGATGAGATCATCGTGGAACATGTGGGAGCCAACATGGGTATCCAGATCCCGCTGTTGGTTATTGACAGGAGAGTCGTCTCGGTCATGTCTGCATGTCTCCCGAACCCGTAGGGTCTACACACTTAAGGTTCAGTGACGCTAGAGTTGTAGAGATATTAGTATGCGGTTAACCGAAAGTTGTTCGGAGTCCCGGATGAGATCCCGGACGTCACGAGGAGTTCCGGAATAGTCCGGAGGCAAAGATTTATATATGGGAAGTCCTATTTTGGCCACCGGAAAATGTTCGCGATTTTTCGGTATTGTACCGGGAAGGTTCTAGAAGGTTCCGAAGTGGGGCCCACCTTCATGGGGGGACCCACATGAACGTGGGTAGCGGGGGCAAGGCCCCACACCCCTGGTCAAGGCGCACCAAGATCCCACCTTAGAAGGAATAAGATCATATCCCGAAGGGATAAGATCAAGATCCCTAAAAAAGGGGGATAACAATCGGTGGGGAAGGGAAATGATGGGATTTCTTTCCCCCACCTTTGCCAACGCCCCAATGGACTTGGAGGGAAAGAAACCAGTCCCCTCCACCCCCATATATAGTGGGGAGGCGCATGGGAGCAGCACCCCAAGCCCCTGGCGCCTCCCTCTCCCTCCCGTGACACCTCTCCCTCTCGCTGAGCTTGGCGAAGCCCTGCCGAGATCCCCGCTGCTTCCACCACCACGCCGTCGTGCTGCTGGATCTCCATCAACCTCTCCCTCCCCTTGCTGGATCAAGAAGGAGGAGACGTCTTCCCAACCGTACGTGTGTTGAACGCGGAGGTGCCGTCCTTTCAGCGCTCGGTCATCGGTGATTTGGATCACGACGAGTACGACTCCATCAACCCCGTTCACTTGAACGCTTCCGCTCGCGATCTACAAGGGTATGTAGATGCACTCTTTTCCCTCTCGTTGCTAGAAGACTCCATAGATTGTTCTTGGTGATGCGTAGAATTTTTTTAATTTCTGCAACGATCCCCAACAGTGGCATCATGAGCTAGGTCTATGTGTAGTTTCTATGCACGAGTAGAACACAAACTTGTTGTGGGCGTAGATGTTGTCAATTTTCTTGCCACTACTAGTGTTATCTCGTTTCGGCGGCATCGTGGGATGAAGCGGCCCGGACCGACCTTACACGTACGCTTATGTGAGACAGGTTCCACCGACTGACATGCACTAGTTGCATAAGGTGGCTAGCGGGTGTCTGTCTCTCCCACTTTAGTCGGATCGGATTCGATGAAAAGGGTCCTTATGAAGGGTAAATAGAAGTTGGCATATCACGTTGTGGTCTTACGTAGGTAAGAAACGTTCTTGCTAGAAACCTATAGAAGCCACGTAAAAACATGCAACAACAATTAGAGGACGTCTAACTTGTTTTTGCAGCATATGCCTTGTGATGTGATATGGCCAAAAGGATGTGATGAATGAAATATATGTGATGTATGAGATTGATCGTGTTCTTGTAATAGGAATCATGACTTGCATGTCGATGAGTATGACAACCGGCAGGAGCCATAGGAGTTGTCTTTATTTTTGTATGACCTGCGTGTCATTGAATAACGCCATGTAAATTACTTTACTTTATTGCTAAACACGTTAGCCATAGAAGTAGAAGTAATTGTTGGCGTGACAACTTCATGAAGACACGATGATGGAGATCATGGTGTCATGCCGGTGACGAAGATGATCATGGCGCCCCGAAGATGGAGATCAAAGGAGCAATATGATACTAGCCATATCATGTCACTATTTGATTGCATGTGATGTTTATCATGTTTTACATCTTATTTGCTTAGAACAACGGTAGCTTAAATAAGATGATCCCTCGCAATAATTTCAAGAAAGTGTTCCCCCTAACTGTGCACCGTTGCGAAGGTTCGTTGTTTCGAAGCACCACGTGATGATCGGGTGTGATAGATTCTAACGTTCGAATACAACGGGTGTAAGCCAGATTTACACACGCAATACACTTAGGTTGACTTGACGAGCCTAGCATGTACAGACATGGCCTCGGAACACGGAAGACCGAAAGGTCGAGCATGAGTCGTATAGAAGATACGATCAACATGAAGATGTTCACCGATGTTGACTAGTCCGTCTCACGTGATGATCGGACACGGCCTAGTTGACTCGGATCATGTTTCACTTAGATGACTAGAGGGATGTCTATCTGAGTGGGAGTTCATTGAATAATTTGATTAGATGAACTTAATTATCATGAACTTAGTCTAAAATCTTTACAATATGTCTTGTAGATCAAATGGCCCACGCTAATGTTGCCCTCAACTTCAACGCGTTCCTAGAGAAAACCAAGCTGAAAGATGATGGCAGCAACTATATGGACTGGGTCCGGAACCTGAGGATCATCCTCATAGCTGCCAAGAAAGATTATGTCCTAGAAGCACCGCTAGGTGACGCACCCATCCCAGAGAACCAAGACGTTATGAACGCTTGGCAGCAGCGTGCTGATGATTACTCCCTCGTTCAGTGCGGCATGCTTTACAGCTTAGAACCGGGGCTCCAAAAGCGTTTTGAGCAACACGGAGCATATGAGATGTTCGAAGAGCTGAAAATGGTTTTCCAAGCTCATGCCCGGGTCGAGAGATATGAAGTCTCCGACAAGTTCTTCAGTTGTAAGATGGAGGAAAATAGTTCTGTCAGTGAGCACATACTCAAAATGTCTGGGTTACACAACCGCTTGACTCAGCTGGGAGTTAATCTCCCGGATGACGCGGTCATTGACAGAATCCTTCAGTCGTTTCCACCGAGCTACAAGAGCTTTGTGATGAACTTCAATATGCAGGGGATGGAAAAGACCATTCCTGAGGTATATTCAATGCTGAAATCATCGGAGGTGGAGATCAAAAAGGAACATCAAGTGTTGATGGCAAATAAAACCACTAAGTTCAAGAAAGGCAAGGGTAAGAAGAACTTCAAGAAGGACGGCAAGGGAGTTGCCGCGCCAGGTAAGCCAGTTGCCGGGAAGAAGACAAAGAATGGACCCAAGCCTGAGACTGAGTGCTTTTATTGCAAGGGAAACGGTCACTGGAAGCGGAACTGCCCCCAAGTACTTAGCGGATAAGAAGGCCGGCAATACCAAAGGTATATGTGATATACATGTTATTGATGTGTACCTTACCAGCACTCGTAGTAGCTCCTGGGTATTTGATACCGGTGCGGTTGCTCATATTTGTAACTCAAAGCAGGAGCTGCGGAATAAACGGAGACTGGCAAAGGACAAGGTGACGATGCGCATCGAGAATGGTTCCAAGGTCGATGTGATCGCCGTCGGCACGCTACCTCTACATTTACCTACGGGGTTAGTTTTAAACCTCAATAATTGTTATTTAGTGCCAGCTTTGAGCATGAACATTGTATCTGGATCTCGTTTAATGCGAGATGAATACTCATTTAAATCCGAGAATAATGGTTGTTCTATTTATATGAGAGATATGTTTTATGGTCATGCCCCGCTGGTCAATGGTTTATTCTTAATGAATCTCGAACATGATGTTACACATATTCATAGTGTGCATACCAAAAGATGTAAAGTTGATAACGATAGTCCCACATACTTGTGGCACTGCCGCCTTGGTCACTTTGGTGTCAAGCGCATGAAGAACCTCCATGCTGATGGACTTTTAGAGTCTCTCGATTATTAATCATTTGACACATGCGAACCATGCCTCATGGGCAAAATGATCAAGACTCCGTTCTCCGGAACAATGGAGCGAGCAACCAACTTATTAGAAATCATACATACTGATGTGTGCGGTCCAATGAGTGTTAAGGCTCGCGGAGGCTATCGTTATGTTCTCACTCTCACTGATGACTTGAGTAGATATGGGTATGTCTACCTAATGAAACACAAGTCTGAGACCTTTGAAAAGTTCAAGGAATTTCAGAGTGAGGTTGAGAATCAACGTGACAGGAAAATAAAATTCTTACGATCAGATCGTGGAGGGGAATATTTGAGTCACGAATTTGGCACACACTTAAGGAAATGTGGAATAGTTTCACAACTCACGCCGCCTGGAACACCTCAGCGAAATGGTGTGTCCGAACGTCGTAATCGCACTCTATTGGATATGGTGCGATCTATGATGTCTCTTACCGATCTACCGCTCTCATTTTGGGGCTATGCTTTAGAGACTGCCGCATTCACTTTAAATAGGGCTCCGTCGAAATCCGTTGAGACGACACCGTATGAATTATGGTTTGGGAAGAAACCTAAGCTGTCGTTTCTAAAAGTTTGGGGATGCGATGCTTATGTCAAGAAACTTCAACCTGAAAAGCTCGAACCCAAGTCGAAAAATGCGTCTTCACAGGATACCCTAAGGAAACCATTGGGTATACCTTCTACCTCAGATCCGAAGGCAAGATCTTTGTTGCCAAGAATGGTTCCTTTCTGGAGAAAGAGTTTCTCTCGAAAGAAGTAAGTGGGAGGAAAGTGGAACTTGATGAAGTACTACCTCTTGAACCAGAAAGTAGCGCAGCTCAGGAAAATGTTCCTGTGGTGCCTGCACTGACTAGAGAGGAAGCTAATGATGATGATCAAGGTAGTTCGGATCATGTTACTACTGAACTTCGTAGGTCCACGAGGGCACGTTCCACACCAGAGTGGTATGGCAACCCTGTCCTGGAAATCATGTTGTTAGACAACGGTGAACCTTCGAACTATGAAGAAGCAATGGCGGGCCCAGATTCCAACAAATAGCTTGAAGCCATGCAATCCGAGATAGGATCCATGTATGAAAACAAAGTGTGGACTTTGACAGACTTGCCCGATGATCGGCGAGCGATAGAAAACAAATGGATCTTTAAGAAGAAGACGGACGCGGATGGTAATGTTACCATCTATAAAGCTCGACTTGTCGCTAAGGGTTATTGACAAGTTCAAGGGGTTGACTACGATGAGACTTTCTCACCCGTAGCGAAGCTGAAGTCCGTCCGAATCATGTTAGCAATTGCCGCATACTATGATTATGAGATATGGCAAATGGACATCAAAACGGCATTCCTTAACGGCTTTCTTAAGGAAGAATTGTATATGATGCACCCGGAAGGTTTTGTCGATCCTAAGAATGCTAACAAGGTATGCAAGCTCCAGCGCTCCATCTATGGGCTGGTGGAAGCATCTCGGAGTTGGAACATTCGATTTGATGAGATGATCAAAGCGTTTGGGTTTACACAGGCTTATGGTGAAGCCTGTGTTTACAAGAAAGTGAGTGGGAGCTCTGTAGCATTTCTCATATTATATGTGGATGCCATACTGTTGATGGGAAATGATATAGAATTCTTAGGAAGCATAAAGGCCTACTTGAACAAGTGTTTTTCAATGAAGGACCTTGGAGAAGCTGCTTATATATTAGGCATCAAGATCTATAGAGATAGATCAAGACGCCTCATTGGTCTTTCACAAAGTACGTACCTTGACAAGATATTGAAGAAGTTCAATATGGATCAGTCCAAGAAGGGGTTCTTGCCTGTATTGCAAGGTGTGCAATTGAGCACGGCTCAATGCCCGACCACGGCAGAAGATAGAGAAAAGATGAGTGTCGTCCCCTATGCCTCGGCCATAGGGTCTATTATGTATGCCATGCTGTGTACCAGACCTGATGTAAACCTTGCCGTAAGTTTGGTAGGAAGGTACCAAAGTAATCCCGGCATGGAACACTGGACAGTGGTCAAGAATATCCTGAAGTACCTGAAGAGGACTAAGGATATGTTTCTCGTTTATGGAGGTGACGAAGAGCTTGTCGTAAAGGGTTACGTCGATGCTAGCTTCGACACAGATCTGGATGACTCTAAGTCACAAACCGGATACGTGTATATTTTGAATGGTGGGGCAGTAAGCTGGTGCAGTTGCAAGCAAAGCGTTGTGGCGGGATCTACATGTGAAGCGGAATACATGGCGGCCTCAGAGGCAGCACAAGAAGCAATCTGGGTGAAGGATTTCATTACCGACCTAAGAGTTATTCCCAATGTGTCGGGCCCGATGACTCTCTTCTGTGACAACACTGGAGCTATTGCCCTTACCAAGGAGCCCAGGTTTCACAGGAAGACCAAACATATCAAGCGTCGCTTCAACTCCATTCGTGAAAATGTTCAAAATGGAGAAATAGATATTTGTAAAGTACATACGCACCTGAATGTAGCAGATCCATTGACTAAACCTCTCCCTAGAGCAAAACATGATCAACACCAGAACTCTATGGGTGTTCGATTCATCACAATGTAACTAGATTATTGACTCTAGTGCAAGTGGGAGACTGTTGGAAATATGCCCTAGAGGCAATAATAAAATGGTTATTATTATATTTCCTTGTTCATGATAATTGTCTATTGTTCATGCTATAATTGTGTTATCCGGAAATCGTAATACATGTGTGAATACATAGACCACAACATGTCCCTAGTGAGCCTCTAGTTGACTAGCTCGTTGATCAACAGATAGTCATGGTTTCCTGACTATGGACATTGGATGTCATTGATAACGGGATCACATCATTAGGATAATGATGTGATGGACAAGACCCAATCCTAAGCATAGCACAAGACCGTGTAGTTCGTTTGCTAGAGCTTTTCCAAATGTCAAGTATCATTTCCTTAGACCAAGAGATTGTGCAACTCCCGGATACCATAGGAGTGCTTTGGGTGTGCCAAACGTCACAACGTAACTGCGTGGCTATAAAGGTGCACTACGGGTATCTCCGAAAGTGTCTGTTGGGTTGGCACGAATCGAGACTGGGATTTGTCACTCCGTATGACGGAGAGGTATCTCTGGGCCCACTCGGTAATGCATCATCATAATGAGCTCAATGTGACCAAGTGTTTGGTCATGGGATCATGCATTACGGTACGAGTAAAGTGACTTGCCGGTAACGAGATTGAACAAGGTATTGGGATACCGACGATCGAATCTCAGGCAAGTAACGTACCGATTAACAAAGGGAATTGTATATGGGATTAATTGAATCCTCGACATCGTGGTTCATCCGATGAGATCATCATGGAACATGTGGGAGCCAACATGGGTATCCAGATCCCGCTGTTGGTTATTGACCGGAGAGTCGTCTCGGTCATGTCTGGATGTCTCCCGAACCCGTAGGGTCTACACACTTAAGGTTCGGTGACGCTAGAGTTGTAGAGATATTACTATGCGGTTAACCGAAAGTTGTTCGGAGTCCCGGATGAGATCCCGGACGTCACGAGGAGTTCCGGAATGGTCCGTAGGTAAAGATTTATATATGGGAAGTCCTATTTTGGCCACCAGAAAATGTTCGCGATTTTTCGGTATTGTACCGGGAAGGTTCTAGAAGGTTTCGAAGTGGGGCCCACCTGCATGGGGGGACCCACATGAACGTGGATAGTGGGGGCAAGGCCCCACACCCCTGGTCAAGGCGCACCAAGATCCCACCTTAGAAGGAATAAGATCATATCCCGAAGGGATAAGATCAAGATCCCTAGAAAAGGGGGATAACAATCGGTGGGGAAGGGAAATGATGGGATTTCTTTCCCCCACCTTTGCCAATGCCCCAATGGACTTGGAGGGCAAGAAACCAGCCCCCTCCACCCCTATATATAGTGGGCAGGCGCATGGGAGCAGCACCCCAAGCCCCTGGCGCCTCCCTCTCCCTCCCGTGACACCTCTCCCTCTCGCTGAGCTTGGCGAAGCCCTGCCGAGATCCCCGCTGCTTCGACCACCACGCCGTCGTGCTGCTGGATCTCCATCAACCTCTCCCTCCCCTTGCTGGATCAAGAAGGAGGAGACGACTTCCCAACCGTACGTGTGTTGAACGCGGAGGTGCCGTCCGTTCGGCGCTCGGTCATCGGTGATTTGGATCACGACGAGTACGCCTCCATCAACCCTGTTCACTTGAACGCTTCTGCTCGCGATCTACAAGGGTATGTAGATGCACTATTTTCCCTCTCGTTGCTAGAAGACTCCATAGATTGTTCTTGGTGATGCGTAGGAACTTTTTAACTTCTGCAACGATCCCCAACACTCGAGCCCTTGGTGCTCTACCTATCTTCCACACCCCACTCCGCCAGCGCAGGGCTGGTGGCCAGGTCAAGCGCCCGCCAAGTGAAACCACCAGGCCGGCCGAAGCAGCGCGGCACCAAGGCGATGCTCCTGAAGCAACGACTGCTTTGGCAGGCTGCCAAGCCCCTGAAGCCGAAGACCCCAAAGAGACACCTCAATCCACGGGAGCCGAAGACTCTGACATCTCTCCCGCCCTCGTCGAGCACCCGGTGCACTTCATCAGCATGGTGCTACGAGATGCGAGGGCACGATACCCCATGCCTCAGAAGCTCCTGCTTGCGCTCCCGGTGGCCTCGCGCAAGCTGCGCCACTACTTCCAGGGTCACCCCGTCAAGGTCGTCTCGGCTTACCCGCTGGAGGGGGTGCTCAGGAGCCCCAATGCTGCGGGACGAGTTGCTGAATGGAACATCGAGCTGCAAGCATTTGACTTAGAGTTCAGCACGACTAGGGTCATCAAGGGAGCCGCGCTCGCCAATTTCGTAGCAGAATGGACGCCCCGGAGCTTGAAGTAGGCGAGGATAGGTCTCTCTCGCTGGGGAGTGAAACGCCAGACGGTTGGGTTATGTATTTCGATGGCGCCTTCGCGCGCCAGGGCGCAGGTGCTGGAGCAGTGCTCATCTCACCCACTCAAGACAAGCTCTACTATGCTGTGCAGCTCTGCTTCCAGCAGGGCGAGAAGGCCTCCAACAACATAGCAGAGTACGAAGGCCTCATAGCCGGCCTGACGGCTGCAGCGGCCCTGGGGGTGAAGCGCCTCACCATTAAGGGCGACTCACAGCTCCTCGTCAACTTCTCCAACAAGATATACAAGCCAAAGGACGAGCACATGGAGGCATACCTCGCGGAGGTGCGCAAGATGGAGAAGCAGTTCCCAGGCCTGGAGTTGCAGCACGTGCCCCGCGGCACCAACAAGGAAGCCGACGACATCGCCAAGAGGGCATCCAAGCAATTGCCCCAAGAGCTTGGTGTCTTCGAGGAGCGGTTCTTCAAGCCGTCAGCAACACCACCACTTTCAAGGATGGCGCAACCTCGGGAGGAGCTCCGACAGCCACCTGCTATGGGAGCCCGGCCTGTGACCCGACCTCAGGAGCGCGTTTGCTCTTGGTGCTCGAGCCTCAGGAGGGATGCTGGACCAAGGAATTCAAGGAATACCAGACGCAAGGGACGCTACCGGAGAAGGAGGAGGATGCGGAGCGTGTGGCCCGACAAGCCACGACATACAGCATCTAGGACGGTGAGTTATACAGGAAGCGGCCAAATGACGTTTCCCTGCGCTCCATCTCCAGGGAACAGGGGAAAGAGCTGCTAGCTGACATACACGGCGGGGACTGCGGGCACCACTCGTCATTGCGAACCCTCATTGGCAAGGCATTCTGCAGCGGATTCTACTGGCCTACGGCGCTCAACGACGCGAGTAAGATGGTGAAGTCCTGCGAGGCCTGCCAATTCCACGCCAAGCAGATCCATCAGCCGGCTCCGGGCCTCCAGACCATTCCACTCTCGTGGCCATCCGCAGTCTGGGGACTGGATATCCTGGGTCCGTTCCCTCGAGCGCCTGGGGGCTACCGCTACCTCTATGTCGACATCGACAAGTTCACCAAGTGGGCGGAGGTACAAGCCGTCCGCACCATCCCGGCTGGCTCTGCGGTCAAGTTCATCAAGGGTCTCGTGAGCCATTTTGGGGTCCCCAACCGCATCATCACCGATAACGGCTCACAGTTCACCAGTAATCTCTTCAAAACGTACTGTGCTAACCTTGGAACGCAGATCAGCTACGCTTCAGTGGCGCACCCCCGGAGCAACGGTCAAGCCGAACGCGCCAACGCGGAGGTCCTGAGAGGCCTCAAGACCATGACCTTCAAGAAGAAGCTCGAAGTTTGCGGCAGGGGCTGGCATGACGAGCTCCAGTCCGTGCTGTGGTCCATCCGCACCACCGCCACCAAGTCAACGGGTGAGACCCCGTTCTTCCTCATCTACGGAGCAGAAGCAGTTCTTCCTCACGAGGTCAAGCATCGCTCCGCACGGGTCCTGGCGTTTGATGAGACGCAGCAGGACGCTAGGCGGGGGATGGACCTTGTACTGGGGGAGGAACGCCGCAGTGAAGCCGCGCTACGGGCGGCAAGATACCAGCAGGCGCTGCGGCGGTACCACTGTCGCAGCGTCCGCTCCAGGACGCTCGAGGTGGGTGACCTCGTCCTGAGGCGGGTGCTCTCCAGGGAAGGGCTGCATAAGCTCTCACCCATGTGGGAGGGCCTGTTCAAGGTCATCCATGTCTCCAGGCCTGGCATCACGCGCCTGGAGACGCAGGACGAGGTACCCATCCAGAACGCCTGGAACATCCAGCACCTCCGGAAGTTCTACCCATGAAGAAAGGCCCAGCGCCTGTGAAGAAGGCGCAGTGCATGTGAAGGTCTCCGATCGTGACACTCTCACGTAATAATGAGTGGGGTTGTACACGCCCCGGAGTCTCAGGAGTGCTTCCCTTGGGCCTCGGGAGCTCCCTCCCACGTCCTAGTGGCAGCACTTAGCTCCGCGCTGGTGAGAAGACATGAAGACTAGACTAGGTGCCGGACATGGCTTTTCATTTGCTTTCCGTAGTTGGCTCACCCCTCTTTAATTGAAGTTTGCTTCTGGTGTTCTTTGCTGGTTTGGTACCATCGCCTTCCGCCTCCATTTTCGCCTTCAGTTTAGCCTGTACTCTCTCTCGCATACCTCGCGAGGGGGCTGAACAGGTACCCTCGTGAGCTTCCTCTTTTCTGTTTTTCGCGAGGCACCCTCGTTCGAGCCCGCAAGTTGGCGCACCTCTCTCAATCCGTGCCCCACGGGTACCGCGATACGAAGCGCTGGGCCATGGCCAGCGGCGCCGGCGACCAAGGCTTGGATCTCCTAACAAATTTTTGCAGTTCCTCCTCGCCAGGTACTGAGAAACGCGCGCCTCGCGAGGCAGAAACTACTTCAAGCGCGTCAAGCTAAGTTTTTCCTACGTGCCTATGTAAAACACTGACATTGCCACGCGGCACGGGAATGATAAACACAGCATAACAATTTGGAAATCATAGTTTGTTGCACGCCCCCACGGGGCCCCATACTTGTCTCTCTCAATGCAGGAAGGAAAAGAAGAATGAAACAAAAGTGGTGCGTGCCCCTACAGCAGCTCGTGGGGACAGGCCCATAGCGCTCTCCCGAGCTTAGTCGGACCCTTCCTCGCGCTTCACGGGGGTGCGACGACGAGATGACCCGCTGTAGCCTTCGAAGCGGGCGCGGCGGCGTGGTGGCTGGTCATAACCGCCGCTGCTGGAGCTGTCGCCGGAGGAAGAGCCGTCGTTGCTGGACGAGACGCGGTCGGCACCAAGGGCGGGTTCGCCTTCACCCTCGTCACGACCATCGCCAAGGTCGAGCACCACGTCGCTGTCGTTGACCTCGGGGCAGCACCCGACGCAGCGACCATCTTCCCCAAACACCCTCACGTAGAGGGTCACGTCGCTATCATACTTGAAGTGGAGGGAGAACCGCCTGCCCAAGCCGCGCGCGCGGGCGAACATCTGCCAGCCGCGGGCCAGGGCTATGTTGCCCGCAACGGAGACCTCAACCGCAACCCAGGAAGCCCTGCTACAGCAGCCGTCCGCCTGCAGCCAGAGCCCGCCTGGACATGCGGCCGGCAGCTCGTCGGCGAAAAAGCGTGGAAGGTGAAGCCAGTTGCCGGCCGGGTTCTCCGACCACACGAAGAACTCCAGCAGCACCTCCGCCAAGTGGAAACACGGCCGGGGAGGCCGCGCGACCACGGCACGCCCTCCTTCACCAACAGGGCTGCCACGACTAGGGCGACCCCCATCGCACGAAGCGGCACCGCCGCGGCCGCGGGGGGGGGGATGGGGGCTACGGCGGGGGTCATGGTATGCTTGCGGGGACGGCCGCGTCCACGCTAGGGCATCGGAGAGCCGGGCCCCTCCTAGCGAGCCTTCCCCTTCTCCGCAGCCGAAAACCTCTTTACAGGCGCCATTGGTGTCGCTGCTGGCAATGGAGCAGGGAAGGGGAAGCAAGCGGAATGGGAAGAGATGGGCGACGGGGGCTCTGCCCCCCTCCCCATTTATAGAAGGAGGAGGCCAACCATCGACCCCCACGATCATAGGTAATGATAACCCTTTTTGCATGCAGCAGGGACTCATCAAATCGGGCAGTTGCCGAGGCAGCATGGGGAAGCGGAGACGCCCACGTCCAATCAATTGCCACGCGTCGACCAAGGCCGCAGGCTGTTGGGGCCCGCGGCGCTCCGCACTTGCCCTTTGGCTTCGCCTCGAAGCCAAGTCTGAGCGCGCCTTGGGCCCGGGGGCTACTGTCGGCGTTCTGGGAATGGGGGTCCCCAGACTTGCCTGCCTGCGGCCCACGGCGTGGCTCCACAAGCGGGCCCGTACGGCCCATCTTCACCAGCAAGCACTCAAGACCCTCGCGAGGGGCCAACCTCGCGAGGGGCCAACCTCGCGAGGCGGACGACACAAGACCTCCTCAAGGGCGGCCTCACCAGGCTGGCTCGCGAGGGGCGGAGAGATCAAGGCAAGGGGTACCTCGCGAGGTTTCCCATGACGTAAGCCATGACGACCAAGGCCAGGCGGGCGCCAGCGCGCGCAGTGTCCTCTCTTCCTGTTTGGTTCTAAGGGGGGCGAGCGCAGGCGACGAGTACCGAGGCATCAGGCAAAGGTTTCCATATCGGTGCAATGAGACCAAGACCAGCAGGACGGCTGGACGGAGGTCACCGTGGAGCCCAAGACGGCGTCACCACCAGAGCCTTTGGCAGGCGAAGACTACTTTTGTCAGGATAGCTTGTACTAGTTGTCTTCCTTCAAACTGGTCATTGTGGGATCCCTTCCTGCTCAATATTTGGTAAGAGGACTGGGGCCTCTATAAATAGGACTAGCCACCACAGTAGGATGGGGGAATGGAGCTAACAGACCGAGACCTTCACCAGCTCTCCAAGCACAAGAACACCTCTCCTCAGGAGGCTGTTCTTCCCTTGTACTGTTCATCACCAGCCCAAGAGGCAATCCACCACCACCACACTGGAGTAGGGTATTACACCACATCGGTGGCCCAAACCAGTATAAATCTTGTGTCCCTTGTGTTGCGAGTTCTTCTAGCTAGCCTTTGAGATCGCGGTGAGGGTGAGGGCGTGGTTTGGTAGGAGGAAATCTTCGTGCGCACCCCAGTGTTCGAACCTCAAGGGTTTTGCCGGAACCCGAAATCCGACAGGAAATTTCTGCCCCGTGATCATGGTGCGTGGGCAATCCACAGGCCACAATCTGAGTTTTTCCGTAACGTTGCTCACAACGCGCGGGGAAACCTGGAACTAGCCTGGGGATAAGATTAATGACGAAGCAAAGAAGATCTCAAGGGGACAACCACTTCCACACCCCTGTCTGTGCACTTATTAGAGTCTACCCCGATGACACCCGGCAGCGCGTTCGGGCAGGCCCGGGGGCTTCTGTCGGTGCAACAAACCCTGGGTCCGTTGCTCAGACTGTGCACAGGCATGAGAACAAGATTACAACTCCCAAGCTCAGACCGAAGCACAAGAGACCAGTTCTTCAAGGGACCAGCATGCAGCACACGAAGGCCAAGACTAATCAGAAGAGCAAGATACTGCCAAGGGAAAAGCCTCCCTTGCCGGGTAGGCGAGTGATACGTCTTCAACGTATCTATAATTTTTGATTGTTCCATGCTATTATATTATTTGTTTTGGATGTTTAATGGGCTTTACTAAGAACTTTTATATTATTTTTGGGACTAACCTATTAACCGAAGGCCCAGTGCAAATTGCTGTTTTTTTGCCTATTTCAGTGTTTCGCAGAAAAGGAATATCAAACGGAGTCCAAACGGAATGAAACCTTCGGGAGAGTTATTTTTCGAACAAACGTGATCCAGGGGACTTGGAGTGGACGTCAAGAAAGAAGCGAGGAGGCCACAAGGCGGGGAGGCGCGCTTGCCCCCTGGGCATGCCCCCCACCCTCGTGGGCCCCTCGCAGCTCCACCGACCTACTTCTTCCTCCTATATATACCCATATACCCCGAAAACATCCAGGAGCACCACGAAACCCTATTTCCACCGCCGCAACCTTCTGTACCCGTGAGATCCCATCTTGGGGCCTTTTCCGGCGCTCCGTCGGAGGGGGAATCGATCACGGAGGGCTTCTAAATCAACACCATAGCCTCTCCGATGATGTGTCAGTAGTTTACCACAGACCTTCGGGTCCATAGTTATTAGCTAGATGGCTTCTTCTCTCTCTTTTGATCTCAATACAAAGTTCTCCTCGATCTTCTTGGAGATCTATTCAATGTAACTCTTTTTGCGGTGTGTTTGTCGAGATCCGACGAATTGTGGGTTTATGATCAAGATTATCTATGAACAATATTTGAATATCCTCTGAATTCTTTTATGTATGATTTGTTATCTTTGCAAGTATCTTCAAATTATCAGTTTGGTTTGGTCTACTAGATTGATCTTTCTTGCAATGGGAGAAGTGCTTATCTTTGGGTTCAATCTTGCGTTGCTCGATCGCAGTGACAGAAAGGGAAACAACACGTATTGTATTGTTGCCATCGAGGACAAAAAGATGGGGTTTATATCATATTGCTTGAGTTTATCCCTCTACATCATGTCATCTTGCCTAATGCATTACTCTGTTCTTATGAACTTAATACTCTAGATGCATGCTGGATAGCGGTCGATGTGTGGAGTAATAGTAGTAGATGCAGAATCATTTCGGTCTACTTGTCGCGGATGTGATGCCTATATACATGATCATGCCTAGATATTCTCATAACTATGCACTTTTTTATCAATTGATCGACAGTAATTTGCTCACCCACCGTAATACTTATGCTATCTTGAGAGAAGCCACTAGTGAAACCTATGGCCCCCAGGTCTATTCTCTATCATACAAGTTTCCGATCTATTTTACTTTGCAATCTTTACTTTCAATCTTTATCATAAAAAATACCGAAAATACTTATCTTATTATCTCTATCAGATCTCACTTTTGCAAGTGGCCGTGAAGGGATTGACAACCCCTTTATCGCGTTGGTTGCAAGGTTCTTATTTGTTTGTGTAGGTACGAGGCGACTTGTGTGTAGTCTCCTACTGGATTGATACATTGGTTCTCAAAAACTGAGGGAAATACTTACGCTCTGCATCACCCTTTCCTCTTCAAGGGAAAAACCAACGCAGTGCTCAAGAGGTAGCAAGAAGGATTTCTGGCACCATTGCCGGGGAGGCTTACGCAAAGTCAAGTCAAGATTTGATCTCCTGTCAACTAGCCAATTTCTGGCGCCGTTGCCGGGGAGATCTACGCCAAGTCAAGTCAAGTCAAGACATACCAAGTACCCATCACAAACTCTTATCCCTCGCATTACATTATTTGCCATTTGCCTCTCGTTTTCCTCTCCCCCACTTCACCTTTGCCGTTTTATTCGCCCTCTCTTTTCGTTCGCCTCTTTTTCGCTTGCTCTTTGTGTGCCTGTGTGTTGGATTGTTTGTCATGATGGCTCAAGACAATACTAAATTGTGTGACTTTTCCAATACCAACAACAATGATTTTCTTAGCACTCCGATTGCTCCTATTACCGATGCTGAATCTTGTGAAATTAATGCTGCTTTGTTGAATCTTGTCATGAAAGATCAATTCTCTGGCCTTCCTAGTGAAGATGCCGCTACCCATTTAAACAACTTTGTTGATTTTTGTGATATGCAAAAGAAGAAAGATGTGGATAATGATATTGTTAAATTGAAGCTATTTCCTTTTTCGCTTAGAGATTGTCCTAAAACTTGGTTTTCATCTTTGCCTAAAAATAGTATTGATTCTTGGAATAAGTGCAAAGATGCTTTTATCTCTAAATATTTTCCTCCCACTAAGATCATCTCTCTTAGAAACGATATTATGAATTTTAAGCAACTTGATCATGAACATGTTGCACAATCGTGGGAGAGGATGAAATTAATGATACATAATTGCCCCACACATGGTTTGAATTTATGGATGACTATACAAAATTTTTGTGCCGGATTGAATTTTGCTTCTAGAAATCTTTTAGATTCGGCCGCGGGAGGCACTTTCATGGAAATCACTTTAGGAGAAGCTACTAAACTCCTTGATAATATTATGGTTAATTATTCTGAATGGCACACCGAAAGATCTACTAGTAAAAAGGTTCATGCGATTGAAGAGATTAATGTTTTGAGTGGAAAGATGGATGAACTTATGAAATTGTTTACTAATAAGAGTGTTTCTTCTGATCCTAATGATATGCCTTTGTCCACTTTGATTGAGAATAATAATGAATCTATGGATGTGAATTTTGTTGGTAGGAACAATTTTGGTAACGACGCTTATAGAGGAAACTTTAATCCTAGGCCGTTTCCTAGTAATTCCTCTAATAATTATGGTAATTCCGACAACAACTCTTATGGAAATTTTAATAAGATGCCCTCTGATTTTGAGACTAGTGTTAAAGAATTTATGATTTCTCAAAAGAATTTCAATGCTTTGCTTGAAGAAAAATTGCTTAAGATTGATGATTGGCTAGGAATGTGGATAGAATTTCTCTTGATGTTGATTCTTTGAAACTTGGATCTATTCCACCTAAGCATGATATCAATGAGTCTCTCAAAGCTATGAGAATTTCCATTGATGAGTGCAAAGAAAGAACCGCTAGGATGCGTGCAAAAAAGGATTGCTTTATGAAAGCGTGTTCTTCTAGTTTTCATGATAATAAGGATGAAGATCAAAAAGTGATTGATGTGTCTCCTATTAAATCTTTGTTTTCCAATATGCATCTTGATAATGATGGGACTGGAGATGAGTCAACTTTAGTTAAAAGGCGTCCCAATAATTCGAAGTTTTTAGATCTTGATACAAAAATTGGTAAAAGTGGGATGGAAAAGGTCAAAACTTTACATAGCGATGAACCCAATATTTTGGATTTCAAGGAATTTAATTATGATAATTGTACTTTAATAGATTGTATTTCATTGTTACAATCCGTGTTAAATTCTCTTCATGCTTATAGTCAAAATAAAGCTTTTACCAAACATATCATTGATGCTTTAATGCAATCCTATGAAGGAAAGTTTTAATTAGAAGTTTCTATCCCTAGAAAACTTTATGATGAATGGGAACCTACTATCAAAATTAAAATTAAAGATCATGAATGCTATGCTTTCTGTGATTTGGGTGCTAGTGTTTCCACAATTCCAAAAACTTTGTGTGATGTGTTAGGTTTCCGTGAATTTGATGATTGTTCTTTAAACTTGCAGCTTGCGGATTCCACCATTAAGAAACCTATGGGAAGAATTAATGATGTTCTTATTGTTGCAAATAGAAATTATGTGCCCGTAGATTTCATTGTTCTCGACATAGATTGCAATCCTACGTGCCCTGTTATTCTTGGTAGACCTTTCCTTAGAACGATTGGTACAACTATTGATATGAAAGAAGGGAATATTAGATTACAATTTTCATTGAGGAAAGGCATGGAACACTTTCCTAGGATGAAAATTAAATTACCTTATGAATCTATTATGATAGCCACTTACGGATTGCATACCAAAGATGACAATACCTAGATCTATTCTCGCTTTTATGCCTAGCTAGGGTCGTTAAACGATAGCGCTTGTTGGGAGGCAACCCAATTTTATTTTTGTTTCTTGCTTTTTGGTTCTGTTTAGTAATAAATATTTGATCTAGCCTCTGTTTAGATGTGGTTTTATGTTTTAATTAGTGTTTGTGCCAAGTAAAACCTATAGGATCTTCTTGGATGATAGTTATTTGATCTTGCTGAAAAAATCAGAAACTTTCTGCTCACGAAAACAATTGTTAAAAATCGCCATAACGTGATAAAATACTGATTCCAATTGCAGTAGATCAATAAACAAATTATCTAGGTCTTCCTATTTTCGTAGAATTTTTGAGTTATAGAAAGTTCGCGTTTGATACAGATTACTACAGACTGTTCTGTTTTTGACAGATTCTGTTTTTCGTGTGTTGTTTGCTTATTTTGATGAATCTATGGCTAGTATCGGAGGTTATGAACCATAGAGAAGTTGGAATACATTAGGTTTAACACCAATATCAATAAAGAATGAGTTCATTACAGTACCTTTAAGTGGTGGTTTGTTTTATTTCGCTAACGGAGCTCATGCGATTTTCTTTTCAGTTTTGTGTTGTGAAGTTTTCATGTTTTGGGTAGAGATTTGATGGATTATGGAATAAGGAGTGGCAAGATCCTAAGCTTGGGGATGCCCAAGGCACCCCAAGGTAAAATTCAAGGACAACCAAAAGCCTAAGCTTGGGGATGCCCCGGAAGGCATCCCCTCTTTCGTCTTCGTCCATCGGTAACTTTACTTGATGCTATATTTTTATTCACCACATGATATGTGTTTTCCTTGGAGTGCCTTGTATGATTTGAGTCTTTGCTTTTTAGTTTACCACAATCATCCTTTCTGTACACACCTTTTGGGAGAGACACACATGAATCGGAATTTATTAGAATACTCTTTGTGCTTCACTTATATCTTTTGAGCTAGATAATTTTGCTCTAGTGCTTCACTTATATCTTTTTAGAGCACGGTGGTGGTTTTATTTTATAGAAATTATTGATCTCTCATGCTTCGCTCATATTATTTTGAGAGTATTTTAGAACATCATGGTAATTTGCTTTGGTTAAAAAAATTAGTCCTAATGTGATGAGCATCCAAGATAGGTATAATAAAAACTATCGTATAAAGTGCATTGAATACTATGAGAAGTTTGATTCTTTATAATTGTTTTGAGATATGAAGATGGTGATATTAGAGTCATGCTAGTTGAGTAGTTGTGAATTTGAGAAATACTAGTTCTAAAGTTTGTGATTCTCGTAGCATGCACGTATGGTGAACCGTTGTGTGATGAAGTCGGAGCATCATTTATTTATTGATTGTCTTCCTTAAGAGTGGCGGTCGGGGACGAGCGATGGTCTTTTCCTACCAATCTATCCCCCTAGGAGCATGCGCTTAGTACTTCATTTCGATAAATAATAGATTTTTGCAATAAGTATGTGAGTTCTTTATGACTAATGTTGAGTCCATGGATTATACGCACTCTCACCCTTCCACCATTGCTAGCCTCTCTAATACCAAGCACCTTTCGCCGGTATCATACACCCACCATATACCTTCCTCAAAACAGCCACCATACCTACCTATTATGGCATTTCCATAGCCATTCCGAGATATATTGCCATGCAACTTACCACCGTTCCGTTTATTATGACACGCTTCATTATTGTCATATTGCTTTGCATGATCATGTAGTTGACATCGTATTTGTGGCAAAGCCACCTTTATAATTCTTTCATACATATCACTCTTGATTCATTGCATATCCCGGTACACCGCCGGAGGCATTCACATAGAGTCATATTTTGTTCTAAGTATTGAGTTGTAATTTTTGAGTTGTAAGTAAATAAAAGTGTGATGATCATCATTATTAGAGCATTGTCCCATGTGAGGAAAGGATGATGGAGACTATGATTCCCCCACAAGTCGGGATGAGACTCCGGACGAAAAGAAAAAAAATAAAAGAAAAGAAAAAAGAGCCATAAAAAAAGAGAAAAAGGCCCAAATAAAAAAATGAGAGAAAAAGAGAGAAGGGACAATGTTACTATCCTTTTGCCACACTTGTGCTTCAAAGTAGCACCATGATCTTCATGATAGAGAGTCTCCTATGTTGTCACTTTCATATACTAGTGGGAATTTTACATTATAGAACTTGGCTTGTATATTCCAATGATGGGCTACCTCAAAATGCCCTAGGTCTTCGTGAGCAAGCGAGTTGGATGCACACCCACTTAGTTTCTTTTGTTGAGCTTTCATACACTTATAGCTTTAGTGCATCCGTTGCATGGAAATCCCTACTCACTCACATTGATATCTATTAAGGGGCATCTCCATAGCCCGCTGATATGCCTAGTTGATGTGAGACTATCTTATCCCTTTTGTCTTCTCCATAACCACCATTTTATTCCACATATAGTGCTATGTCCATGGCTCACGCTCATGTATTGCGTGAAGATTGAAAAAGTTTGAGAACATCAAAAGTATGAAACAATTGCTTGGCTTGTCATTGGGGTTGTGCATGATTAAATACTTTGTGTGATGAAGATAGAGCATAGCCAGACTATATGATTTTGTAAGGATAACTTTCTTTGGCCATGTTATTTTGAGAAGACATGATTGCTTTGTTAGTATGGTTGAAGTATTATTATTTTATGTCAATATTAAACTTTTATCTTGAATCTTTCAGATCTAAACATTCATGCCATAATAAAGGAAATTACATTGAGAATTCTGCTAGGTAGCATTCCACATCAAAAATTCTGTTTTTATCATTTACCTACTCGAGGATGAGCAGGAATTAAGCTTGGGGATGCTCGATACGTCTTCAACGTATCTATAATTTTTTATTGTTCCATGCTATTATATTATCTATTTTGGAAGTTTAATGGGCTTTACTAAGCACTTTTATATTATTTTTGGGACTAACCTATTAACCGAAGGCCCAGTGCAAATTGATGTTTTTTGCCTATTTCAGTGTTTCGCAGAAAAGGAATATCAAACGGAGTCCAAACGGAATGAAACCTTCGGGAGAGTTATTTTTCGAACAAACGTGATCCAGGGGACTTGGAGTGGACGTCAAGGAAGAAGCAAGGAGGCCATGAGGCAGGGAGGCGCGCCCCCACCCTCGTGGGCCCCTCACAGCTCCACCGACCTACTTCTTCCTCCTATATATACCCATATACCCCGAAAACATCAGGAGCACCACGAAACCCTATTTCCACCGCCGCAACCTTCTATACCCGTGAGATCCCATCTTGGGGCCTTTCCCGGCGCTTCGCCAGAGGGGGAATCGATCATGGAGGGCTTCTACATCAACACCATAGCCTCTCCGATGATGTGTGAGTAGTTTACCACAAACCTTCGGGTCCATAGTTATTAGCTAGATGGCTTCCTCTCTCTCTTTGGACCTCAATACAAAGTTCTCCTCGATCTTCTTGGAGATCTATTCGATGTAACTCTTTTTGCGGTGTGTTTGTCGAGATCCGATGAATTGTGGGTTTATGATCAAGATTATCTATGAACAATATTTGAATCTCCTCTGAATTCTTTTTATGTATGATTTGTTATCTTTGCAAGTCTCTTCGAATTATCAGTTTGGTTTGGCCTACTAGATTGATCTTTCTTGCAATGGGAGAAGTGCCTAGCTTTGGGTTCAATCTTGCGTTGCTCGATCCTAGTGACAGAAAGGGAAAGGACACGTATTGTATTGTTACCATCGAGGATAAAAAGATGGGGTTTATATCATATTGCTTGAGTTTATCCCTCTACATCATGTCATCTTGCCTAACGCGTTACTCTGTTCTTATGAACTTAATACTCTAGATGCATGCTGGATAGCGGTCGATGTGTGGAGTAATAGTAGTAGATGCAGAATCGTTTCGGTCTACTTGTCGCGGACGTGATGCCCATATACATGATCATACCTAGATATTCTCATAACTATGCACTTTTCTATCAATTGCTCAACAATAATTTGCTCACCCACCGTAATACTTATGCAATCTTGAGAGAAGCCACTAGTGAAACCTATGACCCCGGGGTCTATTCTCTATCATATAAGTTTCCAATCGATTTTACTTTGCAATCTTTACTTTCAATCTTTATCATAAAAAAGACCGAAAATATTTATCTTATTATCTCTACCAGATCTCACTTTTGCAAGTGGCCGTGAAGGGATTGATAACCCCTTTATCGTGTTGGTTGCAAGGTTCTTATTTGTTTGTGTAGGTACGAGGCGACTTGTGTGTAGTCTCCTACTGGATTGATACCTTGGTTCTCAAAAACTGGGGGAAATACTTACGCTACTGTGCTGCATCACCCTTTCCTCTTCAAGGGAAAAACCAACGCAGTGCTCAAGAGGTAGCAGCGAGCCTAGCAAGGACGGGGTCACCCTCGGAAGCAAGCCTACAGGCTGTCCCGGCAGGGCCTGCCGGGACTCACGGAGGCAGAACCACCTCACTACAACGAACGTCATCGATCGGTGTGGTGTCAAGCTCCAAAGTGACTAAGTGGCTGCTATTCGCCACATGGCAGCCACATTCTATAGGAAATAGCTACAGGCGACACCCGTCCTGCGACGTGTCGAGCGAGCAGGCGCGAAGCTGGCAAAACAGCCCGGCAAGGCCTACCGGGCAAGCGATGACGTGACGTTGAACGGTGTATTTAATGCACTCTGTCAGACTGCACAGTTAGGTATGATAGCACTGTTTGCTATCTTATCAGGGCATAATGACTGATTTGCCACTGTGGTGACCCCTTTGTCTATAAAAGGAGGCCCATGGCAACCATGGAAAGGGTTAGAGAATCCACCCCCTCACAGATTCATACGCACGTAGCCGTTTCGCCCTAGAGCAAACCTGTCGGGCAAGCGTGCTGCGCTCACCACCATCTTTCCACCATCAATCCACCAAAGCAGGAGTAGGGTTTTACACCTCACGGCGGCCCGAACCTGGGTAAAAATTGGACGTGCAATCTCTGCCGTGCTGTTCCATGCTCCTTTGCTCTTTGTGCAACGTGCCATCACCCCGCCGAACCAGCAAGGGACCCTTGGTCCCATAGGTGGCCGTGGTTTCCCACGACAGTTTCAACTTTGGTTCCCACAGGGAAAAAAGGTTTCAACTTAGTATTCATGTGTCCTCTTACCTCAAGATTGTCTCGTTACAACATTCCATCAAATACAAATGAAACATCCATGGCTGCAAATGCATATCAATGGTTCGCAGATCAGCGCCAATATTCACATCACAACTGAACACAAAGTTGTGAGAAGGTGTACAAATAAAAAAATTGATCGATGTTGTTCGTAGGCATGGCTCCATTTCCTGGGCACAGTGTTCATTGGTTGGCAGCTAGTTTCACCGAGTTCTGTAGCCAAAAAAGAGGTGTATGGAGGACATCACAATCCGATCATTTTGTGCAGCTCCACTAAAATTGAGCTGATCATCCCTGTTTGCAAAGATATTCCGTCAGTGTGATTACAATAATAGTGGAACTAGATGATGAAACATAACACACACAAATAGAAGCCGATCACCTCTACGACCTCTCTTTAGTACTAACTACTTGTTGGATAAGATTAGGCACATAGTTGGATGAGGAGGATGGCAAAACCAATCTCCCTTTCTGCAGTCCCACCGAACTGTAAAAATGTTGCCCGTGTGACATTTTGGCGGAACTGCACAAAACACTCTTAAGAAAAAAGTGATTTGTGCAGTTCACCAAAAGGTCGCAATAGCAACGAGGTGAAATGGATAGCCCTGTTTGCAAAAGGTGGTAGAAAGGAAACAATTACTGCCCAATAACACGAGTTGAAGACACATACACCGACAAAAAAGAAGCATATTCCATGTAATAAGGGAAAGATAGCAGCATGGTGGTTTATCAAAAACGGTTTGAGGACGAGATTGCAAGATGGAAAGTACGTCGGCTGAGATATGTTTTAAGCAAACAACTAAAGAAGATCCACATGCAAGATTTTCCACATGCAGCAACGTGGGAAGATGGGCAGTGGAGCAAGGCCGGAGGAAGCTATACCGAAGGGTCGTCGGGATGTAACTAGGAGGGCGGCGGCGGCCGGGATCTACCCATACTGCGGCAGCGAACAAGTGGTGAAGGCCCTACCGTGCCGGAGCTTGGTCAGAGAGAATGGCGGGTACCGCAGATCGGGACGTGCTGCCTCAACGCCGTCGAACAGAGAAATGATGCACATCCTCCCTTTCCGCCGGCAGACGAGATCCGGACGGATCAGTGACCAACGGTGAGACAGAGAGGCCACCGCCGCCTTGTGTGAGGTAGTGTGACGAGAGACAAACCCCGGCAGGCAGGCTCCATTGTATATGGCGGAGCGGATTTTTATTTTTTTCCCGACAACAATCATTTTATATTCTATACGTGCCATTGAGGAATATAACTTTATTTAATACTAACGCGTCAAGTCAAACTTTGTTCCATCTAAGCGTGGTACACGACCCTCCTTCGAGTAAACAACTGCTACACGTGTCAAATTATCACGTGGGCTGCCTTTTCTTACAGAAATGAACTCCACTATGTACCCGCACGGGTGTGGCCGGGAACGAGACGTGAGTACATGCGTCATACGTGCACCTCTTCTTTAGGTGCAGGTACGTACGTGGGTGGGTGTGAGAGAGATGGTTTGTGCGAAACAGAGGTAATGTGTCGATGATATCTCAAACAAAAAAATGTAACATATGCAATGTGTGTGAAATAGAGTCATGGATATATCATATATAAATGGAGCGATCCACGAGAAGAGAGTGGATGGATCATCGGCATGAGATATCGATAGAATCGAAAACAGGGATGAAGTGTGTGGGTGCGCGATCGATGAAGAGTGACATAGAATTTGTGTTTGCCCATGTCAAAGATACAGGGTGGCTGACCTACTGGAATGTGAGAGGGCAGAAGTGCAGTTTTTCTTTGTGGCATAGATACCTACCTACAATGTTCAACTATCGGTGTGTGGGGGGAGGGGGATGAGACCTAACTATAGAGAGGTAGATCGACTAGTATATGTGTGGAGAAGGAGAGAGACCTAGCTATGTATTGAGGGAGATCGATCGACATCCATGCATATGTGTAGCAGAGGAAGAAGGTTGGGAGAAAGACAAAGGTAGAGTGTCGGAGGTTGGTGGTGGAGTTGCTTCCCACAAATGGTGGGAGAGGCCTGCTAGACAAACGGAGGGTATGAGTGCAATATCAATAAGAGAGGGGATATCTACCTGTCTATGCACGTGCGTGTGAGAGATGGGTCGGGAAGTATGCAAGGATGATGAGGGGGGCGATATGGTTGTGCTAAGCAGACATAACTACATAGGAAGATCAATCGTCGTGTGTCCGAGAAAGGGAGAGACATAACTAGTGAGGTAAGTCGATCGGTGCATGGGGAAAAAGAATTATAGTCGACCTAGCTATATGTAGGGAGATCGGTACGTATACATGCATGCATGTGTTAGAAGCAAATAAGGTCCGGAGAGACGGACAAGGGGAGAGGGTTGCATCTAGGAGGTGGTGTGAGAGGCCTACTATGTCGAGGGGGGAGTGTGCGAGTATGAGACCGATGAAAAGAGGGGCGGGAGTGTGCACCTACATGGAACCGCATTGGACATAGGGGGGCATGGACGGTGAGAAGAGAAGAGGGGAAGTGTGTGTTTATGGTAGGCACACTTGGCTAGAGAGGTATATCGACTGATGTGTGCTGGAAAGGAGGAGCCGGGGGGGCCTACACACACCGTGGGTGAACGACCTAAAGAGAAACGAATGTGCGCGATGGAGGGGACGCTGAGGGAGGGTGAGAGGGGGGCGGGCGTGTGCATGCACGATAGAAAGTTAACACTAGCTGGCTACAAAGAGAAGAGGATCATGAAGGTGTAAAAGACGAACAGAGATCATAATTCATTACAAAAAAGTGGATTCTGATATTTGAAGAAGATATCATAGTGTTTTAAACCGACACATGCATGAATGAATATATATAACGGTAATACACATGGTGTGGTTATGAACATGTTATACTACATATAATATATAGAACATTGATTATAATTTGGGATAATGTGTGGCTTTTGCAGCTCAAGGCTAAATACTTATCATAATGTAGGGGGCGGGGCACTATACTTTGTGTGATAAACACGATGTATGTATGGAACATGGTTTAGATTACGAATATCTAGTTAGTACATCAAATGTACTATAATTTTGAATCAACTTCAAGTGTATTCAAAAATTTGAATTCGAGTTCATATAGTACACATAGTTCATATCTATCTCTATAGTAATCATGTGGTGTGTTGTTAAGGTAATACACGAATGATGGTTTAAGTTGGCAACAACCATGATTGTAGATTCTTATTCAAATAGAGAAACAAATTCGAATTTAGTTCGAACTGCAGCGGTAGTATAGACATTTGGAATGCACTAGAATGTTGGTATGAGTAGGTTACATTCATTATACAGCCAGTGAAAAAATTTGATTGGACATAACATGGATTCATAGCTTTGAATTGTAATTGTATAGTAAAACCGGACAAGACTCTCTCTTTGTGTGGTGTGAATAGTTTTGAAACGCAAATTGTTTGGTACGTACAAGTACAATATTACACGTTAGGTTTGTCCCTAAAATTCAACCCGTGCCTTGTTATATCCTGAAAATTCAAATATCGTGCTCCCAAAACTCGCACCTTCACAACCCGCGCCTTGCTATCCCGAAATTACAACGCGCGCGAAAACTCCCTCCAGCTGCCAAATCTCGACACGCGAAATCCCCCTTCTAACTCTGAGCCGAAAGGGCCGCTAGTTCAAATTGGTGGGGGTACTTTTGTAACACAGCCTACATTTTGGACAAGCGCGTCCCTAAGTCATGGTTCCCCTCTCCCGCCGCCTCCTTTTCGCCATTCGAAATCCCAGGCCGCCATAACCTCTCTACTCCATACGCAAAACCCCACCCTCCTCCGTCCGCCACCTCACCGCTGCCCAGCTGGAGCCTCTTTCCCGATGATGTCGTCCACCGCAACAACTCGACGTCCCTCATCCACCTCTCTGGATGAGGATCTGTCATCGATCTCGTCGTCATGTCGGTTCAGCCGCCTCGTCCTCCACCTCCAAGGAGCTGCTCCGACGATCTCCTCGTCTATCACAACTGCTCCATCCCCACAGCGCCGCCTTAACATGCTCCACCGGAACCGCAGCATCCTCATCGACTCCTCGGACGAAGCCGAGGCCTACTCGGCGCCACCAAAGAGGTTGTACACTCATCGCATCGCACCTTCTCCTTAACTCGAGCTCCCGGCGCAGATGGTGCTCCATCCCGCACCCCCATGGCGCGGCTACCTCGAAGCCAGTGCCGCAGGCGACATCTCCATGACGGCTCTCCCCCAGTGTGAGGCCCCTTCGGCGGCGGCATCCATACCAGCCGGATCTGCTGCTGCTGCTCCAGCTCTCGCTCGCTCACTCGTGCTGCTGCTGCTGCTCCAGCTCTCGCTCGCTCACTCGTGCTGCTGCTGCTGCTCCGGCTCTCGCTCACTCGCTCGCGCTGCTACTCTGCTCTCCCCCTTGCTGGTGCTACTGCTCTGCTCTTGCTCTCGCTCGCACGGCTGATGCTGGTACACGGGCTACTATAGCTACACGAGTTACTGCTCTGGCGCTAGTTCGCGCTGCTCCTCCAGGCGCTGCTGCTCCGGCTGCTATCTGCTACTGTGTTCCTTGTCGATTGCCTGCTGATTTAGATCACTGTTTCTGTACTACTAGTGCTCGAGCGGCCTAAACTACATGTGAAGTGCCTCTGTGCTACTAGTGCGTTCAGTTTCGACAGTAACATTCAGATTCCACAGTAAATTTCAGTATCGACAGTTAAGTCTAGAGTCAACAATTTTTACCTCATCTGTTGTAGTCAGGTGTTTTTTGGTCATGTAAATTTTACATCTATCACTTTTTGGTAATGTATTTTACATCATCTATTGGAGATGCTATTAGAATCCCACTTGATATTAACGATGTCTGTCTTATACTGCTTTAGCCTCGACGTCTTACGGCTCGCCGGAGCTGCTCCAACGACGGAACCATCCATCCCAACAGAGTAGTGCCCTGGACGCTGTCTACATATTCCTCAGAACTTCCTCCGCACCTCTGACAACCACCTCTGCCTCAACTTCTTCGGCGACCAACCCAATGATGCCGAGGTCGACACGGCTACGGCAAAGAGGTTGTGCACTTGTCGCTTCACTTATTACTCGACATTCATGTCGATCCATTAGGGCTATTTTAGTTCAAAGGAAAACTGAAGGAAAAACATAGCAATAGGAAATTTTCCTATGGCACTCTACAATTCAATTATGCATGCATTTTGTTGAAAGGAATGGAGCAAAACATCCACCTGGACCTACTTTTCCAAATCCTATGCATGAAAACAAGACCAAGTGCATTAGTGGCAGAATAATATTCAAACTGTACACGCTTTCATATGGTTTCACTTTAATTTGGCCATGTTTCTTTCCATTCCTCTGCTCTTCCAATTCCTGTGCTGTGAACCAAACACCCAAGTTGACAGAAATCCTGTGTTTACAATGCTTTGTTTCCCACGTGCATTCCTATCCTATTCCGGTGTTTTTCCTATCCCTGCGTTTTTAGAATCCTGCAAGCCAAAGGAGCCCTTACATAATTACTTCAGTTACAGGTAGGTGTCAAAGAAAACTTTGTGTGGTTTGTCCTGCTCCTGCCGCGACATCGTCCACCTCACATGAGCTTCTCCATCAAAAAAAGCATCCACCAAACCAGACATTACGACTCCTGAACGTCTTTCGCCACCTCAGATCTCCTTCCCTGCTGCCGGCACCCACCGCAACTGCATCACCATCATCGACTCAGCAGATGAACCTGAGGATTACACGGGTCCACAAGAGAGGTCACACTCTTTTGTTTCTGCTTATGTTATGCATTGCTTAATATTACTTGCTACTTTATCGTCCTGTTCACCTCTTAGACTCCAAGTTAGGTCCAGATTAATTTTCAAACTTGAGTTTTAAAATTGGTTGTGGGGCACATATCGAGGCAACAATGAATAGTATCTCTTTCTATTATATGGCACATATCGAGGTAGCAATGAATAGTATTTCTGCCTATGTTGTTCATCTTGGGTAGGAAACAAATAGTAAAGCAATCATCATCTGTCTTTTTATTAAATTAAAGCTATCATTAGCCTGCTATCATTATTTTTGGATCCATCCACTGGTTGTTACCATCACTCTATATTTATGCATGCTCTCCTTACGTAATCTCACTATATTTTTTTCGTATGCATGTCAGATATTGTACACAGTCATGCTGAACATGTAGAGAAAAAGAGAAGAGTTTTGTGCGGCAATACAATGTCATGCAGACATCGCTCCATGGTGGGTTCAATGGAACCCCCCCCCCTCTCCAGATTGTAATCCAGAGGAAGATATCTATTCTGAGGCGAATTCAGACGCAGCTGACCACTCCTATTTACCCGCCAAGGTGTTTGCTCTAACTTGGCATGATGATGTTAGTCATATCATGCATATGTTGCCTTGCAGTGCCTACTTTCGACATCATATATGTCATCTGCTTAGTTTAGACATGTTCTGTAATGCCACCGGTTTAGTTTCTATATCATATATGGGAATTATGCAGTCTCATCTCTTTTAGCCAGCCATAATTTATGTGAAATATGCAATGCCATCCTGTTTAACCAGGCATCATATATTTGAATGATATCTTGCCAATCCTTTTCTTCATTACATTTCCATTTGTCGAGAATGTTTATACATTAAATACTCTTCCCGTGAATCAGCCATTTGAGTGGGTGATGGAAAAATCTGGAATGAAAACAAGGTCTTGAGAGCAGACAGTGCTACCTGTCATAGCAGATCTCTTGCTGGGTCCCGATAGCTCCCACGGATCAGGAGCTGATCTAGCACCGCCAAAGTGAGTGCTGACAGCGTGAGATCTCACCCTCTCATCGATTTGTTCATACCAACCATCGACAGCGAGCATGGCATATGCTACACCCATCCTGAGAAACTTCCAGGTGAGACACCGATCGGCCGTCTACTTGCACAAACATATTCCGTTGTTTATTGCTCTATTTTTCCTTTTTAGAGGCAGACCTAGTGAAGCAAGTACAATTTTACAGTTAATAAAAAGTGAAACAAGTGACTGCAACATGCCAAAGATGTTATGGAAATGCCAACTACATACACTAAAACCTGTATTCGACAATACTGCAGGTATCACACTGAGTGGCCTAAGCAAGCATTTCTTCCAGCGCAACTCCAGGGCGTTCAAAAGGGGCACGTGGACGCATCGCAAGATACAGTCGGAGCGCGGCATGCACGCGATGTGGCACAAGACCGGCAATACCTTGCCGGTGATGGTCAACGGCCAGCAGACGGGCAGCAAAAAGGTTCTGGTGCTGCACACCAACAAGAACTTCGACCAGCAGAGGACCAACTGGGTGATGCACCAGTACCACCTCAGGGACCTGGAGCAAGAGAAGGAGCGGGAGCTGGTCCTCTCCAAGATTTTCTACCAGACGAACACTAGGGCCAGGACTAAAAAGATTATAAGTTAGTTTGGTATTGGTACTTGTACTACCTGGTCGTCTGCAAGTTGGTATTGTTGTTAATGATGTTTCGGTATGAACTTGGCATTTGCTTCCAACCATCATGTCGAGGGTCGACGTGGATATAAAGTTGAATCGTTTGTTTTGAAACGAATTTTCAGGCACCTGATTTTTATTTGATGGGTAGCATAAGCACCTGCCGTTCGAATTCCCAGTTCTCCAATTTTTTTTACATCTTTGAAGTACGTAGGGGATCCATCCGGTTTCAAAGGCTGATAGTTGGATGCAGCACGTCGGAACTGGGTTGTGGCATGACAAGCCCAGCTGCAAATTGTTAAAAGAGAGGAGCAATGGATTTGGGCCTTCCAGACAGTTAAGTGTTGCGACCTCGATCGTGAAGCGCCTCCCATGGACTAAAAAAAGGCCTAGTCCGTTATTATTAGTTGAAATATGTAAAATATTCCATAATGAAAATAAATATGTAAAATGCAATGAATTTAGTCCACTTTCACTGAAAACCATCCGATTTGCATGAAATCCGTCCGTGGAACCACAAGACGGCTGTCCATACAGAGCCTAACCATACGGAACCAGCAGGTCCATGGCCATACACAAGCAAGTGAATGCACTTATTATCATGATGGAGAAATAATGCTGACGTCTGAGATGGTGAAACTCATGAAGTCTTCAACATAGTCAATAAACGAGAGAATTCTGCAAGTACAGACTGATAACTAGGATCCAGCAGGTATATTATTTTTTCAGGTCGAGCAAGTTTCAACTAGGCTGTAGACTACCCAGGCTTGGTCTTGTTTTTAACAGGCCCAACCCATGACGACAACGGGGCACAAAGATCCAACAGGTATCTACTGGCCTCTGGCCCACCAGCCTTAGTTATATTTTGTCTTAGAACATCCGCTGATAGTTTTTTTACTGAATCAAACACACAGCCCAGTTCTATTTTCTTCTTGAAACGCCATGTCCTACTTCTGTTTTCTAATCTCTACCTATATTTTACTAGTTCATATACACGTATTATTATATTGAATGTACATAAAGTTCCCTTTTCATCTTTACATCCTTATTTTTTTTGTTTTCCCTCCCAACGCTGATTTTTTTACCACAGGTTTTCCATTAAACCACCTCAATTGTCCCACGTCTTATTAGCTTACAAAAACGATATTTTTTTGGCAAATTAATAAGTTCTTAAAAATAAATGTTTAGCATTTCTGAATTAAAACAGTTCGGACTCCACCGAAATATGCAAAATAAGGTTGAACTTTTTGACTGTGGTCCTAGGTAGAAAATGGGCTGTAATAAGTTCCTTAAGAATTAGCAAATGAGCTGCAAATTATTAAACAAATAGCAAATGGGCTCTATGTTGTGTGCCACAGATTTGGAGGCTGACTTGTGGGACTACTAAGTTCATGCGTACACAAGGTTTCTCAAAAAAAGAAACTTAGTTAACAATCGGCTCTACCAGCGTCAGACCGTTAGATGTCAATCTAACGGCAATCGTGCTTCTCCAGTCTCTGATCTTCCTGCTCCAGCCACCCAAACCAGCGCCGGCGGAACCGCCTGCTCCCGCCTCCTGTGGCCGGCTGTGCTGCCGAGCAGGCCTCACGGCTCCACCATACTTGCATCCCTGGCCTGGCTATCCCTCTACTCACACACACCTCCTGTTATTCTCCGGTGACGGCAGCCTCACACTGCGGCCGAACAAGTAAACCCTCGTACCCACGCCACGTGGGAAACAACTGCCGAGTCTTCCTCGGCTCTAGGTCATTCCCTTACTTGGCCTCGCCGTCGTCCACCGCCTTGGTGCTCTCGGCACGGCGTGGTCAACGAACGATAACCATCGGAAGAGGACTGTACATGGAGAGGCTGACAGCTGGGTCCACGGCCGCATGCAAGGAAGTGCCTCCTTTTTGCGTGTAGGAAGTGCCTCCTTATTACGCGCAAAATAATGATTCCTCCTCCCGACAGATGGGACCCACCAGAAGGGCCTCTGTATTTCGCGAAAAAAACATTCCCCCCGCTGACAGCTCGGATCCACCAGCTATTACGCACACACAAAATGAATAGCCCCGCCGCTAGGTCGGTCCCACCATATTTTGAGGCTGACTTGTGGGCCTACTAAGTTGACGCGGACACGGGGCTTTGTCAACTTAGTCAATATAAACGATTCTAGCTGTGGTGACCGTACGATGTCCATCCAATGGTCATCGTGCTTCTTCAACCTCTGGTCTTCTTGCGCCTGCCGCTCAAACCAGCGTTCGCCGTGCCGCCTGCTCCTGCCTCCCGTGGCCGGCTGTGCTGCCACGCAGACCTCACCGCCCCACCCTACTCCCATCGCTGGCCAGGCCTTCCCTCTACTCACCCACACCCCCTGTTATTCTCCGAAGACGACAGCCTCAAACCGCAGCCGAAGCAGTCAACCCTCGTACTCCCCTCCGCGTGGGCATCCACGGTTGCGTATTCCCCGGCTCCGGGTCATTCCCTTCCTTGGTCGCGCCGTCGTCCACCACCTTGGTGCTCTCGGGTGGTACGGCGTCGTCAATGTGGTCAACAAACCACAGCCATCAGAAGAGGACTGTAAGTGGAGAGGCTGACAGCTGGGTCCATGGCCACGCGCAAGGAAGTGCCTCCTTATTACGCGCAAAATAATGGTTCCTCCACCTGACACCTCGGACCTACCGGAAGGGCCTCTGTATTTCGTGAAAAAAATGTCCCCCCCCTGACAGCTGGGACCCACTAGCTTTATCTTTGCATGGAAGGAACTGCCTTCTTACTCCCTGACAGCTGGGAACCACCGGGTTGAAGCGAAGGTAGCGTTATCTGTCCGGCCGCGAATGTGTACGTACATAGCGGTCGATTGGTCTCTCTGCAGCGACGTACCATGGCCGAGTAAGGAGCGGCACGTGTTGAAGTAGAGGCGCCGACGTAGCATTTCACGCAGTCTCGTCTATATCGTGTACATGTACGTATGGCCATGCTGCAAGATAGTAAATACGGCTACATACGTACATACGGGAGGGGTCTCTAACACGTACAGCGACTAATCCTATTCATCAGCAGCCAACCGGCTGGGTCGGAACGGAGTAAACATCGTCGTGTGTTCATCGGGAGCCAACCGGCTTGGATGGAACAGCCGAAACGAGGTCTCGCATACCGCAGAACGGAGGAAACGGCCTTCTGTTCGACCGCGTACGGTCGATACGGGATCCTGTTCATCGGGAAGGGTCCGGCATACCGCAAAATAGAGGAAACAGACTTCAGTTCGAGTGCCTACGGTCGAAACAGGGTGTTGTTGATTGGGAGGGGTGTGGCGTACCGCAGAACGGAGGAAACGAACTTGTGTTGGAGCGCCTACGGTCGAAACAGGGTCTTGTTCATCAGGAGGGGTGTGGCGTACCGCAAAACGGGACTCCACGGGCTACTGTTCATCCACCGTCGACTTCCTCCAGCCTCCACCTACTATTGTTCATCCACCGTCGACTTCCTTCAGCCTCCACCAGCTATTGTTCATCCACGGGGTCCTGTTCATCCAGCCTCCACCGGCTACTATTCATCCAGCCCTCCACAGGGTCCTATTCATCCAGCCTCCACCGGCTACTATTCAACCAGCCCTCCATGGGGTCCTGTTCAACCAGCTCACCACGGGGTCCTGTTCAACCAGCCCTCCACGGGGTCCCTCCATCGGCTACTGTTCATCCACCCCACCTCCTCGATCGGGGTCCTGTTCATCCAGCGGCAATGGCCTCTACTACCACGGGATCCTGTTCATCCAACCCCCACTGGGAAATGTTCATCCAACCCCCACCGGGAACTATTCATCAAGAGGCGGCTTCGATCAACTTCAGTTAGCCAGTAACAAAGGAATCACTCGGGTTCAGTTAACAGCAAGGGATCGATCGAGGTTCAGTAACGTAGCTAGTGCAATCGCTCGGGTTCAGTTAGAACCCAACGCCTCGCTCGGGTTCAGTTAGAGCGCAATGCCTCGCACACACGCGCGTACGTTTACGAGATTAACGCGCAAACCTCCGTGCATCGCTCGGCCCCGACCACCCACCATAACTGGGCTCCCCGAAATTTTCCTCGCCCTCGCTTCTACCACGATTTTTTCCGTCATGGACGGCCCAAAGAATGTGATGCAGGTGCGTCTCCCGCCCACCCAGGACGAAAAGCCCATTTTTTGTCATGATTTTTTGTCATAGAAGTAGGAGCCCACCACATCTATGATGATACCGGGTTTTGACACAATTATTGTCATAGAAATGTCATCAGCATGACAGAATTTTTTTCATTCGGCCCAAAATGTCACGGATGTGTCTTTTTTTGTAGTGTTTGCAGTAGAACCAGGTGAAGTTCCTCCTTGGGATGACTCGGCAGGGTTGCGGCTGGGAAGGTCACATCTCTCCGCCTTTGAATTGAAATGCCTCCGAGTTCAAAACTAAGCCCGTCGAGCATCTCAGTTTGACGGTTAATATAGAAATGATCTCTGAACAGATCTATCGAGGGCTCTTCGCCAAGGTATACCTCACAGAACACTTGGAAATTGCATATATTGGAAACAGAATTGGAACCAATATCTTGAGGATGAAGGTTGTAAAAGTGCAGCACACCATATTCATTAAGGGTTTCTTCAGTGATTTTGGAAGGGATCCAATTGCAAGTGGTGGGTGTCTTAGTCATGGTGAGCCAGAAGTAAACAGGCTGTGGACGGGAAATAAACACGATGAATTAAAAATTGTAGTACAAGAGTTGTTTGCAAATTTTTAATGCTGTGGATAGCGGAAGCGCCTCGATTCTCGGAATGGCTGATTAATGCGAAGATCCGTTATGATGTCATGGGATTTTTTCTGAAATTAAGGACATGATGTCACCCCTCCTTATGGCAGGTTAGGAAGGTTTGTTAGTTTATATATTGGAAAAGTTTAAGTATGAAGATTGACATGAACAAGTTCAAATCAATCTTGGGCCAAATGTTGATGGACATGGAGGAGTGCGATGAACTCCGATGAACCCTATGAACAAGGTTGGTCTAATGTGAATCTAGGTCAAAGAAAGAACTTTACCTGGATGCTTGAATGAAGAGCGGGGGCGCGTCGCTGGTATCTGGTTCGGTCAGGTTGATGCAGCGGCCTGTGTCGAAGTCGCTGGCGAGGGGTGGCTATGGCGGAGCTCCGGCAGCGTCGGTCGTCGCAAGGAAGAAGAAGAGGAGCAGGCAGGGGTAAAGGTTAAAAAATGAACCCCCTCGTGCTTATTTATAAGGGAAAAGTGAAACAGTGGACGACAAGCGCGGAAATCGTGGAGACATAATCATTATCCTTATAGCGGAAGCGCCTCGATTCTCGGAATGGCTGATTAATGCGAAGATCCGTTATGATGTCATGGGATTTTTTCTGAAATTAAGGACATGACGTCACCCCTCCTTATGGCAGGTTAGGAAGGTTTGTTAGTTTATATATTAGAAAAGTTTAAGTATGAAGATTGACATGAACAGGTTCAAATCAATCTGGGGCCTAATGTTGATGGACATGGAGGAGTGCGATGAACTCCGATGAACCCTATGAACAAGGTCGGTCTAATGTGAATCTAGGTCAAAGAAAGAACTTTACCTGGATGCTTGAATGAAGAGCGGGGGTGCGTCGCTGTTATCTGGTTCGGTCAGGTTGATGCAGCGGCTTGTGTCGAAGTCGCTGGCGAGGGATGGCGGCGGCGGAGCTCCGGCGGCGTCGGTCGTCGCAAGGAAGAAGAAGAGGAGCAGGCAGGAGTAAAGGTTAAAAAACGAACCCCCTCGTGCCTATTTATAAGGGAAAAGTGAAACAGTGGATGGCAAGCGTGGAAATCGAGGAGACATCATCATTATCTTGATAGCGGAAGGGCCTCGATTCTCGGAATGGTTGATTAATGCGAAGATCCGTTATGATGTCATGGGATTTTTTCTGAAATTAAGGACATGACGTCACCCCTCCTTATGGCAGGTTAGGAAGGTTTGTTAGTTTATATATTGGAAAAGTTTAAGTATGAAGATTGACATGAATAGGTTCAAATCAATCTGGGGCCTAATGTTGGGGATATACCCCGTGGTGTGACCCGCCTAGGAGGGGCCGGGTTACACAGTTGGCGGTTTAACATGAAGACGGTTCAAGGAGGCCCAAGAAGAAGTGTGAAGACGGCGATTCACAGAGGCAGGCCTAGTGGGGCCCAATACCCGAACGCGTGAACCGCCGTATGGTGGCTTTCCTGCTAAGTCAAGGCGATTTAGTAACCAGGTCGGTCACGTTGTGTGATCCGGCTCGGAATCTTGTAAGCCGTCGGGCTTCGACCTGTGTATATAAAGGTGAGATCCGGCGGCGGCTTAGGCCAATAAACAATCGATCGAGAGCTAGGTAAAGCGTATTCGCTCCCTTGTAATCGATACCCAAATAATAGTCAACAAAGCAGGAGTAGGCTTTTACCTCGTTGGGAGGGGCCAAACATGGGTAAACTCTTTTTGTCTTTTGTCCCGTTCAACCCTTTGAAGCTAACCTACGTTGCGATGGCTCCACACCTAAGTCCCTTCACAAGGGAATCTGTCGTGACAAAACCACGACAACCATACCTACCTATTATGGCATTTCCATAGCCATTCCGAGATATATTGCCATGCGACTTCCACCGTTCTGTTTATTGTGACACGCTCCATCATTGTCTTATTGCTTTGCATGATCATGTAGTTGACATAGTATTTGTGGCAAGGCCACCATTCATACTTTTTTATACATGTCACTCTTGATCATTGCACATCCTGGTACACCACCAGAGGCATTCATTTAGAGTCATATGTTGTTCTAGAATCGAGTCGGAATTCTTCAGTTGTAAGTAAATAAAAGTGTGATGATCATCATTATTAGACCATTGTCCCATGTGAGGATAGGATGATGGAAGCTATGATTCCCTCACAAGTTGGGATGAGTCTCTGGACTTTTGAAAAAGTAAAAGAGGCCAAAATAAGCCTAAATTAATAAAAAAAGAAAAAAAATGAGAGAAAAGAGAGAAGGGGAAATGAGAGAAATGAGAGAAAGTAGCACCATGATCTTCATTATAGAGAGTCTCTTATGTTGTCACTTTCATATACTAGTGGGATTTTTTTATTATAGAACTTGGCTTGTATATTCCAATGATGGGCTTCCTCAAATTGCACAGGTCTTCATGAGCAAGCGAGTTGGATGCACACCCACTTAGTTTCTTTTTGAGCTTTCATACACTTATAGCTCTAGTGCATCTGTTGCATGGCAATCCCTACTCACTCACATTGATATCTATTGGTGGGCATCTCCATAGCCCGATAATATGCCTAATTGATGTGAGACTTTATCCTTCTTTTTGTTTTCTCCACCACCACCATATCCTATTCCACCTATAATGCTATATCCATGGCTCATGCTCATTTGTTGCATGAAAGTTGAAAAGTTTAAGAACATCAAAAGTATGAAACAATTGCTTGGCTTGTCATCGGGGCTGTGCATGATTTAATACTTTCTGTGATGAAGATGGAGCATAGCCAGACTATATGATTTTGTAGGGATAACTTTCTTTGGCCATGTTATTTTGAGAGGACACGATTGCTTTATTAGTATGCTTGAAGTATTATTGTTTTTATGTCAATATTAAACTTTTGTTTTGAATATTATGGATATGAATATTCATGCCACAATAAAGAAAATTACATGGATAAATATGTTAGGTAGCATTCCACATCAAAAAAATTATTTTTATCATTTACCTACTCGAGGACGAGCAGGAATTAAGCTTGGGGATGCTTGATACGTCTCCAACGTATCTATAATTTTTGATTGTTCCATGCTATTATATTATCTGTTTTGGATGTTTTATATGCATTAATATGCTATTTTCTATTATTTTTGGGACTTACTTATTAACCTAGAGCCCAGTGCCAGTTTCTGTTTTTCCTAGTTTTTGAGTTTTACAGAAAAGGAATACCAAACGGAGTCCAAACAGAATAAAACTTTCATGATGATTTTTATTGGACCAGAAGACACCCGTAGGACTTGGAGATGAAGTCAGAGGAGTTCCGAGGCGGCCACAAGCCTCAGGGGAGCGCCCTAGGGGGGCCTTGAGGGCTTGTGGGCCCCTCGGAGCTCCTCCAGCCCTAATTCTTGGCCTATAAATTCACAAATATTCCCAAATGACCAAAAGCGTCCACCAAAATACTTTTCCGCCGCCGCAACCATATGTACCCATGAGGTCCCATCTTGGGGCCTTTTCTGGCACCCTGCAGGAGGGGGATTCAATCACGGAGGGCTTCTACATCAACTGTATTGCCCTTCCGATGAAGCGTGAGTAGTTTACCACAAACCTACAGGTCCATAGCTAGTAGCTAGATGGCTTCTTCTCTCTCTCTCTTTGATCTTCAATACAATGTTCTCCTTGATGTTCTTGGAGATCTATTCGATGTAATATTCTTTTGCGGTGTGTTTGTCGAGATCCGATGAATTGTGGATTTATGATCAGATTGTCTATGAATATTATTCGAATCTTCTCTGAATTCTTATATGCATGATTTGATATCTTTGTATTTCTCTTTGAATTATCGGTTTGGATTGGCCAACTAGATTGGTTCTTCTTGGAATGGGAGAGCTGCCTAGTTTTGGGTTCAATCTTGTGGTGTCCTCACCCAGTGACAAAGTAGGGGTAGCGAGGCGTGTATTGTATTGTTGCCATCAAGGGTAAAAAGATGGGGGTTTCATCATATTTCTTGAGTTTATCCCTCTAAATCATGTCATCTTACATTAGGCATTACTCCGTTCTTTTGAACTTAATACTCTAGATGCATGCTGGATAGCGGTCGATGTGTGGAGTAATAGTAGTAGATGTAGGCAGGAGTCGGTCTACTTGACACGAACGTGATGCCTATATTCATAATCATTGCCTTGTATATCGTCATAACTTTGCGCTTTTCTATCAATTGCTCGACAGTAATTTGTTCACCCGCCGTACTATTTTCTTTCAAGAGAGAAGCCTCTAGTGAAACCTATGGCCCCCGGGTCTATTTTCCATCATATATTTTTAGATGTATAAACTAAAAAACCCAAAACTACCTTGCTGCAATTTATTTGTTTTTACTTTGTTTTACGTTTTAGTAATCATTTATATCTATCTCTATCAGATATCGTCCTTGCAAGTGACCGTGAAGGGATTGACAACCCCTTTATCGCGTTGGGTGCAAGTGTTTGATTGTTTGTGCATGTGTATAGATTGGAGACTTGTGTGTACCTCCTACTGGATTGATACCTTGGTTCTCAAACTAAGGGAAATACTTATCTCTACTTTGCTGCATTGCCCTTTCCTCTTCAATGAAAAAATCAATGCAAGCTCAAGAGTAGCACCCCCCTTCGCCCATGAGGCCCCCCAACACTTACCAGGGCCCCCCAAAACCCCTTTCGGTCATGCTGGTCATCACCCGGTACCCCCGGAACAATTCCAGACTCCAATACCCTTTGTCCAATATATCAATCTTCACCTCCGAACCATTCTGAAATTCCTCGTCATGTTTGGATCTCATCCGGGACTCCGAACAACCTCCGGCAACCACCATAATGACTCAACTATACTTATATCATCACCAAATGTTAACTATGTAGACCGTGTGGGTTCGAGAACTATGCAGACATGACCGAGACACCTCTACGGTCAATAACCAATAGCAGGACATGGATGTCCATATTGGTTCCCTCATATTCTACGAAGATCTTGTCAGTCGAACCTCGATGTCAAGGATTCAGCTAATCCCATATGCAGTTCCCTTTGTCTATCGGTATGTTACTTGCCCGAGATTCGATCGTCGGTATCTCCATACCTAGTTCAATCTCGTCACCTGCAAGTCTCTTTACTCATTCCGTAATACAAGATCCCGTGACTAACTCCTTAGTCACATTGCTTGCAAGCTTCTTATGATGTTGTATTACCGAGAGGGCCCAGAGATACCTCTCCGTCATACAGAGTGACAAATCCCAGTCTTGATCCATGCCAACTCAACAGACACCCTCGGAGATACCAATGGAGCACCTTTATAGCCACCCAATTAAGTTGCGACATTTGGTACACACAAGGTACTCCTCCGGTGTCAGTGAGTTGCATGATCTCATGGTCATAGGAACATATACTTGACATGCAAAAAAGATAGCAATAAACTTGACACGATCATATGCTACATTTATAGTTTGGGTCTTGTCCATCACATCATTATCCTAATGATGTGATCCCATTATCAAATGACAACTCATGTTTATGGCTAGGAAACCATAGCCATCTTTGATCAACGAGTGAAGATCGGCATACATCCTCGTCTCTCAGAGTTGCGGTTATTCCTAACCCTAGCTCCCTAATTGTGATTATTTGTCTCTTAGTATTTACTTAAGTTGTATTGTGCTTATTTATCTTTTTAATAGCTAAACTTGTTGTCCTTGCTTAGCTCGTGTATCTCCTTTGCAACTCTTAGGCTCACTTTCATATTCTGCATTATTGACTAAAATTGCTAAGTAAGAATTAAAATTTGTAAATGTGCCTATTCACCCCCTCTAGGTCCATCTCGATCCTTTCAATTGGTATCAGAGCCTCGTGCTCTATTCTTGTGGCTTAGCCGCCCTAGAGCGGGATGAACCCCGATGGGACTCCCCTTATTGCAACTCTGAAGGAGACGGGCACGGCTTTTTCGGAAGTCAAGTCCTTCACTTCTGAGGATTTGGAACGGGCCCTATCTAAGCAAAAGAAGGAGCATGATGCTTCTCTTGAGGCCTTGGTCCAAATGAGGTTAGCCGCATTATCCACGATTCTCACACCACTTACCAATTCGGGTGGTGTGGCTTCGAGGCCAGATGCGCCTACTCCCTCTTTAGGCCAACAACCTCCTAGTAGTGATTACTCTGGTGTTCCATGGCTTTATGCAAGACCTCAAGTAGAGAAACCAAAGTATAACCCTGGGGGCAACCCCCCTTTGCTTGATGACAGTGCTGATTTTGCTTTGTGGATAGTTAGTATGTAGGATCATCTTAGGTTCGCCAATGATGAGATGTTGGACATCTTGGAATGGCTACAACCCCGTCGACCCAAAGAATCTCACATCAAGAGAAACATATGACAAGCATCTCAATGACACCACAATCATGTGCATTAGGAAAGGAATGAATTATAAGCAAATGAGACCTTACATACACATCACAAGTGCCAAGGAATTATGGGATAGCATTGTGAGGACCAAGACCGGTACCTCCACTCTCCGGCTTGCTCAATATGAAATTGCCAAAGGTCAATTGCAAAACTTTTGTATAGAGAACGGTGAATCCCCCAAGCAGCTCCTTGATCGTCTCTTGACTCCCGATGAAAGCATATCCACTTTTCAACTATTTGAAGAATCTAAGGCAAATGCTACAAAACATCTTGCTATGCATGGTAACTCAACTTCCAAGACCTATCTACCCTTGAAGGCTAAACATGTGTGTGAGCAAGAGCAAAGTGAAGAAGAAGAAGATGATGATGATGATGATGATGATGATGAAGAAGGAGGTGATGAGATTGACTCTGTCAAGAGTCCATCATATGAACACATTGTCCTCTTTGTCAAGAAGTTTAGCGCGAGAAAATTAAGGGAAGATTCCAGAAGAAGAAAGTGAGGAAGTGCTATAATTGTGAAGAAACCAACCAATTCTCCAACAATTGACATTATGAGAAGTGGGAAGATAAACTAAGGTTTCCCAAGACCTTTCCCAAGAAGAAGTTGCCAAATACTTTGAACTCCAATCTCAAGAAGAGAGATGAGAAGGCAATGGTTGCTCAAGAAGAATCTGATCCAAATGATGTTGGTGGTGTTGCCAGAGTAGCTCAAGATTCTCAAAACACCTTGAGTATAGTCAACAAGAGTGGCAATGTTGTCACCTACAACTACATGAAAGACTACAAGGGCAACGCTCACAAGTGTCTAATGGCTAAGGCCGTGCTGGAAGACGGTGAGAACCAAATTTCTTCTGACAAGGCTAAGGTAACCCCACGTTCAAACCCTCCTATTTTCACTCCTTCCACTGCTGGTGATGAATATCTTGATGCGGATGATAATGATGATGATATGGATGATCCTATGCTTGCTAAACAAGCAAATTTTATGTGTTCCCTCAAAGGAAAGAGGCTCACTATGTTTCGCATGCTCACTAAAACATAATATTAGTACCAAAAGCGTACTCTAAGATTATATAAAGATTATGCACACAAATGAAAAATGCAGCTTATGATTACAAAAGTGTTGATGATATAAAACTTAAGCACACAAATGAAAAATGCAGCTTATGATAACAAAAGTGTTGATGATAATATACAGTACCTGAATAAGTGTGGAGCCAACCACCATCTTGTAACCTTCAAATGGATCAGGAATTACACCCGAGGTCTCCAGTTTAGGTGTGGAGACCACAGTTATTTGCGAAGGTGCATAACGATAATCAAGGAGAAGCCTTTGGAGTGAAGGAGCTTCTTTGGTGATGAGCTCCTCTCCTTTAAAGCAAATTCCAATGCTTACAAGGTGAGGCAACTTTATTTGGAGACAACGGATACGGATTTCTTTTCCAAAAACAAGCAACAAGTGCTCCAGGGCAGGGCAGTATGAGTGGATGATGTTGTGCAGTGAGGCCTCTGACAGATCGACCACCACAAGCGCGAGTTTTTTTAGAAGTGGGAGTCGAAGAATTTGTACCAGATTGTCTGGCGGATGACACCGGGCTAGGGTGGTGGTGTGGAGAGAGGAGGAAAACCATGAGATGGGCACTGGTCGTGAGGGCACAGCTACAACGCTTGGTGGACAGCTATTTGCATAGTAATGGTAGAACTCAAGATGTTGGAGTTTTTTGAATTGACGGGATGTCATCCAGCCGTTCACCGTGAAGGGTATGTGCAGCAGCCAGCATGCCGGGATTCATAGGCGTTGAACGGAGCCCTGGTGGAAACAGATGATGGCTTCGTGGAGTTCAAAATCATGAACGACAGATACCTGGTGACAGTCGAGATTAACAGGTGCGGCGCGCCACAGAGTACGCCACCAAGATGCAAGGACCTGTGTGCGGTAGCCATCCTTGGTGGGGAGAAGGAAGATGATCTCCCCAAGGATGGCGTCCGGGAGATCACTGATGCGGTCCGCCCAATATTCTACAGGTTCCTCAGATCCAGGGGCAAGGCCGCTTCTACCCGTCCTGCCGGGTGCAGGATCTACAGCCGGCGGCGCCGCTGGCCGGAGCCTCATCTATGTACATAGCAATCTGGAAGGGAAAAAGGCAGAAACATACATTTAGGACATTCAAAATCAATTCTCAAGATCTGGAAGGAAAAAGGGCACAAACATATATGTAGGACATTCAAAATCAATTCTCAAGATCTGGCTACAAATTATTAGCACGCACGCTACCCCTAGTCGGATTATTAGCAAAAAATCGTTTGTACAGAACAAACAATTAATCACTAACCATAGATACCATTCAAATAATCAATACACTACACGAATCTAACGAATCTTACTCTAATTTCAAGGACTGAGTGAACATAACCAAGGGTTTCTGTTCCCAACGAGTCGGAGTCATTGCCGGAGTAGCTTTGGACCTCCGGCTCCGGCTAGGGAGGCATGACGACGGCGACAAAGTCAAGGTCGCGCTACTGCCTGCGCGAGACCTCGTCGGCGGCGACAGCAACCTCTGCGCCCAGCTTCATGCGTTGCACGGTTGCTTCACCAGCCCCGGCATCGCCACTCCCACCGATGGTGCGCTTTGGCAAAATCCTAATACACTCCATGCGGCGGTGACAACTGTGGACAGGGTGTGGGGCCGCTGATCGGGTGCGCCATCAATATGGAGCTGTGGGAGCGAGGTGGGCGGCGGTCAAAGGGCTGGCTCGCCTCTCAGTGAGCCTGCGCAGCGGACTACTGGCACGCCTACCGTCATTTCACACGGCTACTAGCACGCCTCATGGTGAGTGTGTAGCGAACACGCGCATGCCTCGGCCTCCCGGTCTGCCTGCTAGCATGCGTCTCGGCAACTCACGCATGCTCGTGCGGCACACGGGACGCGTGTGCGGCACGTATTATATTGATTTTTTCTTTTTGATGATTAATTCTGCCGCTTTATTGCTTAATCAAAGCACAGCACTTACATTTTGTTGGTCTAAAGCACATGATTCGAATAAAGAGTTCATTCGCGATATTGGTTCGTAATTATTTATAATTTCCTGTATGTAAGAAGATTATATCAAAACTTGTCTCAATTTTTTTAAAATAATATCACAGTCTATTGGTGTCCATATGACACCACGATAAGTTTCATGAATTTCAACTTAGTTTTAGATTTATTGGATTTTAAAATTAAGATTCTAGATGTTAGAAATTTCTTGCATGGGGACTAAACATGCACACAGGGACACAAACACATATGATTTTGCAATCCATTTTCATGCACTATCACGGGTCTCATGTAGATCAAATTTGATTTTTGCACATTTAAATCCCTGGGAAATCAATCAATGTATAAAAAACAGATATATGTTACCTATTTTTTTTCAATTTTCAACACTAAACTCCTTTGCTCGCATGTTCACTGCAGAAAAAGTTTGACATGCATCATTGGGCCACATGCACGTGGTGGTCCTAGGACACTCACTCGTGTGGGCCCACGAGGTCACCGTCCAGCACTATGACATGCGATGAGAGAGGTTAATTTGACCAACAAGGATGGTCATTTTTGGTTTTTGTTATACGTACGGTAGGAGTATATATATAGTACACGTTGAAGAGGGTGGCCGGGGGCAATACTACGCGTCAGATAGGACACTCACTCGCGTGCGATGATTCCATCCATCGGCCCGCAAGATTGTCCTCCATCACTTTGACCCAGCAAGGAGGTTTCTTTTGGGGTTGTATTGCGGTAGGAGTATATAGTACGCGTTGAAGAGGGGAGGAGGGGGCCGGGGCAGCACATATATACTACACACACGTCATGAATCGATCTCGCTCCGTGTGGGGACTTTTCGGTTTCCGAGGCATGTGCCACAAAGAAGTTGTGCATATTGGGTATTAAAAACATCACTAACACATTGGGCCACGTGCAGATGATGGTTGTCACTCATTCGCCTGCGACTCTTCCCTCCATGGGCCCACGAGGTCGTCATCCATCTAATATATGACACAACGAGAAAGGTAATTTGACGAACAAGGAGGATTATTTTTGGGTTGTGTTACGGTATGTAGGAGTACATATTATGCGTCAAAGAGGGGAGGGGGCAACATATATATACTACGTGTCATGAACCCCGGTTCGTGTGGGAGACTTAAAGGTTTTCGAGGCAGGTGCCACATCAAAGTTCTGCTTATATATTAGGTATTCAAACATCACAACCACATACACATCTCCATACATGTGTTTGGCCCACAAGCAAGCGATGGTGGTTGTCCTCTAGCACTCACTCACGGGGTTATCAGCGAGATGCTTTGTGCATCTCTATGTGCCCGCTTGGTCAATCACTTCGACTGACAAAGATAGAGATAAATTTGACTTATAATTAGGAGGGGATTAAATTTTGGTTCGTCTTATACAGTTTGGTACATGCAACTATATACTTCGCGCGCATGTGTATGCACGAATCCCTCCCATCGGATCGAAGTGGGGGGGGGGGGGCAGCACGCAACGCATCATGAACCGGATATGTGTCGGGCCTGTGTGTTTTTCGACGCATGCATGTGCCACATCAAAATGTTGTGCTTTTGGTATTCAAACATATATGCATGCATCACGCATGTCCATACATATGTTTGGGGCACATATATACATGCAGTGGTTGTCTTTGGATACTCTCCCTCGCTGGGTTATCATCGACGGCCTATATATTCGTGGGTCCGCGTGGACATCCATCACTTCGACCAACAACGCGAGAGAGGTTACCAGGGTCGATTCTTCTTCTCTTGGTTCGCGTTACTGTATAGTCGTACGTCGATCATGGTGAGATTCGAGACCTAAGTTCGGGGGCTCGCATACACATGAATCCCTATATATATATAGTATACTATGCGTCGTGAACCCTCGCTCCGTGTGGGGACTTTCCAGTTCCAAAAGCACGCGGACACATCAAAGTTGTGCATTGGGTATATTCAAACACCAACACTTCATAAATATGTTTGGGCGACATGCACGCAGTGGTTGTCTTCAGGCGCTCCCTAGCATGGTTATTGGCGACAAACTAGCCTATTTTGTGGGGCCGCGTGTGGAACGTCAATGCATGACTTTGACCCAACAAACAAGAGAGGTTATACGACCAAGGTGGTGATTCTTCTTGGTCAGTCTTATAATGTGCCTTGGTGAGATGCCCCCTCCCACCGATTCAAAGTGTGTGTGGGGGGAGGGGCACAGTACTACTTCGTACTAGATGAACCTCCATGGGGTCGGGGATGCCCGGTTAATTCGCGATGCACATGTGCCACATTAAATTTGTGATTTGGTAACGCCAGAAGAACACATCTATGGGCATGCACACAGTCCACATTTGATCGGAAGCAAAGGGGGGAGGGGGTTGATGTACTCCTCTCGGTTTTGTGTTACGGTACAGTGAGATGTTAGACGTAGCTATTTGGGGGCATGCGTTCATAGCTAGGATTCCCCTCCCGGCAACACAAAGTGTGTGTGTGTGTGTGTGTCTGTGTCTGTGTTTGGGGGGGGGGGGCTAGCAATAATAACGTGTGCTTTGTGCGACAGGTGCCTCATCAAAGTTGTGCATTGGGTATTTGAACATAAAACCACCCTTTTCTTACATATATTTGGTCCACATGCAAGTGTGTTCGTGTTCTAACCCTTTCTCGCGTTTTTTTGGCCAAATTTATAAACAGCAGACGAGTCGGACGCAGCAACCATCTGCGATCGGGTACGACACAGACACGGTTCCCTAGGACTACCCGTGTGTCGCGCCCCTGCCCCTGTCACTCACATGATCATAGTAGATTGGGCTCCACGAGGCTTCCCTCCCCCTCTCAAAAATATCTACTCCCTCGCAATCTCAAAAATATCTACCCGCGTCCGCGTACATGGTTTTTCTGTTTGATAGCACACGATTAGTATGTCTGGACCGTGTGCGATGTCTGTTACTCCCGCTCTGCTTCAATCAGTAGATCCAAATTTTTAGTAGCCCGGGCATTTTACCCCCGCTCCGCTCTGCTTCAATCCCTTGATCCAAATTTTTGGTATACCCGCCATTTTACTCCCGCCTAGTAAAAATTTTAGTACCCGCGGCATTTCCTCAAACACCACCTTGGACCCCCTCCACAGACACACCCCACCCCCAAACCCCTGCTCACACACATACACACCACCCATCCCTCGCTCCAAACCTAGCTACGTCACCGCCGCGCCGCCTCCGTCGTCAACCTCTGTCGTTCTACCCGTGCAGTTTACCCACCGATATACATACCCTAGCTGCCCTGAGTTTCTTAGATGACGCATGCGAAACGCCCCCTTTTCGAGAGATCCCCATCCCCACCCCCTCCCCCACTCCAGAGCGTCGCAGCCTAAGCCCGGCTATGCTTCCCGGGGAGCTCGAGGAGCGAATGGCCCAAAAGAGCTTTACCGCGGCCTCTTCGCCCGACGTCGGTGAGGTGGCCACCGAGGAAGCTGACGACAATGACTGGACTTGGATTGAGCCTTTCAATCAGCGGGCTAGAGTATTCTAGCATGTCGTGGACGCGAGCTACGACTACGAGGTCATCGACACCGATGGCTTGACGCAAGTTATGTCATAGGTTAAGTTGCCCACCCCCAACCCTTCAGGTTCGACAGCCGTCAATCTCATTGATGGCCCTGCTGTTGATCTCCTGCGGCTCGTTATGAACAATTTGCCATCCTTCATCGCCATGGAGCCCCTTTTGTCATTTCTAAAGGACACATTCTATGACGCTGGCCTGGGATCCTCAGCTGGCAAGTCAGATCTCATCGACGGCGACCACGAGGAGGAGCCAATCTGTGACAAGTGAGGAAACCCATGATTTGTTTTCTCGAACTCCTTTTGTTCTGAGAACCTGTCCAGTATTTATTGCTATATTAGGTTGTTTGCATTACGCCTTGTTTATTTCTACGATCGGTTGTTTGTAGTTAGCATATGTCTAGTTTCAGTTGCCATCTTTGGTTATTCGTAGTATGCCTTGTTTATTTCAGCTATTAACAGTATGATGTTCTATATGTGCTAGTATGATTTGTGCAATTCAATTTCATCAATACCAAATTTAACAATAGCTCTATGAATGACTATATTTGGTTGCTGTTAAGCATGTTGTACTCCCTCCGAATCTTTTTAGTTCGCATATAAGATTTGTCTAAAGTTAGGCCTCTTAAAGTTTCACCAACATAGGACAAAATACCAACATTCACAATATGAAATAATTATCAGTACATGTGTCATGACTTAAATTTTCATATTGTATAACTTTAGCATGCTAGATGTTGATATTTTTTCATATAAATAAGGTCAAATTTTATGAAGTTTGACTTCAGACAATTCTTATATGCAAAGTAAAAAGGACTGAAGGGAGTATTGAACACGCCCTTCCATTTGATTTAACAATGACACTGTTTGGATACTCTAACTTAGCTAGAGGTTAGAGTTAGTTTCTAGCTCATGACAGTTAAAAGGGAGACAGAGAGATTGGTGGAATAGTTGATTGTATTGCTTGAGCCTCGTGGGCATATATATAGGAGTACTGTCGGCGTCCTGGGACCGGGGGTGCCCAGACTTGCCTGCCTGCGGCCCACGTCGTGGCTCTATCGATGGCCTGGTACGGCCCAGCTTCGACAACAACAACTCAAGACCCTCGCGAGGGGCCAAGCCTCATGAGGCGACCGACACCAAGACCTCCCTGGGGGCGGCCTCCCCAGGCTGGCTGCCGAGGAGCGGAGATATCAATGCAAGCTACACCTCGCGAGGTTCACATGACGTGAGCCGTGACGACCAAGGCCAGGCGGGCAACAATGGGCATAGTGTACCAGTTTTCTCTTTGGTGCTAAGGAGGCAAGCGCAGACGCGGAGTCCCGAGGAATCAAGCAAAGGTTTCCATATCGTGCAACAAGACCAAGACCGGTAGGACGGAGGTCACCGCGGAGCCCACCGCGGCGTCACCACCAGAGGCTTTTGCAGGCGAAGACTACTTTCATCAGGATAACTCATACTAGTTGTCTCCCTTCGAATTTGGCCGTTGTGGGATCCCCTTCCACCTACATTTGGGAAGAGGACCAAGGCCACTATAAATAGGACTTGGCCACCACTATAGGGAGGAGATTCATATCATCCTCGGGGATTCATTCAGATCATCCTCACGCTCACCAGCTCATTGAGCTCAAGAACACCTCACCTCTTGAGGCTGTTCAACCACTGTACAAGTTCATCCTCAGCCCCCCGAGGCAATCCACCACAAAGCTGGAGTAGGGTATTACACTGTAAGGTGGCCCGAACCAGGATAAACTGCTGTGTCTCTTGTCCCTTGGGTTCATTGAGCTAGGCCGTGGAATCGTTGAGCAGGCAGACTGGGGAGGACGAGTTCTTCGCATGCACCCTAGAGTTCGAACCTCTCAAGGGTCTGCGGAACCCCGAATCTGACATTTGGCACGCCAGGTAGGGGTGCGCCGGAGCCTCTCTTCCGCCGGTCGACTCGCCACCGCTCCACCGCTTCCTTGGCTGACGCCCGTCGAGCCCGTGCTGAGCGTCGGGCCGCCCTTGCTGTCGGTGTCAAAACCGGTGGATCTCGTGTAGGGGGTCCCAAACAGTGTGTCTAGGGTCGATGGTAACAGGAGACGGGGGACACGATGTTTTACCCAGGTCTGGGCCCTCTCGATGGAGGTAATACCCTACTTCCTGCTTGATTGATCTTGATGAATATAAGGATTACAAGAGTTGATCTACCACGAGATCGTAATGGCTAAACCCTAGAAGTCTAGCATGTATGATTGTGATTGCCTCTACGGACTAAACCCTCCGGTTTATATAGACACCTGAGGGGACCAGGGTTGTACAAAGTCGGTTACATAGAAAGGAATCTTCATATCCGAACGCCAAGCTTGCCATCCACGCAAAGGAGAGTCCTATCCGGACACGGGAGAGAGTCTTCTGTCTTGTATCTTCACGGCCCATCAGTCCGGCCCACGTCACATAGGCCGGACGCCCGGGGACCCCTTAATCCAGGACTCCCTCAGTAGCCCCTGAACCAGGCTTCAATGACGAGGTGTCCGGCACGCAGATTGTCTTCGGCATTGCAAGGCGGGTTCCCCCTCCGAATACTACAAAGCGACCTTCGAACACACGTGTCCGGCTCTGCAAAATAAGTATCACACACAACCGCAGAGAGTATAATATTTCACGAGTCCAATCTGCTGACAACTTTTTGTAGCATGACATCACGTCCCTGCCCGGTCATTATTTCGAACCGTTTTTTAGCCTCCCGCTCCATATTTCGAGATGCGGTTTTATTGGCACGTCTTGTCAAAGCAGAGATCGTGTCCCCTTATTGCGGGATTCTCATCAATACGGGCGTGGGTAATCCAACCATGCCATCTACATGGCCCTTGGGGAATAGGCGAGTTTTAAGGCGAGTGGGGAGGCGCTTGATATTCGCTGCCTTTATAAGGAGATAAGGATTCACCCCTTTCACCCACGCCTTCTCTCTGTCTGCCCATCCATTCTCGAGCTCCAGCGCCCAAGCCTCCATCCTTTCCACCTCAAAAAAGCACTCCGACCATGTCCGGATTTGCAGCACAGGGCAAGTGGATGGTCTCCTCCGTCAAGGAGAAGGACATCACCAAGCTCCGGGAGGCTGGGTACCTAGCCCAGGAGATCGCCCACCAGCTTCCCGCAACGGGGCAGATCATCCCCACCCCGGAGCCCCATGAGAGGGTGGTATTCATCTCCCACTTCGTCCGCGGACTGGGATTCCCTCTTTACCCATTCGTCCGCGGACTCATGTTCTACTACGGGGTGGATTTCCACGATCTGGCCCCCAACTCCTCCCTCAACATCTCGGCATTCATTGTCGTGTGCGAGGCCTTCCTCCGCATCCCACCCCACTTCGGATTGTGGCTAAAGATCTTCAATGTGAAGCCGAAGGTGGTGGGTGGCCAACACGCAGAATGCGGAGGCGCCATGGTGAGCAAGATGCCCAACGTCACATGGCCCAAAGGTACCTTCGTGGAGACCATCAAAGGGTGGAAACAGCAGTGGTTCTATGTCACTGAGCCTCGCGACGCCACCTTGGCCGCGGCTCCCGAATTCCAGTCCGGAGCCCCGATGCGGCTCACCTCCTGGCTAGAGAAGGGTCTGGACTGGTCCTCGTCGGATGAGCTGACAGCGCTTCAGACGCACATTAGGAGCATGGTCGACAAGAACATCAAGCTCGTCAATGTGATCCAGGTGATGCTAGTTCGCCGGATCCTTCCATGCCAAAGCCGGACTAGCTATCTATGAGAGTTCGATCCGGCCGAGCACCAGACCTTGCAACAGTTCTTCAGAACTACGCACAAAGACATCTGGAAGGTGCTCTTTAAGGCCAACGAGATGTGGCCGAAGACGACCGAGGACCGTGGGCATGACTTGGCCCATCCCGCCAGTCCGGTAAGTCTTTCGTGTCTCAAGGTGTATCCTTTACTTACTTACTCAAGGAAGATGTCTAAGCTTCCCTATTTGTTTTTTCAGGGTTGGAGAAAGAAGGCGGAGCTGATTCAGTGTCCGGCTCCGCTGCCCGAGGAACCAGCCATCCCGCTTCTGATGAAGATGCTGGTTCCGGCGCCCTACCAGGTGCCGGAGAAGAAGGCCAAGAAAAATGCCAAGGAGACAAGAAGTGGCCTCCGCTGCAAGGGCGCTTCGGACGTGACCGGGACTCACTCCTCTGCCGCCGAGGACGAGGAGGAGGAGGAGGAAAGCAATTCTCCCCCTGAGGGGGGAAGGAAGAAAAGGGCGGCCTCCACACATCTGGAGGTAGTGGAGTCCAAGAAGGGGAAGGTCTCCCTCGCGGATAACTCCGCATGGGACATCGATAGCAGCTTGGAGTGGCGCCCCAGAGATAAGCCCCTAGCCTAATCGTAAGTACTCAAAGACGTGCACATATATCCAGCTCCTTTACTCCCTGGTTTTAACATGTCGAATCATGCGCTGCAGTCCGGCTCGCTCCGACCTCCAGCGATCCTCATCTTCGAGGAATTCGCTGGATCCCAAGGTGATGGACAGCGGGTCCCTTCCGGCGGCCTCTTCTCCCAAGGCCATGGATGACACCAAGGTGTTGTCCCGAAGGATCCCAGGCCAGGGAGAGACGCAGGAGGCCGTCAGGGCGGCGCCGGATGGTGAAACCTCGGCCACAATTTCCCTGGACACATGGGGGAGCAAATCCCCATGGAGATGGGCGATGGGGCCATATCCAATTCGGCCCCCAGCCGAATACAATTCCGGAGACCTATACGGCTCCGGAATCAGGGAAGCTGCCTCCTTCGAAAGAAGGAGGTGCACCGATTCCACCGGTGACCTCTGTCCATCCAGAGGCACCGGATACTCTACTGGAAGCGCTGCGAAGTGCTTCCATTGTTGAGGAACACCGTACCCTCATGGGTACGGTGATTGAGAGGATTCAGTCCTCGAAGAGCGGACTAACTGAAGCCTGCACAAGCCTTCTAACAGGCTTTGAGGTATGAAACGCAATTCATGCAAAAGGAATGTCATAGTATAGACAGTAGCCCCTGAGACACTGTCCGGTGTTCGAAAAGAAAAGTTGGATAGAGGATCAAACAATTTTCACATGAGACTAACCATATGTGTCTATGTGAATAAGCAGGCGTCTTTGCTGGTTGTGACCTCTCATACTGCTGAGGTTTCCGGACTAAAGCAGAGTCTGGAGTGGACCGAGGAAGAACTCGGCCGTGTGAAAAAGAACTAGAGGACCATCAAGGTATGCGATGACCTCGTGTAGATTCAGAAAGGATGAATGATTTGTGTTGACCATAATGCCATGATATTTTGTAGGAGTGGCAACCAAGGTGGAGACCCTCAAGAAGGCGCTGGCCGAGGCCAAGGAGAGAGTGGCAAAGGAACAAGCCGCCCGCAAAAAGCATGAGGCCAGGGTCGGCGAGGTCCGGCAGGAGCTCCAGGACGCCGTGAAGAAATGCGAGTCCTTGGGGCTCAATATTGCGGATCAAGAGTCCGAACTTGCCAAGGCCCGGCAAAGCGCACAAGACGCCCGGGTTGAAGCCCAGGGCGCCCTCCAGGAAATCCAGGAGGCCAGGAAAATCGCGGCGGGTAAGGATTTTATTATGCAGAGCAAGTATGTGAAGAAAAGGTACCTCTTACTGACCCGGATTTGGAGTTCTCCAAGGGCGTTTGCGGATCTGCCGCGCAGTGTTTCTGACGCTGCGGACTTCTTCCGAGCCGAAGAGGGGAGCTCAATGGAGAAGCTGTTCTGGTCGCAATACCTTGCGCCAGAGCATCCGGTGCCCTTTAGCGATCAGCTAAAACAGCTGACCGAACTGCATAGGGTGGCCGAACTGGCCATGAAGGATTTGATAATCCGTTTATGGCCTGCCGAAGCCATACCCAGCAGCTACTTCAGGCTCGTGAAGCGGCAGGTCAATGCCTGCCCTCAGCTTGATGCCATCAAGCGGTCGGTCTGCATCGAATGTGCGCGGATGGCCTTCGCCCGTGTCAAGGTGAAGTGGGCGAAGATGGACGCCGTCAAGCTCGCGACCGAGGGACCGCCCGCGGGCAAGGAGCACCGCAAGCCCGAGTGGTATTTTGATGATGTCCTGAAGGGATCCCGCATTGTAGAGGGACAGTGCTCCAAAGACATTATCTTTGAATGAAGTCATTCATGTTATCCCTTCCTGTATTATGGAACAAAGCCGTTATGTAATATAATGTTTGTTTTTTTTAAATTCTACCTCCTGTGCGGCCGTTTAGTTAAGTCTGAGAGTTGGCCGGTCGTCGGCTTCAGCCCCCACGTAGGTAGTACGGGGGTGTTCGGGATGAATCTAAACACTCTAGATCCAAGATTTTGGTCCTTGAACGAGGTGTTTGGCGCAATGAACCAGGCAATCGGACTATGTGGCTTTATCACCCTCACTTAGCCATAGGAGTTTGACAATAGAAATGTAGGCGCAGCCCCTAGTTAGTTTTTAATCCGGATTAGGGCGTTGTAGATACCTGATCGGGTAGAGACCGATTCGTCGCATAATGCGGAAAAAATCGCAAAAGATTTATAACCTCTGAACAGCTGACCGGCTCATGCCGCATCATGACAGTCAGTTTTCGGCTTTCTCTACTGAGGTGCTCATCCGGATAAACCAGGACACAATCGCAGTAGTTCTCCCTTTACTACCCTAGCCGATATAGCGGAACGTAAGGTAGTAAGCACAGGAGCCGGGCAACCCAACTATTGACCAAAGACATGATTCGGAGCCGATGCATATAATGCTAAAATTCGGGGTACCGAACTGTACTTTAAAAAGTGTTCGGACTTTGTTGCCATAGTATGGAGCATAATGAAGCCCCTGGCGAATTAAAGCGTACCAAAGTGTATGGGCGCAATCAATTAGAATAGCGAAATAAAATGAAGTAGTAAGCTAGTGCCACGTAAGTTGGGCCGCAAACTGTTTCCATTATAGTTTGATTAATACGTCAAAGTGTATTTGTACAAATAGTGCGATAAGCAACCTGCGTGCGGGTCCCAAAAACAGGTAGAATGATCGTCAAGAAGAACATCTAGAGATCCCCCCACACGTATGTACTGCTTGCCACCTTGGTATATCTATCCTTCGAAATGACCGATGATCAGGCCGTCAGGAAGGGCGTGTAAAAAAGAGACCAAAAAATGGTAAGAAGGAAAGGGAAAAGTATCTGTGGGAGCCGTATGATGAACCCCAATCAAGTTATGCCTCCATCTATGCCCATGGTATTTTGAGTGCGTAGTTATGTACGCGTGGTATGAATGCCGCCATTTGGTCGGGACGGAGACGGAGGCCGAGTTGCTAGTCGAGCTCCTGACGAGCTGAACTATCCTGCTGCAGAGTCGTCTGGAAGTGTTTGACAGTGTCTGGGAGTTTGGCCGTCGAATTAAGGTTCTGCTTGATAAGGTCGCTCTATACTTCTGCTGCCAGGGCCGTGGTGTGCTCCTCCAGTACGGAAGGAGCGTTCTGTGTTTCCATTGACTGTTACGACACCGCATGGTCCGGGCATCTTGAGCTTGAGGTAAGCATAGTGTGGCACCGCATTAAATCGAGCAAATGCGGTTCGTCCGAGCAGTGCGTGATAGCCACTACGAAAGGGGACGATATCGAAGATCCAGTCTTCGCTTCGGAAGTTGTCCGGAGATCCGAAGATGACCTCCAATGTGATTGAGCCCATGCAGCAGGCCTCTACACCTGGTATAACTCCTTTAAAGGTAGTTTTTGTGGGCTTGATCCTTGATGGATCGATGCCCATTTTGCACACTGTATCTTGATAGAGCAGGTTAAGGCTGCTTCCCCCGTCCATGAGGACTCGCATGAGGTGGAATCCATCAATGATTGCGTCGAGGACCAGTGCGGCTGAACCGCCATGATGGATACTGGTCGTATGATCACTGCGATCGAAGGTGATCGGACAGGATGACCATGGGTTGAATTTTGGAGCGACTGGATCTATCGCATAGACGTCCCTGAGCATGCGTTTGTGCTCCCTCTTGGGGATATGGGTAGCATATATCATGTTCACTTAACTTGGGGGGGGGGGGGACTTCTTCTGTCCCCCTGTGTTCGGCGGACGGGCTCTTCATCGTTGTTCTCACTTTGCGACCCCTTCTCCTTATCCTCGGCATTTAACTTGCCGGCCTGTTTAAAGACCCAACAACTCCGGTGGGTATGATTGGCTAGTTTATCAGGGGTGTCGTGGATCTGACATGGACGATCGAGTATGCAGTCCAAGCTGGAAGAGCCCGGATTGTTCATTTTGTATGGCTTCTTCCGCTGACCGGACTTGGAGCCACTAAATCCGGCGTTGACCGTCGTGTCATCCGTATTGTCACCATTGTTTCGACGCTTATGCCTGTTGCGCCGGGGCTTGCCGTTGCTATTCTTGGCTTTAGAGGTGCCAGGTTCACTTGCGTTATTATTGCTACGGGCTAGCCAACTATCTTCGCCCGCGCAAAAGTGGGTCATGAGTGCCGTGAGGGCTGCCATGGACTTCGGCTTTTCCTGGCCGAGGTGTCGGGCGAGCCATTCGTCGCGGATGCTATGCTTAAAGGCCGCTAGGGCTTCGGCATCCGGACAGTCGATGATCTGGTTCTTTTTAGTTAAGAACCTAGTCCAGAATTTCCTGGCTGACTCTCCGGGCTGTTGGACTATGTGACTTAAGTCATCTGCATCCGGAAGTCGGACGTATGTACCTTGGAAGTTGTCCCGGAAGGCGTCTTCCAAGTCCTCCTAGCTACCAATGGAGTTTTCAGGCAGGTTGTTCAACCAGTGCCGAGCTAGTCCCTTGTGTTTTAGTGGGAGATATTTGATGGCATGAAGATCATCACTGCGGGCCATATGAATATGGAGAATAAAATCCTCAATCCACACCGCGGGGTCTGTTGTCCCATCATATGATTCGATATTCACGGGTTTAAACCCTTCTGGGAATTCGTGCTCCATTACTTCATCGATGAAGCAGAGGGGGTGTGCGACGCCTCTATATCGGGCCAAGTCGCGACGTAGCTCGGATGGAGTCCGTCTGCGGTTTTCGGCACGGGCATGATTATGCTTATCGCGTCCGGCTGGATAGCCGTCGTCGCGCGTCGGTGCACGCCCCCGCGATCCGTAGATCGATCTAGTCTGACCTGCTCTATTGTCCAGGTCCTGCCGCAGGTCATATGTATATCCCCAAGCTGTTGTGTCTCTACCTTTACGGCGAGGCGGTATGGGCTAGTGATCGGTTTGAGTTGCCGCTTTATCCCGGCCACGTGGTGGTTGGTCAGCCACGTTACGCGCTGACGGTACGGGGTCCAGTGCCTCGTCGTTGAATTGAGGTAGAAGTTTACGCTTCGGGTAACTTTTGGTTGGGCGCTCGAGGCCGTATTCCTCGGCTGCCAGGACGTTAGTCCATCTGTCGTTGAGCAGATCTTGATCAGCTTGAAGCTGCTGTGCTTCTTTTTCAGGCTCCTTGTAGTGGTGATTAGCCGGTGCTTAAAGTGCTCCTGCTCGAGAGGTTCCTCAGGCACGATAAAATCCTTGTTGCTGAGGCTCACCTCGTCCTCGGAGAGCGGAAGATAATTACTGTCATCCGAGTCTTCGTTTACGGCCTGTTCATCAGGGCTGACTTACCCATCATCCCGTTTGTCCTGTTCGAAAGTTGGCTCGACGGGGTCTTCTTTGTCTTCAGCATCGTCCGGAGTATTGTTTTCTCCTATGCCGGTATCGCTATCTTTTCCACGGCGTGATTTATAGCGCCGCCGCTGACGTCGGCGCTTTGGCTGTATCTCAGGAGGTTTATCCTCGACTGGATCTTCTTTGTCATCGCCGTTACCCGCTTTGGGTGTATCCACCATGTATACGTCATACGAAGAGGTGGCCGTCCAACGTCCGGTGAACGGCGGATTTTCGGCCTGCTCCTCTCCAGCATCGTCGTCCATACCGTCGATGTCTTCGGAGCCATAGTCGAGCATGTTAGTTAAGTCCTCGACGGTGGCTATAAAGTGGGTGGTGGGTGGGACGTAAAATTCCCCGCTCTCAGCCCCTAGTCTGGGCTGGGCGTAGATCGGACATTACTCCTCTATAATGATGAGGGATCGCATCAAGTCGAGAGCCTCGCTTAAAGGCGAGGTTTGGCCATTGAGAAGAAAGTTCGTGGAGTACGGCAGGGAGGGAACTCCTTGGCTGAACTCACATGATGCTGACTCCGAGGGTCCGGAGCCGGTGTCCGGGGAGGGGTCCGACTTCACGATGGGTGCCAGTGACACTACTCCCTCCGGCTCTCCCCTGCCGGGCTTAATGGCCACAAACAGTCAGGCGGGCTCAGTAATCCCGTCTTCGGACCTGGCGATGCGCTCTGGATCTAAGGCCAGAGCGGAGGTTGGGGTCGTGAACCCTTGGAAGATCAAGTCTCCTCGGATATCAGCGACATAGTCCAGATTTCCAAAACTAATCTGGTGACCTAGGGCGTAGCTGTCAATCTGCTCTAGATGGCCAAGCGAGTTGGCCCGTAGTGCGAATCCGCCGAATACGAAAATCTGGCCGGGGAGAAAGGCCTCCTCCAGGGCCGCGTTGTTGTAGATGATGGATGGAGCCATCGAACCTCCTGGTGACAACACAGCGGGACTCTCAATGAAAGCACCAATGTCAGTGTCAAAACCGGCGGATCTCGGGTAGGGGGTCCCGAACTGTGTGTCTAGGGTCGATGGTAACACGAGACGGGGGACACGATGTTTTACCCACGTTCGGGCTCTCTCGATGGAGGTAATACCCTACTTCCTGCTTGATTGATCTTGATGAATATGAGGATTACAAGAGTTGATCTACCACGAGATCGTCATGGCTAAACCCTAGAAGTCTAGCATGTACGATTGTGATTGCCTCTACGGACTAAACCCTCCGGTTTATATAGACACCGGAGGGGACCAGGGTTGTACAAAGTCGGTTACAGAGAAAGGAATCTTCATATCCGAATGCCAAGCTTGCCATCCATGCAAAGGAGAGTCCTATCCGGACACGGGAGAGAGTCTTCTGTCTTGTATCTTCACGGCCCGTCAGTCCGGCCCATGTCACATAGGTCGGACGCCCGGGGACCCCTTCATCCAAGACTCCCTCACTCGCCGCTCGCGTCGCCCAGACGGCGCCCGCCAGCAAGCCTCCCCGACGTTCTCCATCGCCTGCATGGGCAGCAAGTTCCGTCGCTGCACCCCTCCGTGCGGTGCGACGGATGCGCCACCACCCCGTCGCTGACTCCGACTGGCTCGTCGTCTCACGCTCATCGCGGGCCAGCGGACGCGCAGGCTGCGCTGCTCATGGCCCGCGAGCTCCTACACTACCGCCCCGTCGACGACTTCTACGAAGACTGGCTAGACCGCATCGCCGAGCTTGTCAGCGCCGCCGGGGGTCGCATGCACCGTCTCTCTCGCTACCTCGCCCGCCGCCTTCCGCAGGCAATGTAGCCCATGGAGCGCCTCCGCCACCTACCCGTCAAGACCTCACCCTCACACCAAGGCATGCGGCCCCATGGCGTGACCCGCCGCGCAGGGCGCCCGCGCGTGAAGAAGAAACCTGCCACGAGGTCCGGCGGCCGCAAGAAGATGCGCCTGCACCCCCAGCACCACCACGCCAAGACCGCGCGCCACCCGTGGTGGTGGTGCGTGAGCGCCAAGATCAGGCTCCACCTCCACGAAGGGCTCCAGTGACCACGGCGGGCTGTCGCGACTTCACTCCCGAGCTTCGCAGCGTCGTCTAGCCGGGGAAGTTCAAGCCCGACCTGCCTCCACGCTACGACGGCACCCCCGACCCTGCCGAGTTCCTGCAGCTCTACGAGCTGAGCATCGAGGCGGCTAACGGCAGCGAGAAGGTCATGGCGAACTGGTTTCCCATGGCACTCAAGGATGGCGCGCGCTCGTGGCTCCTGAACCTGCCTGGCGTTTCCATCCCCTCCTGGGGCGAAATGCGCAAGCGTTTCGTCGCCAACTTCCAGGGCACTCGCGACCGCCCACCTTCTGCGGGTGACCTGCGGCGCATTAAGCAGTAGCCAGGGGAGACCTTGCAGAAGTACATTCAGTGCTTCAACAGCGTCCGCCTCAAGATCCCCAAGGTGTCGGACGAGGCTATCATCTCAGCATTCTCTGATGGCGTCCGCGACATCAAGATGAAGGAGGAGCTCGCCATACACGAGGACCTGTGCACGGCTTTGGAGATGTTCAACATGGCAACCAAGTGCCCGAGAGCTGAGGAAGGACGCCTCTCCCTCCTCGAGCTCCCAGCAGACGACCCAGAAGAAAAGAAGGCCAAAGCCAAGGACATGAAGCGCAAGGGGGCGGTTGTGCTCGCTTCTGAACCAGAGATGAAGCACGGTTGCGACCACCCAGAGTCGTCCAAGGGCAGCCGCCCATTCTGCGTCTTCCACAACGTACACAGCCACAACACCAATGACTGTCAGGAGCTTAGGGCCATCCGTGACGGGTGCCTCGGTCGGTGCCCCGAGCGCAACGATTGAGGCTACCACCGCGGAGGAGGCCGAAGTGGAGGATGCTGGGACGACCGCAGCCCCCGCCATGAGTGGCGTGACCAGCCTCGTGAGGACCACTGGCAGGGCCAGCCTCGCAAGGGCGCCTGGAGAGGTTAGCCTCGTGAGGACCGCCCTCAGAGCAACGCCGGCCTCCCTTAGCTGCCACCTCCACCAAGAAGGAACGACGACAACCACCAGATCGAAGGGGCTGGTGGCTTCCAGGAGCCTCGCGCCATCGCCTGTATACTGGGCGGCGCTCGGGCCCCGGCCTCTCAACACATCTTCAAGCAGTTCGCCCGTGAGGTGAACGTGGCCCTTCCCAGGCTCGAGCCCACGCGTCCGCTCAGGTGGTCCAAGTGCACCATCACCTTCCGATCGTCCGACCAGCTCAAGTGTGCGGCAACTGCCGGCGCCCTCCCGATGCTTTGCTCACCCGTCATCAGCAACGCCCTCGTCACCAAGACCCTCATCGGTGGCGGTGCAGGGCTCAATGTTCTTTCCATCTAGACGTTCGACCGCCTCCAAGTGCCCTATGATCAGCTGCAGCCCACCAAGCCTTTCTTAGGAGTGACTGACGGCTCCACCACCCTGATAGGGCAGATCCGCCTCCCTGTCACCTTCGGCCAGCGCGACAACTACCGCACCGAGCTCATCAACTTCGACGTCGCCCACATTCGCCTTCCATACAATGCCATCCTCGAGTATCCAGCCCTGGACAAGTTCATGGCAGTGACTCATCACGGTTACAATGTCCTCAAGATGCCAGGGAACCGCGACATCATCATGATCACCTGCGAGGAGAAGGACGCGGTGTGCTCTCTCGAGCGTGCCTACCAAGCTGCTGCGGTCGAGAACCAGATGACGAAGGCTGCATCTACCCTCCTGAGGCCGTCCCCAAGAAGAAGAAGCAGTTGCTCCGCCAAGAGCCTTAGGAGCGCGGTGTCTCCAGCAGCACCACCTCAGGACCTACGCCCACGGATAGGGCGCCACCCTCTCTCGCATAGGAAGGCGCGCCTGGCGCCCCCCTCAGGCTGGGCTCGGGGGATCTCTTCTAGAGGGCCTCTGACTTAGCCAACGTCATGAGAGAGGCGCTCGGGCACCACGTGGAGGCGTGCTTCAGCGTGCGTTTCCCCCACGAGGGCACAAGGCATGGGGTGTCAGGTGCTCAGCAGTTCATCACCAAGGCAACCGAGGAGCTTCAAGAGGCGAGGGCCATGCGTGGCGACCGTCGTCCACCGCCTGGTGCGGCTCCTTGTCCTGGCAAGGACGATGAGCTGCACGTCTGCATCAACATTCCAGGGCTCAACAGGGCTGCATCCCAGGAGCGCTTGTGGCCATCGCGCGTTGGTCGATGTGAGGGCCCCCCTCACAGCTATGTTCGCATGCCTTTCGGCCCGCCGAACACGGCTGTTACCTTCCAGCGCCACCTGCGGAGCATTCTGGCGGCTCAGGAGGCCAGGCACTCACGGTCCTGGCGGACATGTCGGCGGTTCCTTGCGAGCCTCTCGGGCCCCCCGAGCCTCCCGAGGTTCAGGACCCAGGCGGCTCGTCAGGAGTGACTTCACCAGCACGCGTCTTCAGCTACTTCGACATCTCTTCAGCAACGGTGCCAGGTGACACTTTCCGGTTTATTCAGTTGGGGGCGCCCCTCGGGATGCATCATCCCCAGATCGCATGGGCCTGCCCTATGACCTGTATCCTTTTGCATCTTTGATTCGCTTTGTTGGGGGTGCCCCTCGGGCTGCATCATCCCCAGGCTGCATGGGTCCATCCCTGCGGCATGTATCGTTCCTGCATCTATTAGAGCTAGCTCTGCCTCCTTCCATCAGATGTTTTATGTTATCACTTGCTTGCCTATTGCCCTTCGCAGCCTCCCGCGTTGCTGACCGGCCTAATGCTCATCCCGCAACAGGGGCTACACATGCTGGCACAGTGCTTGTGCTCGGGTCCGTCCCTGCAACGCTGACAAATCTGAGAGATCGAGCTCTGGCTCGCGGCCTGCCCCGCGCACGTCACCTCACCGGGTCCTTAGTGCCTTCATCCTCTTGCGGAAAGATCAGCGGCAGGGCAGCAAATGCGACTATGAGTTATATTCTACTCTCGGACTAACCCGCAGGAATCTCTAGAGCCCAACTATAGACGGACCCGCCGGCCGTCCCTTTTTTACGCAATTCGCTTGCACGTTAAAGGGGGGCTCCTAAGCATCGCGCCTCAGGAGCTCCTACTGACTCTCCAGTCCTCACCCCCTAGCCTTGACCATGGCATCGCGACCTGGCATACCAGCGGCGGCTGAGCCTCGCTCGAGGGTCGGGACCCGAGGACGTAGAGCATTTAGCTGAGCAAGAAAAGGGGAGGCCGGCGCGAGCCCTAACTGGTAGCACCACTGCTAAGGCCCAATCAGGCGCTACGCAAAGGAACCACCTCAGGCTCATAAAGATAAGTTACCTACACGTATCAGCGTGAACCCGTTATCCGAACTTCCGAATCTCGCAAATTTTGCTCCGGCAATGCAGCTTTCCTTTTCGGCCATAAGGGAGCTGCTTGCATGCCAAAGGGGACCTCTTGAGCATCGCGCCTCAAGGGCTCTTGCCGGACCTTGGGCCGCTCACCACCTGGCCTTGACCACGGCATCGCGACCTGGCATACCAGCGACGGCCGAAGCCTGCCTGGGGAATGGGACCTGCCGGCGTAGAGCGCTAAGCTACCTCGAGAACAAAAAGGGGGGAACAATGCCGAAGCGGGACACACAAATGCAGCCTCATACTAGGAGTAATAAACATTGGAGCAAAAGCATTACAAGTTCCTTACATACCCCCACGGGGTTTGTCTTGATTCCTCGCACAGAACAAAAGAAGAAAAACCTCAAGAAGCCCTGGCTACGGGCATCGCCGTCGACGCTGTCATCAACAGTGGGCCACGCGAGGCCGACGCTAACCCCATCCAGATCATCGTCGACGCCGAGCGGATGCCACTGCCGCACTCTGAGCACGGCAAGAGCTCGGTGGCACGTGGCTGTCGTCGCTCAACTCCGGAGACTCGCTAGGCTCGGGAGAGTCGCTGGACTCCCAGGAGTCGTCGTTGCTGCTGGAGGAGCTGTCGACAGGACCAGAGGCGGGCTCGGTGCCGCAGCCGTGCCACGCAGGCCGCTTCCTCCAGGGCAGCATTCCAGGCGGCGGCCCTCCTCGTCGAAGACCTTGAAGTACAGCAAGGAGGCGCCATCATACTCGAAGTGGATGGCAAGGGCCCCCTCTGCACGGCGGGCGCGGGCGACCTCGCCCCACCCTCGGGTTATGAAGATTTTGCCCCGGGAACGACCTTGACCTCCGCCCCCGTGGCTAGACTGCAGCACCTCGCGTGCTGCAGCGACAGCTCAAGTGCCCCCCTCAGCGGCATCTCCTCAGCGAAGAACCGCGGGAGCTAGATCCACATGCACGGTGGCATCGCCACCCACACCACAAACTCACGCGAGGAGCCTTCGGCATGGGTTCATGGGCCAGCAGCCCGTGCAACCTTAGCCTGGCCACCACGGCCATGGCTTGCGCGGCACGGGGCGCTGCCGCCTTCTCCGAAGCATTGCGCTTGGGCGTACAGAGGGACCGGGAAGCCAGGCGGAGGCCGCTCGTACCAAGGTCGTGTCACCTCTGGCCTCTCGCTGACGTCGCGGGGACGGCTGAGCCTCTTCTTCGGTGGAAGTGGCCCCTGCTCCTCACGAGGGGTATTCCATTTCTCCGCGGTAGAGAAACTCCTAATCGGCGCCATGAGTGCTACGGGTCTCGTCAAGTCAAACGGTTGCTGAGGCAGCATGGGGAAGCGGAGGCGCCCATGTCCCATCAATCGCCATGCGTCAACCGAGGCCGCAGGCGGTTGGGGCCCGCGGCGCTCCGCACTTTCCCTTTAGCTTCGCCTCGAGGCCAAGTTCGAGTGCTCCTTGGGCCCGGGGGCTACTATCGGCGTCCTGGGACCGGGGGTGCCCAGACTTGCCTACTTGCGGCCCACGGCGTGGCTCTATCGACGGCCTGGTACGGCCCAGCTTCGACAACAACAACTCAAGACCCTCGCGAGGGGCCAAGCCTCGTGAGGCGGCCGACACTAAGACCTCCCTGGGGGCGGCCTCCCTAGGCTGGCTCCCGAGGAGCGGAGATATCAATGCAAGCTGCACCTCGCGAGGTTCACATGATGTGAGCCGTGACGACCAAGGCCAGGTGGACGCCAGCGGGCGCAGTGTACCAGTTTCCTCTTTGGTGCTAAGGAGGCAAGCGCAGACGCGGAGTCCCAAGGAATCAAGCAAAGGTTTCCATATAGGTGCAACAAGACCAAGACCGCTAGGACGGCAGGACGGAGGTCATCGCAGAGCCCACCGCGGCGTCACCACCAGAGGCTTTTGCAGGCAAAGACTACTTTTGTCAGGATAACTCGTACTAGTTGTCTCCCTTCGAATTTTGACGTTGTGGGATCCCTTCCGGCCTACATTTGGGAAGAGGACCAAGGCCACTATAAATAGGACTTAGCCACCACCATAGGGAGGAGATTCAGATCATCCTCGGGGATTCATTCAGATCATCCTCATGCTCACCAGCTCATCGAGCTCAAGAACACCTCACCTCCTGAGGTTGTTCAACCACTGTACAAGTTCATCCTCAGCCCCCCAAGGCAATCCACCACAAATCTGGAGTAGGGTGTTACACCGCAAGGTGGCCCGAACCAGGATAAACTGCTGTGTCTCTTGTCCCTTGGGTTCGTCGAGCTAGGCCGTGGAATCGTTGAGCAGGCAGACTAGGGAGGACGAGTTCTTCGCACACACCCAGAGTTCGAACCTCTCAAGGGTCTACGGAACCCCGAATCCGACAAGTACATGGTCATCTTGGAGTACAAGTCAAGGTAGAATAAATCCTACGCTATCCTACATTTCCTAAATAACAATGATACTAAACAATGACTAACCCTGAACTAACTCTAGCCAAAGAGGTGTTTGGATGACAGTGTTAGATTGACAATAAAGGCACTAGGAAAACTAGCCCCAATCAGCACCTCTTGGGTGGGATAGGTGTTTTGGGTGGGTTTGACGCAACTAGCTCAAACTAGTCCCCATGTTTGGCTACTTTAGGGCTATTTGATCCCAAACTAGCTCAAACTAACTCTAACCCATGGATCCAAATAGGGCCAATAACTAGTGTACTTAGACCTGCACAATACACGTTTGAATGACAACGTTTGCTTGTTTTTAAATATTAGGCATGTTGCAGTTAATAACACACCTTTCCACTTCTTGTTTTTAAATATTAGGTTTTTAACAATTTGGTCTTGCACATGTAGGTCCTATTGTCAGAGGTTTTGACCCACTTTTTGACCCTTTTTGCATATGTGGAAATGAGTTGTCCATTAATATCAGTCAAGTGAAGACACTCAAAAAGATTGTTACGATAAAGAAACTAGCGACAAAAAACAACAAGATCTTTGTCTGCACAATGAAGACACCAGTTCACTACGGGATGGTACTAACTATTATACCTTGTCTTTTTAATTCCTTTGTGGCATTTCAAATCTGGAGAAGATATTTATGCATATCCTTTTTTCAGGCCTTTCCAAAGCAGTTCACTGATGATTACCTCTCAAACCACCTGTATGGTCAGGAGGCAAGGAAGGTTTTCATACAACACCCACGGTTCAATATTGAAGTGTTCCTAAAGAGGACGAAGGATGGACGGTCAATCGTCCACAGGCACTGGCCTAAAGTTGCAAAGACCTTCAACATTAATGAAGGCTCAATATTCGCCTTCTGCTTCAGCAGTTTTCCGGATGAGATTCATCTGTCTATGTTCCGTCTATAATGCTAATTTCGAAAGGTTGTAGATGTTGCATGTGAAACTTGGTCCTGGTGCAGTTGTGTAATGGGGTAGCTGAGTGTTGAAGCTATATGATGTTGTACTCTAATGTATTTCAATCATGAAATCCTGCTTCCTTAATATGAACATGAAATATATTGTGTGCTTAATATGAAATGTCAATTAGATTAATAAATGGATTATTAATAATAGGGCAATTAGCCTGCTAATTGGGTTTTTCTATTGCAAACGGTTATTGAGAAAACACCGTGGGCGATGACCTCAGGCAACGCACATAGTTTCTAGGAATAAACCATGTTGGATCAATGAACAATCACACACGACATCCTCTTGAAAACTCTCTGCGTTAGGCCACCTTGCGCAAATGATTACCACATAAAAAGTGTGTGTGATGGACAGCCTTTGCCACATAGTTTATTCTACGCACCGTGTGTGATGCATTCAATAATGCAAATGATAAAATTGTTAATATCGTGTGCAATGGCAATGCTATCACAAACGATTTAATGGGGAAAATTGTGTGTGATGTACCTGTGAACGGAAACGTTTTCCTTGGAGTGACTGTGTGGGATGTATATACAACGGAAACGTGCTTCTTGGATTAACTGTGTGGGATCTACATACTAACGGAAACGTATTCCTTGGATTGACTGTGTGCAATGTACATACGAACAGAAATGTTTAGCGGGGACTGACTGTGTGGGATGTACTCACGACCGGAAACGATTTCTCATGTATAATTGTATTTTTTAGCACTAATGTACGTATAATCGTATTTGATCGCTCGCCGGTCGCACACGACCTCATTTTGCCGAGCATGTGTGCTAGGAGGGCATATCCCCGACGGTTTCTGGGTCGTATGGGAAGGACCCCCCTATCGCCCACACTCACTTGGTGACGGTTCAAATGCCGTCGCGGAAAGGGGTTAAAACCGTTTGTATAGCACCTCGTTCTACCAGTGGAAGTATAGCTTCAGTCAAACCTAATATGCAGAGTAAATAAAAACGGACGGAGTACAGTACTCCTAGCTGCTCAGCCCAATCACCCAACACGCCAGACGGGGAGTAGGGAGTAGTAAAGTGTTACAAATCGCATACGGTTTGGGAATAGCGTGTGTGATTTTATGCTTATCATACACATTCTATAATAGTGAACTGTTTGTGATGGGTCGCGCATCGTAAACGTAGCACCGCAGAATACCAACTGCGATGGCAATGCGAGCACAAACGAGTAGGAGTACTGTATATGCATCTTGGCTCCCTATCCCCGACGGTTTCTGGGTCGTGTGGGAAGGACCCCCCTATCGCCCACACTCACTTGGCGACGGTTCCAAATGCCGTCACGGAAAGGGGTTAAAAACCATCTGTATAGCACCGACGCGTACCAGTGATTGGTCAAATCTGAGTTGCGGGAGATCTCGATGGAAGCGGGAGATTTGGCCGCCGACCTGAAGATTAGCTAGTTTGGGAACTCCTAGCTACGTTTACGATTCGCTTGTCCCAAACCGTATGCGATAACTAATTAAGAAGATTAGCTAATCATCGTACGACTGTCGGATAGGATTACAAAACGTCGGACCATCGTAACATCGTCGTACATGACAACTATCGCACACTCTATTCTGTGGTGCAACGTTTACGATGCATACTTCATCAGAAACAGTTCATGGTTGCGAATTGTGTATGATAAGGCAACTACCACAAACGTTTAGTGTGCCCGCACCATTTGTGATATTGTCTGACATCGCACATGCTTTGCAAACGGCAACCGTGCGCATGCTTGCACACGTTTCCTCTCTGTGAACCGTCTCGGATTATGGTGTATATCGCAAACGTTTGTGTTTTACCAACCGTGTGTGCCGTAACGACCTAGAGAGCGTAATTTCACCGTAATTTAATTGCTGCTATTTCAAATTGTACCGAATTTGAATTTGAATTTGAATGTATGCTATAGCTTTATTCATATCCATCAGGTTCAAACAACCAATGAATTATTTGATTCATAGGTACATATGTTCAAGAATTACATAAGAACCAAATAAAGAATGATGAACCACAGTTGCGTACTATTAAAGACGGTAAAGAAAGAGGCGAAATACATTTTGGTTGTTGAACAAGGTGAAGCGGAATGCCCATATTGTGCCCTCCTCCATGCAGAAGGCACGCACGACTCTAGTCCAACCCCTTGTGATGGTCGACCGCCCATCCTTCACAGTCTTCATGAAAACATCTATATAATCATCGTGTTCTGGTAGAAATACTTTAACCTTTGCATGCCCACCAATCATGTAGTTTGAGAGGTAATCTTGGTTAAACTGCTTTGGCAACCACTGCAAAGGAAAAATATTCAGACATTGTCATCTAACACAACTCATTATGGGCAGTAAAAAGAAGGCTGCAGAGTTCTTACTTACCATCCTGCAGTTCGCTGTTGTCTTGGATAAAGTGTAAACAAATAGTTTAATTGCCATCTTTGGACCCATTTTACTAACAATCTTTATCAGCTTCCTCACTTGATGTTGGTTCATCGATATCTCATTGCCCCATATACAGAAAGGGTCGAAGCGTGGATCTTTACCAATGACATATGTACCTAAAAGCACCAAGTTAATATTAGAAGCTAAACAGCAATTGCACAATGATGTAGTACAACACTCTTTTATAATATCTTATAACATCCAATATACTCACATATTAGATGAACTAACATCTTATATTATGGGCCGGAAGGAGTTTATTAAATTCTTACAAATTATCGACTGATTAACTGCTGTTGTATCCATGGTTACAGTTAGTCTGAGCTAGTTCGGGCTCAAATAGCCCTAAAGTACATCTAAACATGAGGGCTAGTTTGAGCTAGTTGCATCTATAACCCACCCAAAAAACTATCCAACCCAAGATGTGCTAATTGGAGCTAGTTCTCCTAGTGAATTTATTGCCAATGTAACCCTACCATCCAAACAACTCTTTGGATTGAGTTAGTTCAGGGTTAGTCATGAGCTAGAAACTAACTCTAACCTCTAGCTAAGTTGAGTATCCAAACAGGTTTGTGTTGTTCTTGTTGCTGCTGCTGTTCTACGTATATCTAGACATCATCAGAACATTAATGTACACTCTTCCTTGTTGCTATGTAGCCTAGTATTGCATATTTAGACATTAAGTACAGTGCATGTTGCTATGTAGCCTCAGATATATTACATATGGCCCTAGTTAACCTAATGATAAATGGATTGCAGATATATTCAGTTAAAAGTCCGATTCACCGATTAGTCCCTTATCAGCCCCCGGCCTATATGGTTCCAGCTACCGATATCCTGAACAATGAGCATATATAAGCCTTGGGATGAAACTAACCTTGATGGAAAACAGCAGTAGTTCCCAAAATTGTCCTGTGTAGGTACATCCAGAAGCATGTTAAGCACAACTGGCTAAACATCAACCAAAATTATCCATGGCAGCCAAAATAATCTCCAAAAGATAGCTTCACTGTGCAGGTTTAAGCACGCTAGTAAAGCAAAACAAGTGGAAAGGTGTGTTAACTACAACAGGCCTAACATTTAACAACAAGCAAACATAGTCATTCAAACTGGTATTGTGCCGGTCTAAGTACACTGGCTATTGTTAAATAAAAATGGAAAGGCGTGTTAACTACAAGATGCAGCAACCAAATGTAGTCATTCATAGTGGTATTGTTGAAACTGGTACTGATGAAATTGAACTGCACAGTTCATACTTGCACATATAGAACATCACATTGTGAATAACTGGAATAAACAAGGCATACTACGAACAACCAAAGATAGCATTTGAAACTGGACATATGCTAACTACAAACAACCAAACAATCAAAAACTTTAAAAGAGGCATATGCTAGATATAACAGGCTTAACAGCAAGCAAATATATGCATTCCTATCGGTGTGTTTAAAACTGGATTGATGTAATGTACTGCATAGTAAATAATTGCACATATAGAGCATCACATTGTGAATACCTGAAATAAACAAGGCATACTGCAAACAACCAGATATAGCAATTAAAACTGGACATATTCTCACTACACTACAAAAGGGACTCGAGAAAACAAATCATGGGTTTCCCCCTGTGAAGAGGCACGGCAAAACAAATCATGGGTTTCCTCACTTGTCACAGATGGGCGCTTTCCCCTTGGAAGAGTAGATGGGCTCTTTCCCCTTGGGAGAGCTGGAGAGGGTGCCCTCCTCGTGGTCACCGTCGATGAGGTGTGACTTGGAAGCTGTGGATCCCAAGCCAGTGTCACAGAACATGTCCTTCAGAAATGACAAAAGGGGCTCAATGGCGATGTAGGATGGCAAATTCTTGACAGCGAGCTAGGGGAGATCAGCGGTGGGGCCATGGATGAGATCGACGGCGGTTGAACTCAAGGGGTTGGAGGGCCACTTAACCTGTGACATAGCCCGCCTCAGGCCATCGCTGTCGACGACCGCGATGTCATAGCCAGCGTCCGCTACATACCCGCATACTCTAGCCCGCTGATTGAGTGTCTGCGGCCAGTAATGGTCATCAGCTTCCTCGACGACGTCGGGTGAAGAGACTGTGATACACCTCTTTTGGGCCAGTCGCTCCTCGAGCTCCACAAGAAGCGTAGCCAGGCTTAGGCCGCGACGCTCTGGAGTGGGGGATGGGGCTCTGTGGGAAAGGGGATGTTTGGCAGGCGTCATCTAAGAAACTCAGGGTGGCCTAGGTATGGAGATCGGTGGGTAAGCTGCACGGGAAAACTGGCAGATGTTGACAATGGAGGCCTTGCGGCGGCGGCGGCGGGGAGAACTTGCTAGGGTTTCGAGCGAGGGAGGGCATGTGTGTGCGCAAGCCCGAGGAGGTTTTGGTGTGTGTGTGTGTGTGTGTGTGTGTGTGTGTGGAGGGGCGGGGGTGTGTTTGAGGAAATGACGCGGGTACTGAAAATTTTACTACGCGGGAGTGAAATGCCGGGGCTATTGAAAATTTTGATAATGGTGCATCACACACGGTCCGGAGATAACAACCGTGTGTTATGAAATAGAAAAACCCTCTAGGCGGGCAGATATTTTCGAGGGATGCAGGCGGGATTGGGAACAAGAAACATCACACACAGTCGAAACACAATAACCGTGTGTTATCAAACAGAAAAAGCTGCAGGCGGGTAGATATTTTTGAGAGGGGAGGCCCCGTGGAGCCCAATGCACATGGTTAGTTTGAGTGAACCGTGTCTGTTGCGTCATCCGACTTGTCTAATGTTCATAATTTTGGCGAAAAATGACGCGGGAGAGGGTCAGAACATGAACACAGTTGCATGTGGACCAAATTCATGTATGAAAAGGGTGGTTTGATTTTCAAATACTAAATGCAACTTCGATGTGGCACCTATCTCGCAAAGTGCATGGTATTGCTTGCCCCCACCCCCACCCCCTCGTGACGGCACGAAGGTAATCCTAAGCTATGAATGCATGCCCCCTCCCCCCCAACCGAGGTTCACCTAGCAAAGTGCGAAGTAGCCAGCACCCCCCCCCCTCCCTCGTGTCGGCACGAAGGGAATCCTAAGCTATGAATGCATGCCCCCCTGATCGCTCGCTGACTATAGCACCAGAAAATCTCCTATCTGCTAGGACTACGTCGGTATTTGCCCAAAGAGGAAGGGATGATGTAGCACAGCGACGGTAGGTATTTCCCTCAGTGAAGAAATCAAGGTTATCGAACCAGTAGGAGAACCAAGCAACACAACATAAACATCACTTGCACACAAATAACAACACCTCGCAACCCGACGTGTTAAAGGGGTTGTCAATCCCTTTTGGGTAACGATGCCAGAAATTTGTAATAGATTGAAATAATAGATCACAAATAAAATAAAGTGCAGCAATGTATTTTTGTATTTTTGGTTTAATAGATCTGCATAAAATGCAAAGGAAAAATAGATCGCAAGAAAATATATGAGAAAGAAGACCCGGAGGCCGTAGGTTTCACTAGTGGCTTCTCTCGAGAAAAATAGCAAACAGTGGGTAAACAAATTACTGTTGGGCAATTGATAGAACTTCAAATAATTATGATGATATCCAGGCAATGATCATTACATAGGCATCACGTCCAAGATTAGTAGACCGACTCCTGCCTGCATCTACTACTATTACTCCACACATCGACCGATATCCAGCATGCATCAGTGTATTAAGTTCATGGAAAAATGGAGTAATGACATAAGAACGATGACATGATGTAGACAAGATCCGTTTATCTATTGCGTAGATATAGATCTCATATTTTTATCCTTAGTAGCAACAATACATATGTGTCGGTTCCCTTTCTGTCACTGGGATCAAGCACCGTAAGATCAAACCCACTACCGGGCGCCTCTTCCCATTGCAAGATAAATAGATCAAGTTGGCCAAACAAAACCCAAATATCAGAGAAGAAATACGAGGCTATAAGAGATCATGCATATAAGAGATCAAAGAAACTCAAATAACTTTCATGGATATAAGAAGATATAACTGATCATAAACTCGAAGTTCATCGGATCCCAACAAACACATTGCAAAAAAGTTACATCATATGGATCTCCAAGAGACCATTGTATTGAGAATTCAGCGAGAGAGAGGAAGCCATCTAGCTACTAACTACGGACCCGAAGGTCTACAAAGAACTACTCACGCATCATCGGAGAGGCACCAATGGAGGTGGTGAACCCCATCCGAGATGGTGTCTAGATTGGATCTGGTGGTTCTGGAATTTGCGGCGGCTGGATGAATATTTCGTCGACCTGCCTAGGGTTCTGGTATTTTTGGGGTATTTATAGAGCAAAGAGGCGGTCCGGGGGCACCCGAGGTGGGAACAACCCACCAGGGCGCACCTGGGCCTCCTGGCGCGCCCTGGTGGGTTGTCCCCTCCTCGGGACTCCCCCCCCCCCAGGTGCAACCAGGGCCCAACTTCTTCCTTTTGGTCCATAAAAAATCATCGTGAAGTTTCGTTGCATTTGGACTCTGTCTGATATTGATTTCCTGCAATGTAAAAAACATGGAAAAAACAACAACTGGCGCTTGGCACTATGTCAATAGGTTAGTACCAAAAAATGATATAAAATGATTATAAAACATCCAAGATTGATAATAAAACAGCATGGAACAATCAAAAATTATAGATACGTTGGAGACGTATCAGCATCCCCAAGCTTAACTCCTACTCGTCCTCGAGTTGGTAAGTGATAAAAACAGAAATTTTGATGTGGAGTGCTGTCTATCAAGTCATTTCATGTTCCTTTCATTATAGCATGGACATTTGGACGTTTTATGTGATTCAAAGCAATAGTCTAGTTTTGACATAATAATTTAGATACTCAAGCATATCAACAAGCAACCATGTCTTTCAAAATATCAATTCTAAAATAAGTTATCCCTAGCCCATCATGCTCAAACATTGATCCATTCATGAAACACACTCGAATATTAACTGCACCCAATACTTAAGCACGATCATATTGCCTCCTAGTTGGTGCTTTTGTAAGAGAAGTTGGAGACTCAAAAATAAAATAAAAATTGCATAAAGTAAAAGAAAGGCCCTTCGTAGACGGAAGTAGGGATTTGTAGAGGTCCCAAAGCTCACAGCGAAAAAATAAGAGATAAAAACATTTTGGGAGGTGTATCCATCCCACCAACGAAAACGACGTAGAGCTACGAACACTTTCCATGCTAGATATGCCATAGGCGGTTCCCAAATAGAAAATAAAGTTTATTCCTTTTTCCATCGTACTTTCACTTTCCATGGCTAGCCGTATCCACAGGTGCCTTCCATACCAACACTTTCCAAGGAATTTATTATTTGACAACATAAAGTAAATTTATTTTTGCATTTTGGGACTGGGCATCCCTACAACCTTTGCCTTACTCTTGTGCAATGACAAGTGAATAAACACTCACCATGAGAATAACACATCCAACATGGAAAACATTAGCCACCCGTTACCGTTCCGCGAGTGAAACAAACACACAAAAGAGAAGTTTATTTTGAAAATTAGAGATGGCACATGCAAATTTGCTTAGAATGGCAAAAGAATACCGCATATAGGTAGATATAGTGGACTCATGTGGCAAAACTGGTTTAAAGGATTTTGGATGCACAAGTAGAGATCATACTTGGTGCAAGATGAAGGCTAGCAAAAAGATTGAGAAGCGACCAACCAAGAAACGAATAATCTCATAAGCAAGCATTAAGCATAATTAACACCGAATAATGCACCACAAGTAGGATGTAATTTTCATTGCATGATTATTGATTTTCGTGCATGCATAGGGAATCACAAACCTTAACACCAATATTCTTCTAGAGCACAATTACTCATCAACATAACTCACATATCACATCATCATATCTCAAAACTATTACTAAGAATCAAGTTTATTTTGTCCAATGATCTTCATGACATTTTTTTACCCTTCTTGGATATCTATCACTCTGGGACTAATTTTCATGTGTTGCTTTTCACAAGCTCAAACAAATATAAGTGAAGATCGTGAGCATAACAAATTTCTTTCTCTCAAAATAATTTAAGTGAAGCAAGAGAGAATTTCTTCAAAATTTTACTAACTCTCAAATAAATCTAAGTGAAGAAAGAGAGCATTTCTTCAAAAATAACAAAGCACACCATGCTCAAAAAGATATAAGTGACGCACTAGAGCAAGTCCTAGCTCATAAAAGATTTATGTGAAGCATAGAGAGAAATTCTAACAAGTCATGATATAATTTTGGCTCTCTCAAATAGGTGTGTCCAGCAAGGATTGATGACTTAAAACACAAAATAAAACAAGCAAAGACACATATCATACAAGACGCTCCAAGAAAAACACATATCATGTGACGAATAAAAATATAGCCTCCAGTAAAATACCGATGGTCGTTAGAAGAAAGAGGGGATGCCACTCGGGGGCATCCCCAAGCTTAGTTGCTTGCTCATTCTTGGATAGTAGCTTGGGATGTTGGGGCATCACCAAGCTTAGGCTCTTCTATCCTTCTTTCATCCATCGTAAGATAACCCAAAACTTGAAAACTTCAATCACACAAAACTCAACAAAACCTTTGTGAGATCCGTTAGTATAAGAAAGCAAACCACTACTATAAGTGTTGTATCAAACCAATTCATTTTTTTTTGTATTATATCTACTGTATTCCTACTTTTCTATGCCAAAAACTCATCAAAGAAAACCATAGAGCCATCAAAATAAGCACACAACACAAAGAAAACAGAATATGTCAAAACAGAACAGTATGTAGTAATCTGACTTTTGCGAATACTTCTGTAACTCCAAAAATTCTACCAAAATAGGAAGACCTGGGTAATTTTTATATTAATCTTATGCAAAAAGAATCAGGGAAAAAGCTCTTTCTGATAAAAAAATGTGAATTGTTTTCGTGAGCGCAAAGTTTCTGTCTTTTTCAGCAAGATTAAACAACTACCACCAAAGAAGATCCTATAGGCTTTACTTGGCACAAACACTAATTAAAACATAAAAACACAATCATACCAGTAGCATAATTGTGTAAACACTCAAGAACAGAAAGAAAAAAGCAAAAATAAATTTTATTCATTGGGTTGCCTCCCAACAAGCGCTATAGTTCTACGCCCTTAGCTAGGCGTCAGGCAAGGATCTAAGTTTTGCCATCCTTCTTCTTCTTAGTTTTCTTAGAGGTGTTTTCATCATGGAGTTTCGTAAACACAACATAAAACATATTATCCATGGAAACTTTAGCAATCCTTAGTTGGTTTTCATCATAACCCCTTTGATTTCCCACAACAATCCAAGAATAATGTTGATTAACATTGTTGAAAACTTGTTGGATTATATCTAGAACAGGGACTTCCTTTTTAAGATTCTCATCAAAGATCTTATTATCCCTAAGCAAATGCCTTAATGCATAATCACCATTGTAAAGAATTTCATCTGTCATGGGTTTTTCACGATTCATACCTTAAAAGTCAAATATTTCCCTGGCTTCCCGTATCATGTAGTCAAACTCATTCATAAGAACGAGAGTGGCCAAGTTTTTAGCCCTAGGATTCTTTATCTCGGGAACAATCTTTGCAAAGTAGGATGCGTACGAATAAATTTACTTTCAAGTTCCAGAACTAGTGCTGAAATAGCATCCGCATAAGATCTAGTGGTTTTAAGTATAGGAGCATCATCAAGACTTAGATTGCCAACACAATTGAAAAATTCTTGGATACGTTCTTTTCCCATAATGTTCCCTTGCCCCAAGATTCCCATAATGTTCCCTTGCCCCAAGAAAAAAAATTTAGCATCCAGATTGCCTGCGTCCAGTCTTAGGAGTCAGGCCATCATCTGCTGGTGCCATACCGAAATAACTCATGATTGCAAGCAAAGAATAGATCTGACGAGAAAACGGCGAACGAAAAAAAGAGAGGCGAATAAAACAGCAAATTTTTGTGAAGTGGGGGAGAGGAAAACGAGAGGCAAATGGAAAATAATGTAAATTGCGAGGAGATGAGATTCATGATTAGGAACCTGGTTATGTTGAAGATCCTCCCCGGCAACGGCGCCAGAAATTCCTTTTGATCACTCTGTGATTATAGCGCCAGAAAAGCTCCTGTCTGCTTACTACGTCGGTATTTCTCCAAAGAGGAAGGGATGATGTAGCACAGCGACGGTAGGTATTTCCCTCAGTGAAGAAACTCAAATAACTTTCATGGATATAAAAGGATATAACTGATCATAAACACGAAGTTCATCAGATCCCAACAAACACACCGCAAAAGAGTTACATCATATGGATCTCTAAGAGACCATTGTATTGAGAATTCAGCGAGAGAGAGGAAGCCATCTAGCTACTAACTACGGACCCGAAGGTCTACAAAGAACTACTCACGCATCATTGGAGAGGCACCAATGGAGGTGGTGAACCCCATCCGAGATGGTGTCTAGATTGGATCTGGTGGTTCTGGACTCTGCGGTGGCTAGATGAATATTTGGTTGACTTGCCTAGGGTTCTGGTATTTTTTGGGTATTTATAGAGCAAAGAGGCGGTCCGGGGGCACCCGAGGTGGGCACAACCCACCAGGGTGCGCCTGGGCCTCCTGGCGCGCCCTGGTGGGTTGTCCCCTCCTCGGGACTCCCCCCAGGTGCAACCAGGGCCCAACTTCTTCCTTTTGGTCCATAAAAAATCATCGTGAAGTTTCGTTGCATTTGGACTCCATCTGATATTGATTTCCTGCGATGTAAAAAACATGGAAAAAACAGCAACTGGCACTTGGCACTATGTCAATAGGTTAGTACCAAAAAATGACTATAAAATGATTATAAAACATCCAAGATTGATGATAAAACAGCATGGAACAATCAAAAATTATAGATACGTTGGAGACATATCAGCATCCCCAAGCTTAACTCCTACTCGTCCTCGATAGGTAAGTGATAAAAACAGAATTTTTGATGTGGAGTGTTGTCTATCAAGTCATATCATATTCCTTTCATTATAGCACGGACATTTGGACTTTTTATGTGATTCAAAGCAATAGTCTAGTTTTGACATAATAATTTGGTTGGTCACCTCATTACCGAGTTGGGCCCTGGTGGTGATGAGGTGACCAACCAAATTATTATGTCAAAACTAGACTATTTGGTTGATGAGGTGACCAACCAAGTGGGGACGCGCGGGGCGGCCAAGTGGTGACGAGGTGACCAACCAAGTAGCGACGCACGGGGCGGCCGAGTGGTGACGTGATGACCAACCGACTGGCGACGCGCGGGGCGTCTGAGTGAAGTAGATGCGTCCCGCAGAGTGATGATACGCGAGGCGTCCGAGTGAAGGAGACGCATTCCGCGGAGTGACGATGCGTGGGGCGTCCGATTAAAGTAGACGCGTCCCGCAGAGTGACGACGCGCGGGGCGTCCGACTGAAGCAGACGCATCCCGCGGAGTGACGACGCGCGGGCGTCCGAGTGAAGCAGACGCGTTCTGCGGAGTGACAATGTGCGGGGCGTCCGAGTGAAGGAGACGCGTCCTGTGGAGTGACGATGTGTGGGGCGTCCGAGTGAAGCAGACGCGTCCCGCAGAGCGACGACGCGCGGACGTCCGAGTGAAGGAGACGCATCCCGCGGAGTGACGATGCACGGGGCGTCCGAGTGAAGCAAACGCGTCCCGCGGAGTGACGATGCGCGGGATGTCCGAGTGAAGCAGACGCGTTCCGCGGAGTGACGATGGGTGGGGCGTCCGAGTGAAGCAGACGTGTTCCGCGGAGTGACGATGCGCGGGGCATCTGAGTGAAGCAGACGCGTCCCGCGGAGTGACGATGCGCTGGGTGTCCGAGTGAAGCATACGTGTCCCGCGGAGTGACGACGCACGGGGCATCCGAGTGAAGCGGTCACATCCCGCGGAGTGACGACGCGCGGGTGTCCGAGTGAAGCAGACGCGTTCCGCGGATTGACGATGCGCGGGGCGTCCGAGTGAAGGAGACGCGTCCCGCGGAGTGACAACGCGCGGGCGTCCGAGTGAAGCAGACACGTTCTGCGGAGTGACGATGGGCGGGGCGTCCGAGTGAAGTAGACGCGTCCCGCGGAGTGACGATGGGTGGGGCATCCGAGTGAAGTAGACGCGTCCCGCAGAGTGACGATGTACGGGGCGTCCGGGTGAAGGAGACGCGTCCCACGGAGTGATGATGCACGGGGCGTCCGAGTGAAGCAGACGTGTTCCGCGGAGTGATGATGCGCGGGGCGTCCGAGTGAAGCAGACGCGTCCCGCAGAGTGACGACACGCTGGGCGTCCGAGTGAAGCAGACGAGTTCCGCGGAGTGACGATGGGCGGGGTGTCCGAGTGAAGTAGACACGTCTCGCGGAGTGACGATGGGCGGGGCGTCCGAGTGAAGTAGACGCATCCCGCGGAGTGACGATGCGCGGGGCGTCCGAATGAAGTAGACGCGTCCCGCCTGCCCCGCTCGCGCTCCGCCACCATGGTGAAGGAGAAGACCGCGGATATGGAGCGCGCGAAGAAGGCGGAGGCGAAGGTCAAGACGATGACACGGGGGTTGTCGTCGCGGTCCGGTCTGCCGCCTGGTTGGATCCAGGGGGACTGGATCCGCTCCACCGTCGAGCAAGAAGACTTGGAGAAGCTCGCCGCCGATGGCATGATTGTTCACGGATCTTGGAGGCTGCCGGGGGGGAATCCGAGCCCCAGCCACCGAGGGTAAGCGTGTCCTCCTCACCACCCACATCGATCGAGTTTTTTCCCTTCCCCCGCATCCGTTCTTTCGGGATTTCTTGAACTTTTTTGGTGCTCAGATTCACCATTTCCCCCCAACACAATCTCGTATCTTGCTGCATTCATCTCATTGTGCGAAAACTTCCTGGGCTGCCAACCACACTGGGGCCTATTCAAACACATGTTCACTTGCTGTTCTCAAACGGCGAAGAAAGCAAATCCGACTGATGAAAAGATGCACGTGATCCAAATGTGCGGGGGTTTAGGGATTCAAACTAGGGGTAGAAGCACTTTTCCTCCCATGACCCTTCCTGAGTCAGTCAGAGGATGGCAGTCGACCTGGTTCTACTGCAAAGACATCCCGACTCCTGGTCAGTCGACCGGCCTCCCTCCTTTCACCATGAAGAGACTCCTCCAACCTTCTTCATTGATTGTAAGCCCAGAAGAGAAGGGTGAGGTGTCCCTTTTAGTCGACGCAGTCGTTAACTTAATCCGGGAGGGTGTGACTGGCATGGATCTGTTGGAGGTGTTCCTCAGCCGATGTATCTAGCCTTTTCAAGCTCGTGATCATCCAATGTGGATGTACTCGAGCTCTGAAGACACTGCTCGGATCGACCCAGAGGAGGTTGCCGAGGAGACGGTGGCTCAGTGGCTGCGGAGCATTACTGGGAACAAGGATAACCCCAGGGGGTCCAGGAGGATTCTGCCATTCAACGCCGACCACGAGCCGGAAGAGGTCAGGCTCTAGTTATCGAGTGTTTCCTTCTTTCGATCTGCAATTGCTCTTAAATCCGACTGATACTTGTAACTTATTTCTTGTAGATTATCACCAAGGTGTACTTGATGACAAACGGGGAGCAGCACCAGGAGGGAGTGGAGAGCGATGGAGCAAGCGCCGACTGGCAATCTGAAGATGAAAGCAAAGAGGACAGCGAGGATTCTGGTAGCAGTGAGGAAGTTGACTCACCGCCCCGCTCCGAACGGCATTCCAAGCAGTCGCAGGATCCCGCGGGAGGACGCGACAAAGCAGTTCCGCCGAGTTTGAAAATCCCGAAGCGCACTCGGACCTTGACTCCAGAGCCGTCGGAGAAGGCCACAAAGCAACCCAAAGTTGCTCCACTGAAGCCTCAGAAGGCCTTGCCCAGGATCAAGGTGGTTTTTCCCGTTGCTTCAACGTAAGTATTTCTTCTCTTTGTTTTCGTTTTGATCGTAAACTTCTTTTCTTGTTTGACCGAGTGAAGTTGGGAAATTTCAGTGCTGCTACTTCTGCGACGTCTATGGATGTTGACGAGGATCGGGGTGATGCAGAAACTGCAGATGTGGCCACCTCTCGGGCAGGTATGACTCTATAGCAATGTCAATGCTCTGTCGATTGATATTCTGGTCAACTGAAATTTCACTGTCGAGTGTTTGCAGTACCAACAAATGTTATCCAGCTTCCTGACGACGATGATGATGATGAAGTGCTTCAAAGGAATATAGGGCGGAGGAGTAGGACTTCGCGTAGGAGGGTGCCCGCCAGCAAAGTGCCTCACTCAGCATCTGAGCCAGTCGTCCAGCAACTTGGCGATCCAGTTCGGACTACTGTTTCCTTTGCTGATCCTTTGTCGACTGATCGGCCTTCGATGTCAACTGCCCAAGCCCCTGCTCCGATTGAACAACCTCAAGCTTCAGCTCCACCGGCTAAATCGTCTGTTCTAACAACCCCTCTTTTTGTTGCTCATCACGTCCCGGAGGACCAAGTAGGAGCTGCCAAGGAGGCCATGATCCAGGCAGGCCTAATGATGGACCGAATGAAGGTGGTGTATGACACCAGCAAGGCCGCCTATGATGCCAGCTCTGCCCTCCAAACCAACATCCGAGTAAGTGGGATTGTAAGTTGATTTCCGATTGGCTTTTAGCTTGACCTTTGCTCTGTTAGGATATGCTACCTGAAAACTGTTGCTTTATTATTCGTAAGATGTCGATCTGTTTCTTGCATCTTTACACCCAGTGGGTGCATCATGTAGCTGTGTGTAGCTCTTTTCACTCGAATTAGACAGGTCGTGTCGAGTGAAGTTTTGGTCCAGGGGGCACGCTGAGTGCACCCACTGGGTGTAGTCCCCGAGACCGCTATTGACTGCTGGTAGCCGATGGTGGTCTTAGAACTATCTAATCTCTTCTTTTTTTTCTCCTTCCACTCGTGCTGGGCGGACCATGTCGAGTGGGAAATTGAACCAGTGGGGGCACGCCAAGTGCACCCACTGGGTGTAGTCCCTGAGACTGCTGTTGAATATTTGATTTGGTAGTAGTCTTAGAACTCTTTTTGTCATAATAATCTGACCATGCGTTTTATCACTCGGAAGTGACTGATCTTTGTTTCTGTCGATTGACGTGTCTTGTTGTTGATTGCAGAAATCTTGTGAGCTTGGAACCAAGTTTGCTGATTTCGAGAAGAAGCAGATCCAACTCAATCTCGACCTGGAGTTGGCTAAGGAGAACCTGAAGAAGGCCCGAGATGAAGTAGCTGTCATGGGAGGTAACAATTTGTCGACTGCTCGCCTTGTCATCTTTTCCTCTCATCTTTTGAACCAAGTGATTCACTCGAACAGATGTGCATAGTGAAAACCGTCAACTCCAAGATCGTCTAAAGAATGTTATTTCTTTAGACAAAATGAAGCGGGCTCTGGAACAGAAGGTTCTTGACCTTGCAGCGGCGCAGAAGACGACGCGGGAGAGGACTGAACTTGCTGACAAGAAGCTGGCTTTAGTCGGAAAATTGGAAGAAGAGAACGCCAAGCTGTAAACTGCTGTTGATCAAGCGAAGAAAGAAGTCGTGCAGCTAAAGGAGGAGAAGGTGGCCTTGGCTGACAAAGTTGATGTCCTCACTTGGAAGAGAGACGAACTGGAAACTTATCTGGGAGATCTTGCCAAGAAGATGTTCCTCATGCTTGAAGGTACTTTCCTTTATCCGACTGACTGCAGAAAACTTTTCCACTATGTTACTGTCAATTTAACACCTTTCTGTGCGTGCAGAATTCTGTCAAAACTTCGAGGAAGAAACTTGGCGGATCGAGACAGGTCTGGATCCTATCAACTCTCCCGTCAAGGATGAAGCTGTGATGAACGTGCTGCGACTGGAATCTCGCCTTGCCAGTGTCTTGGATTACATCGCTCGATTGAAGGTCGCGTTGTCCCGGATCGACAAGGAGTTATGACCAGAGGATGCGCTTCTGAATGATCACGAGTCATTGATGACTTGACACAATAGCATTCTTGACCGAGTGCAGCCGTGGAAGAAGTCAGTTGCCCGCTGCGGTGCTGACGTGGCTTTATCACTCGTCTGCGTTCATTTCAAGGACGTCAAGGAAGAGAGGCTGAAGGCTCTTCAGGTGGCCAACACTAGGAAGCTTCAATTCCAATCTTTCATGGAGACCTTCATTGACGCAGCCACTCGTATTGCAGATGGCATCGACTTGGACAGTTTCGTCGAGCCAGCAAGTCCTCCTCCTGCCGAGTGAAAAACTTGATCACTTGACTTTATTTGCCTCGGAATGCCGAGTGATTCTATAATCGTTAAACTCTTTCGGGCTTGGTGCTCGAGTACTTTCTGCTGGTGGTTCTGAACCTTGCTGGATTTATCTGAACTTCGTTGCTTCTTTTGAATGCAGTTGTGTTGTCTCTATTTTCTTCGGATCTTTTGACTCGGGCGAATCTAGGATCACAGCTGAGTCTCCGAGTGAGAGGATTGCTCTTCACTCGGAATAGACGTTGTACTTGTGGCGTGGCTCAGAGTGCGACCAGACATTGTACTTGTGGCGCAGCTTAGAGTGCAACCAGGCATTGTACTTGTGGCGCAACTCAGAGCTTGTAGTCAGACCTCCGAGTGAGAGGGTTGCTCTTCACTCGGAGTATGTTTTGATACTTAGGTGAGTACGGGATCGTAGCTAAGCCCCCGAGTGAGAGCGTTGCTCTTCACTCGGAGTATGTTTTTGTAACACCCTGAGAATCATGCTACAGTAACCCCCTGTGATTAAGCTAATCATGTTGCTAAACAGGGCTTGATCACATTTGAACCACACCCCTGTCAAACTCCTAGTTCAAACTTCAAATATAATTAAAGTGAAAAATAAAAGTTTTCAAAACTCAAACAAAAATGTTCTGTGGGTGCTAAATAATACACTGGTAATTATGGTGGAGAAAACACATTTTTATAAAATGTCTAAATACTTTTAAATGAAATAAAACAGAAAAGGGAATAAGCAAATAAAGAGAAAACAGAAAACAGAACCCAGGCAGAGAAAAAGAAAAAAAAGGGGAAAAGGGCCCGCTTTCCCCCCACTGCCCCCCCCCCCCCCCCCCGGCCCAAACTGGGCCGCAGCCGCACCCTCGGCCCAGCCCACCTCCTCCCTCGCCCCTTCCCTGTTCCCCCGACCGGGTCGGAACAGGGGCGCGCTGCCGCCCGACCCCCTCGCCGGCACCGACGCCGGAGGGGACAAGGTCGCCAGCTCCCCCACCTCCTCGGGCCTCTCTCCCACTCACCCCCGCTCTCCCTCTCGGCCCCCGCGCCTCCCCCTTCCCTCCCCCGGATCCGCGCCGCCCCCCCCCCCTCTTCCCCACGCCCGACGCGCTCGCCGCCGTTCCCCTCGTTCACGCGGCCACCGTGCCCCACTCGCCACCTCGCCGTGTCGTACGACGTCGCCGCCCTCGACTACACCCCCTCCGCCTCTCCGCCGAAGCTCGGAGCCACTGCATCGGCCTCCCCGAGCTCGCCTTCATCTTCGGACGCCGACGACCCCCTTCTTCCCCGGCGCCGACCTGCTGCTTCTAAGCACCCACGGGCCTTTCTTGCGCCACGCGGTGAGCTCCTCTACCTCCTCCCCCACTCCGCTAGCTCGCCCACGCTCCCTAGCTTTTCCCCCACGCGCGCCCGAACGCCGCGCCGCGGAGCTCGCCGCCGGCGGGTCTCCGGTGACCAAATGGTCACGGGCTCAAGCTCACAGCGCTCCCCACCGCACGTAGAAGCTCCCCAGCCCCTCCGCTTGCTCGACCGCCTGCCGTAGCCCTGTTTTCGTCGGGCACCCGTGCGCGCCGCCGCCTCCGCCGCTCGCCGGCGCCGATTCCGGCCGAGTCCGGCGAAGCCCCGGCCACCCCTGGATGCGGCGCTGCGAGTTCTTTCGAATGGGCCTAGCCCCGTTCCTCCCCGAGCCCCGTAGCGCAATTCCGGCCAACTCCGGCGAGGGACCGCCGCGGTTTTGGTCGCCGGAGTTGCGCCGGCGCCGGCCGCCGACGTGGCACACCTGGGGCCACCCCCTGGGTCACTGCCAGTGGCCCCCACGGGCCCCAGTTGACTGGGTTGACCCAGTCAACTGCTGACTGGGCAGGCCCAGTCACTGACATGCGGGCCCCGCCGCAATAATTAAAAAAGAAAAAGAAAAAGAAAATGTTTTATAAATAAAATTAATTAGTTTAAATAATCTCTCACTGACATGTGGGCCCAGTAGTTAATTAACTAAAAACTAATTAGTTTAATCCTCTGTTAACCCACTGTCTATGACAGGTGGGTCCCCCATGTCAGTTTGACCAGTCAACCCGGACTGTTGACCGCTGACGTCACTCCTACGTCATGCTGACGTCATATCCCTTTTTCTGTTAATTAAATAATTCCAGAAATTCAAATAAACTTTGAAAATTCATATCTTTTAAACCGTAACTCGGATGAAAATGTTTTCTATATGAAAGTTGCTCAGAACGACGAGACGAATCCGGATACGCAGTCCGTGCGTCCACCACACCTCCCTAACCTATAGAACTCGCAACTTTCCCCCCTCCGGTCCTTCTGTCCGAAAACGCAAAACATCGGGAATACTTTCCCGGATGTTCCCCCCCTTCACCGGTACCACCTACTGTCGCGTTAGGACACCCCTAGCACCGCTCACTGTCATGTCACGCATCGTCATGCTTATGTTTGCATTGTATTTACTGTTTCTTCCCCCTCTTCTCTCCGGTAGACTACGAGACCGACACTGCTGCTGCCCAGTTCGACTACGGAGTCGACGACCCCTCCTACTTGCCAGAGCAACCAGGCAAGCCCCCCCTTGATCACCAGATATCGCCTACTCTCCTCTATACTGCTTGCATTAGAGTAGTGTAGCATGTTACTGCTTTCGGTTAATCCTATTCTGTTGCATAGCCTGTCATTGTTGCTACAGTTGTTTCCCTTACCTGCTACCCTACTGCTTAGTATAGGATGCTAGTTTTCCATCAGTGGCCCTACATTCTTGTCCGTCTGCTGTGCTATACTATCGGGCCGTGATCACCTGGGCGGTGGACACGGGCATATACTTATATATTATATACATGACACCTGAGATGACTAAAGTCGGGTCGGCTCGTAGGAGTACCCGCAAGTGGATCTTTGTGGCGAAGCGACAGGGCAGGTTGAGACCGCCTAGGTGAGAGGTGGGCCTGGCCCTGGTCGGCGTTCGCGAATACTTAACACGCTTAACGAGATCTTGGTATTTGATCTGAGTCTGGCCATTTGGTCTATACGCACTAACCATCTACGTGGGAGTAGTTATGGGTATCCCGACGTCGTGGTATCAGCCGAAGCTCTTTTGACGTCAGCGACTGAGTGGCGCGCGCCGTGTTGGACCGCTTTGACGTAACCGCCGTGATCGTGTGGGTTGCTAGGTCTGCTCGCGGCCGCGTTCGCAACGTGCAGGTGTGCTTAGGGCGATGGGCCCAGACCCCTGCGCGCATAGGTTTAGACCGGCGTGCTGACCTCTCTGTTGAGCCTAGGTGGGGCTGCGACGCGTTGATCTTACGAGGCCGGGCATGACCCAGGAAAGTGTGTCCGGCCAAATGGGATCGAGCGTGTTGGGTTATGTGGTGCACCCCTGCAGGGAAGTTTATCTATTCGAATAGCCGTGTTCCTCGGTAAAAGGACGACCCGGAGTTGTACCTTGACCTTATGACAACTAGAACTGGATACTGAATAAAATACACCCTTCCAAGTGCCAGATACAACCCGGTGATCGCTCTCTAACAGGGAGACGAGGAGGGGATTGCCGGGTAGGATTATGCTATGCGATGCTACTTGGAGGACTTCACTCTATTCTCTTCTATATGCTGCAAGATGGAGATGACCAGAAGCGTAGTCTTCGACAGGACTAGCTATCCCCCTTTTAATTCTGGCATTCTGCAGTTCAGTCCACTGATATGCCCCTTTACACATATACCCATGCATATGTAGTGTAGCTCCTTGCTTGCGAGTACTTTGGATGAGTACTCACGGTTGCTTCTCTCCCTCTTTTTCCCCCTTTCCTTTCTATCTGGTTGTCGCAACCAGATGTTGGAGTCCAGGAGCCAGACGCCACCGTCGACGACGACTCCCACGGCACTGGAGGTGCCTACTACTACGTGCAGGCCGCTGACGACGACCAGGAGTAGTTAGGAGGTCCCAGGTAGGAGGCCTTGCCTCTTCGATCGTTGCTACTTTTGTGCTAGCCTTCTTAAGGCAAAACTTGTTTAACTTATGTCTGTACTCAGATATTGTTGCTTCCGCTGACTCGTCTATGATCGAGCACTTGTATTCGAGCCCTCGAGGCCCCTGGCTTGTATTATGATGCTTGTATGACTTATTTATGTTTTAGAGTTGTGTTGTGATATCTTCCCGTGAGTCCCTGATCTTGGTCGTACACATTTGCGTGCATGATTAGTGTACGGTCAAATCGGGGGCGTCACAGTTTTGAAACTTAGGCAAGTACAGGATCGCAGCTAAGCCTTCGAGTGAGAGGGTTGCTCTTCACTCGGAGTATGTTTTGAAACTTAGGCGAGTACAGGATCGCAGCTAAGCCTCCGAGTGAGAGGGTTGCTCTTCACTCGGAGTATGTTTTGAAACTTAGGAAAGTACGAGATCGCATCTAAGCCCCCGAGTGAAAGGGTTGCTCTTCACTCGGAGTATGTTCTGAAACTTAGGCGAGTACGGGATCGGAGCTAAGCCTCCGAGTGAGAGGGTTGCTCTTCACTTGGAGTATGTTTTGAAACTTAGGCGAGTATAGGATCGCAGCTAAGCCCCCGAGTGAGAGGGTTGCTCTTTACTCAGAGTATGTTTTGAAACTTAGGCAAGTACGGGATTGCAGCTAAGCCCCCGAGTGAGAGGGTTGCTCTTCACTCAGAGTATGGTTTGAAACTTAGGCGAGTACGGGATCGCAGCTAAGCCTCCGAGTGAGAGGGTTGCTCTTCACTCGGAATATGTTTTGAAACTTAGGCGAGTACGGGATCGCAACTAAGCCCCCGAGTGAGAGGGTTGCTCTTCACTCGGATTATGTTTTGAAACTTAGGCGAGTATGGGGTCGCAGCTAAGCCCCCAAGTGCGAGGGTTGCTCTTCACTCGGAGTATGTTTTGAAACTTAGGCGAGTACGGGATCGCAGCTAAGCCCCCGAGTGAGAGGGTTGCTCCTCACTCGGAGTATGTTTTGAAACTTAGGCGAGTACGGGATCGCAGCTAAGCCCTCGAGTGAGAGGGTTGCTCTTCATCAGAGTATGTTTTGAAACTTAGGCGGGCATAGGATTGCAGCTAAGTCCCCCGAGTGAGAGGGTTGCTCTTCACTCGGAGTATGTTTTGAAACATAGGCGAATCGGGTTCGCGGCTAAGCCCCCGAGTGAGAGGCTTGCTCTTCACTCGGAGTATGTTTTGAAACTTAGGCGAGTACGGGATCACAGCTAAGGCCCCCGAGTGAGAGAGTTGCTCTTCACTCGGAGTATGTTTTGAAACTTAGGCGAATCGGGTTCGTGGCTAAGCCCCCGAGTGAGAGGGTTGCTCTTCACTCGGAGTATGTTTTGAAACTTAGGCGAATCGGGTTCGCGGCTAAGCCCCCGAGTGAGAGGGTTGCTCTTCACTCGGAGTACGTTTTGAAACTTAGGTGAATCGGGTTCGCGGCTAAGCCCCCGAGTGAGAGGGTTGCTCCCAATCGGGTTCGCGGCTAAGCCCCCGAGTGAGAGGGTTGCTCTTCACTCGGAGTATGTTTTGAAACTTAGGCGAATCGGGTTCGCGGCTAAGCCACCCACTGGGGGATTTGGACACATAAGTTTAAGTGAAAACAATCATTGGGATACTGCGAAAATCATGTCTTTGATAAACAAACTGAAGGATTCTTATTACAACTCGTCGATCCGAGTGTTTAGGTATAAAAGCGGCGGAGCAGATCCGCATTCCACGAGAGTGGCTCGTCCTCTTTCTTGGCTACGTTGTAAAGGTGATACGCTCCGTTGTGGAGCACCTTGGTGACGATGAAGGGCCCTTTCCATGCTGGAGCGAGCTTGTGAGGTCGTTTCTGGTGAATTCGGAGCACGAGATCTCCTTCCTGAAATGCTCGGCCCCTGACATTTCGGGCATGGAATCGACGTAGGTCTTGTTGATAGATGGTCGACTGGATCAAAGCCATTTCTCGTTCTTCCTGCAGGAGATCAACGGCGTCCTGACGTGCTTGCTCTGCTTCGGCTTCTGAGAAGAGTTCCACTCGGGGGGCATTGTGCAGCAAATCACTCGGAAGCATGGCTTCAGCTCCATATACCATGAAGAAAGGGGTTCGATCAATCAACCGATTAGGAGTTGTTCTCAATCCCCACAGGACAGATGGTAATTCAGTCACCCAAGCTCCAGCTACATGCTTGAGGTCATGCATCAATCAAGGTTTCAGCCCTTGTAGGATCAAGCCATTCACTCTTTCAGCCTGCCCATTCGACTGCGGGTGCGAAACGGATGCATAATCGACCCGCATGCCTTGGGAAGCGCAGAATGCTCTGAACTCATCAGAATCAAAGTTGGAGTCGTTATCTGTGATAATGCTGTGAGGGACTCCATATCGGAATATCAACTCTCTGATGAAACTGATGGCAGTGCTTGAGTCAAGATTCTTGATAGGTTTGGCTTCGATCCACTTGGTGAATTTGTCGACTGCTATAAGTAAATGAGTGAAGCCGCTTCTGCCGGTCTTCAGAGGCCCAATCATGTCCAATCCCCAAACAGCAAATGGCCAGATGAGTGGAATAGTCTTCAAGGCAGATGCGGGTTTGTGGGACATGTTTGAGTATAACTGGCATCCTTCACACTTGTCTACAATATCTTTTTCCAACTCATTCGCTCGTGTCCAGAAGAATCCAGCTCGGTATGCTTTAGCCACAATGGTCCGAGAGGATGCATGGTGACCACAGGTCCCCAATTGAATCTCATTTAAGATCAGTCGACCCTCTTCTGGAGAGATACACCACTGAGCCACGCCAGTGACGCTTTCTCTGAAGAGTTGCCCACTTATTACTGTGAAAGCCTTTGATCTGCGAATGATCTGACGAGCCTCATCTTCATCCTTCGGAAGCTCCTGCCTGAGCAGGTATGCCATGTATGGTACTGTCCAGTCGGGGGTTATTACCAAAACTTCCATGATCAGGTCGACCACTGCTGCCACTTCAACTTCAGTCGGATTGGTTGAACTTATCGGTTGCGGGGGCTCCTCTATAAAGGGATCTTCTTGAACTGAAGGGGTGTCGAGATGCTCCAAGAACACATCACTGGGAATAGGCTTCCGAGTGGAACCTATCTTCGCCAGATCATCAGCTGCTTGATTCTTGAGTCGGGGTATGTGATGGAGTTCCAACCCTTCAAACTTCTTTTCTAATTTTCTCACTGCATTGCAGTAACCAGCCATGGCAGGGCTCCTAATGTCCCACTCCTTCATTACCTGATTGACCACCAAATCTGAGTCGTCGTAGACCATCAGGCGATGGACGCCGAGTGAGATGGCCATACGCAACCCATACAGAAGTGCCTCATACTCAGCTTTATTGTTTGAGGAGTCGAAGTGAATCTGGAGGACATAACTGAGCTTGTAGCCTCTTGGGGATACCAGGACCACTCCAGCACCAGAACCATTCAACATCTTAGGCCCATCAAAGAACATAGTCCAATGTTCCAAGTGAACATGAGTCGGTTGCTGCTGTTCAATCCACTCGGCTAGGAGATCTGCTATTGCATGAGACTTGATTGCCTTCTTTGCTTCGAACTTGATATCCAAAGGGAGGAGTTCAATCGCCCACTTGGCCACTCGACCAGTTGCATCTCGATTGTTCAAAATTTCTGATAATGGAGCGTCGCTGACGACTGAAACCAAGTGGTCTGCGAAGTAGTGTGCAACTTTCTTCGTGGTCAAATAAATCCCGTAGACAGGCTTCTAGTAATCTGGATACCTTTGCTTGGACAGAGTCAATACTTCAGAAATATAGTACACTGGGCGTTGAACTTTGTAGGCTTTGCCTTCTTCTTCCCGCTCGACTGTGAGCACTGTGCTGACAACTTGTCCAGTGGCTGCGATATATAACAATAGAGGCTCTTTGATGACTGGGGCAGCAAGCACCGGCTGGGTGGAAAGCAGGGCTTTGAGCTCTACAAATGTTGCTTCAGCTTCAGGAGTCCACTCGAACTTATCAGACTTTTTCATCAGTCGGTAAAGAGGCAATGCCTTTTCACCGAGACGGGAAATGAATCGAATCAATGCAGCCGAACAACCAGTAAGCTTCTGAACATCATGCACACGCACAGGGCATTTCATTCGGAGAATTGCTCCAATCTTTTCCAGGTTTACATAGATCCCTCGTTCGGAAACGAGAAAATCATGTAACTTTCCGCCTGGGACTCCGAATGTGCACTTCAACGGATTGATCTTGATATCATATCTTCTTAGGTTGGCAAATGTTTCTGTGAGGTCAGCCAGTAGGTCGGAACCTTTGCGTGACTTGACCAGGATATCATCCATGTAAGCTTCAATGTTCTGACTGATTTGAGTGAGCAGGCACTTCTGAATCATGCACATGAACGTGGCACCAGCATTCTTGAGGCCGAAGGGCATGGTAACATAGCAAAAACACCTGAATGGGGTGATGAAGGCCGTTTTTATTTCATCGGGTCCATACAGTCGGATCTGATGGTACCCAGAATACGTGTCCAGAAAGGACAAATTCTCACACCCCGCAGTCGAGTCGACGATCTGGTCGATGCGGGGGAGAGGGAAGTGATCTTTCGGGCAGGCCCGGTTGATGTGCTTGAAGTCGATACACATACGGAGTGAATCATCTTTCTTGGGGACCATGACGACATTGGCGAGCCACTCGGAATGGTATATCTCGCGGATGAACTCAGTTGCCAGGAGCCGAGCCACCTCTTCGCCAATTGCCTTCCTCTTCTCTACGGCGGACCGACGGAGGTGTTCCTTGACGGGTTTTGCTTTCGGGTCGACACGCAAACGGTGCTCAGCCAGTCCCCTGGGTACACCTGGCATGTCTGATGGTTTCCATGCGAAGATGTCCTAGTTCTCACGGAGGAACTGGATGAGCGCTTCTTCCTATTTGCTGTCAAGTGTTGTTGAGATGTGAGTCGGGGCAGCATTGGGGTCTTCCTGGTGAATGTGGACAAGCTTTGTCTCCCCGGCCGACTGAAATGCGGACTCTGAAGCAGGCTTCTTAGCTCACAACAAATCACTCGGATCTGCATTTTTCTGGTATTCTTTCATCTCCACTGCTGCCATCTGCTCGTCAGCAATCTTTGAGCCTTTCTGAAAACACTCTTCTGCTCTTTGCCGATTCCCTGTGACCATGATCACTCCTCTGGGCCCTGGCATCTTCAACATGAGATATACGTAACATGGTCGAGCCATGAAATGAGCATATACGGGCCTGCCCGGAATTGCATGATATGCGTTGTGGAAATCCACCACCTCAAACGTCAACTTCTCCTTGCGGTAATTCTTGGAATCACTGAAAACCACATCAAGAGCGATTTGTCCGAGTGACTTTGCCTTTTTTCCGGGAATGACGTCGTGGAACTGCATGTTACTCTCACTAAGTTTGGACATTGGAATGCCCATCCCTTGGAGGGTCTCAGCGTACAGAATGTTCAATCCACTGCCGCCATCCATAAGGACCTTAGTCAGTCGGGTGCCCCCAACGACTGGGTCGACCACCAACGCTTGCTGCCCAGGGGTAGCAACGTGCGCTGGGTGATCGGACTGGTCGAATGTAATGGGAGTCTTCGACCACTTCAAGTACGTCGTAGTTGCCGGAGCAACCATGTTCACTTCTCTTTTGATAACCTTCAGTCGACTCTTGCTCTCAACGTCAGCAAAAATCACCAAAGTAGCATTTACATTGGGGTAACCATCATCCTCTTCTTTCTCTTCCTCCTTATCAGAGTCTTTCTCCGGGGGCTGACCCTCTCGGAACTTCTGAATCAGGAGCCGACACTGTCGAGTGGTATGCTTGGGCAGTATCAAGTTACCCTCCTCATCTTTCTTTGTGTGTATGTGACATGGTAAATCAAGGACGTCGTTGCCGGACTGATCCTTCACCTTTTTGGGCACCCGCAGCGCCTTAGTTTTTCCTTTGAATTTTCCTTGATTCAGAACTACGGCCTCGGCTGGACCCGCAGGTTCGGCTTTACGTTTCTGTTTCCAACTAGAATTTCCACCTCCAGTGTCCTGACCTTGACCGACTGGTTTTCCCTTGCCACTGCGGAGTCGATCTTCTTCTTCGCCATTGGCATACCGAGTGGCAATTTCCATCATTCAGCCTAGAGACATATCTCCTGAACAACCAAACTTCATATTAAGCTCTCTGTATTGTACGCCCTCTTTGAAAGCGCAAACTGCTTGGTGCTCTGACACATTCTCCACTGTATGATGAAGGGTAGTCCATCTCTGGATGAAGTCTCTCATAGTTTCATTCGGTTTCTAGACACAATGCTGCAATTCAGTCAGCCCAGCAGGTCGCTTGCAAGTGCCCTCGAATGTTTTGATGAACACTCGGGCCAACTCATCCCAACAGAAAATACTTCCAAGGGCCAACGGATTCAACCAGGCCCTAGCCGAACCCTCAAGCATCAGGGGGAGGTGCTTCATGGCTATGTCATCGTTGCCTCCACCAATCTGCACAGCCACTCGGTAATCTTCCAACCATGTGTCGGGCTTCGACTCACCGGTGAACTTACTCACTCTCGTTGCGAACCTGAAGTTGGGAGGGATTTCAGCAGCTCGGATGGCTCTGCTAAAACACTCGGGCCCAGAAACAAATGCTCTGCTTCCACTCGGATGGTCTCTATCTTGTCCTTCTCTGTGCGCCCGGCCCCTGTCGACCAAACCTTGTACGAGGAGTGATCTCGCATCGAACCCAGGCTCTCTTGGGTCGATCGGAGCTCTCCGCTCATCACCATACGGTTGCTTGTCATCATACCTCCGGGGCGCATATGATCTGCCCCTAGGAGGGGGCATAGGCACTCGACGGTGGTCATCACGGGGATACCGATGATCATATTGCCCGTGGCCTCAACCCAGGTACTGATCCTGGCGGTGACCACGATCCTCACGCCACGGCGGCGATCTCAGACTATGTGCCGACTGAATTGTGTCTGCAACCACAGATCTGCTATGGATTCTGTTGCGCGACTAAGAAACAACCGAGTTTTGTTCTCCCGCTGCTCAGAGCAGCGCTCGAATCTGCATCAAACCTCTACCAGCTTCTGAACGACACGGCTGAATTGATTCTGCTATACATGCTGCAGCTGCAAGATTTTGGACCGGAGTGCAGTATACCTGAGGTTCAGGCGGAAACAATTGTCGTGGCCGTCGACTGGATTCAGGGATCTGCCGACGAGCGCGTTCGTCGAGTGAATATTGGAGATTTTCCAGACGCACGCGCTCAGCCAAGGTGGCCAGGCGCGCGGCCTCCAGGGCCCGAGCCTCGGAAGTCTCCCCCATGATGGGGGGTCTGGAGCGCCTCCACGTTGCGGCGATGCAGCCCTTCCCTCTGCTCTGAAGTGAGGGCTTGGGGATTATATTCATCATGATCATGCGACGAGCTACCACCGCCGTCTCCGCCGCCGCCGCGACGGAATCCGGGCGGGCTGCGACGAGAGTCGACCATGAGGACTTCCGTTGCAGGGTCGCTGCTTCCGCGCTCAGAAAGAGTATCTGCGGACCCAGTCGACAGATCGAATGGTCCGTATATAGATTCGTCGAGCTCGATTGCCGCGACTTGAGGGGTGGTCGACTGGTGAGCCACCGCATCCTTCACCCACTGCTGGAGCCGCGATCGACCAGATCGCTTGCAACGATGAACAGCGGGGAGCGTGGACGCCGCGGGAGCCGACCGATACTGGGTCGACGGCTGCCGCAGAAGGACGCCGTGAGCGCACGCACGAAAGTGCGTCGCCCTGCAGACGGGGAGCGTCTCGACGTCGAGGGGGGCTTCTTGGAGCCAGGCGGAGTCGTCGGCGATGAAAACAAGCGCTCCAAGGCGGACCTCGTGGCCCAGGGACAAACCACCGTCGGAAACCATGTTGATGGAGATCGAAAAAATTGCAACCTCGCCGGAAGTCGCTAAGATGCCGACCCCACGGTGGGCGCCAACTGTTGTGGGAGTGAGTCTGACAGTAAGAGGGGATAGGGTAAAGGAGCATCATCTATCGAGATGCAAATGGGTGACATGGTGGTTTTAGCGAGTTCGGGCCTCTCACGGTGGAGATAACAACCCTACGTCTTGTGCTCCGGAGAGGCTTTGTTTTATCTGATTATGTATCCGGAGATTACAATGTATGTGTGGGAGAGAGAAGAACAGATCCTCATGCCTGAACAAGTCCTGATACTAATGGTGAGAGAGAGAACTAGGAGGAGAAGAATGAGGGCCTGCCCCCAAGTCTAGTGGTGGGGTGGCTTATATAGAGTGCGCCACCCCCCACCTCCTGTGTTACAAAGTGGGGCATTGATGTCATAACATCAAATGATGCTTCGACTGCCTTGTCGACTGTTGGTCTTCGCATATCCGAGTGAGCCATAAACTGTCGTCCGAGTGAGCCATACGACCGAGTGGTTGACTGTCTTCCGAGTGGACAGTTCGTCGATATGTCCGAGTGGATCGTACGTCTGTATGAGATTTATCTGGACCCACATGATGTGTGGACCCCATGCTTTATGATATTTCGACCCTTCGTTGGCCTACCTGTTATGTGTGTCCCCAACAGGAATCTCATAACCAATATTTTCAGTAGGTGCAGTAGGTTAAGGGGCAACTCTTTGTGTTTCCGGTCGAGGTGAAGATACCACAAACAAACCCCGCAAAGGATTGTTTTCCATAGTAACAAGTAACAGTAAATTTCAACACGTTATATAAAAATTTCCTTACCGATTTCCACTTACCAAGATCGCTTCACTCCCCGGCAACGGCGCCAGAAAAGAGTCTTGATGACCCACAAGTATAGGGGATCAATCGTAATCCTTTTGATAAGTAAGAGTGTCGAACCCAACGAGGAGCAGAAGGAAATGACAAGCGGTTTTCAGCAAGGTAATTTCTGCAAGCACTGAAATTGTCGGTAACAGATAGTTTGATAGCAAGATAATTTGTAACAAGTAATAAGTAGCAATAGAAACAATAGGTGCAGCAAGATAGCCCAATCATTTTTGTAGCAAAGTACATGCCAAAAGAATATCTTATAGCAAGCAAGGCGTTCTTGAGGACAGGCAGGAATTTCATCTAGTCACTTTCATCATGTTGGTTTGATTCGCGTTCGCTACCTTGATAATTTGATATGTGGGTGGACCGGTGCTCGGGTGTTGTTCTTACTTGAACATGCATCCCACTTATGATTAACCCCCCTCGCAAGCATCCGCAACTACGAAAGAAGAATTAAGATAAAATCTAACCATAGCATTAAACATATTGATCTAAATCAGCCCCTTATGAAATAGTGCATAAACTAGGGTTTAAGCTTCTGTCATCCTAGCAACCCATCATCTAATAACTACTCCACAATGCACTCCCTTAGGCCCAAAGATGGTCAAGTGTCATGTAGTCGGCGTTCACATAACACCACTAAGGGAATCACGACATACATATCATCAAAATATCGAACGAATATCAAATTCACATGATTACTTATGACACGACTTCTCCATGTCCTCAAGAACAAAAGTAACTACTCACACAACATATTCATTCTCAAGATCAGAGGGGTATTGAATATCATAATGGATCTGAACATATAATCTTCCACTAAATAACCGGCTAGCATCAACTACAAGATGTAATCAACACTACTAGTCACCCACAGATACCAATCTGAGGTTTTGGTACAAAGATTGAACACAAGAGATGAACTAGGGTTTTGAGATGTGATGGTGCTGGTGGAGATGTTGATGGAGATTGGCCCTCCCATGATGAGAGGGTTGTTGGTGATGACGATGGCTTCGATTTCCCCTTCCTGGAGGGAAGTATCCCCGGTGGAATCGCTCCGCCGGAGAGCAAAAGTGCTCCTACCCAAGTTCCGCCTCGAGACGGCGACGCTTCGTCCCGAAATTCCTCTCTTTGTTTTTCTAGGGCAAATGACCTTATGTACCAGAAGATGGGCATCGGAAGTAGGCCAAGGGGCCACTACCTACCAGGGCTCGTGCCTAGTGGGCACCTGGGTGGCCCCCTCTGATATTTCTTTTCTCCGGTATTTTCTATATATTCCAATATAATTCTCCGTAATATTTCAGCTCATTTGGAGATGTGCAGAATAGGTATCTCTGACATAGCTTTTTCAGGTACAGAATTCTAGCTGCTGGCAATCTCCGTCTTTGTGTAAACCTTGCATGTTATGAGAGAAAAGGCATTAGGAATACTCCACAAAAACACTATAAATAACAGTAGGAAAACATGATGCAAAATGGACGTATCGGTCTACCCCCGGATGTCCGGCTCCTCTGTTTTTCTCATATACAGTATAGTTTCACAGGGCTTTCTATCTTCACCGGATGTCCGGCCCTTGGCCCGGATGTCCGTGCCGACATAGGCACTTACACTATAACGGCCATATTTGCACCACAACTATATATAGCCTTCTTCCCCTCCGGGAAAAAGTTGGCCATTCACTTTGAGCAAACCCTAGAACACATTTCTCTCTCACACACAACCTCATACACCAAATCCAAGATCCCGGAGGGATTTGTGAGAGTTCTCAAGAAGTTGTCCAATCAAGTGATAGATCCACTCCTTCCCCTTCTCTTGACCAAAGGAATTTATGATTTGAACAAGTCTTGAGCTTTTCCCCATCGCTCTTGTTACTCTTGGAGGTTGGAGACTCCTAGGCGGTAGGAGTTCTTCGGTGAGGAATTGTTCATTGTGATTACCCCGGAAAGTTTGTGAGGGTTTGATGACCACCCCAAGGTCTACCACTAGTGGTTGAGAATAGCCTTCGTGGTGATATCTCAAAGAGAGAATAGGGTGAGCCTTCGTGGCGTTGGTGTGCCTTCGTGGTAATATCCACCTGTCTAAACGGTGACGTAGCTTCCCTCCAAGGAAGTGAACATCGGCATACATTCTCGTCTCTGGAGTTGCGGTTATTCCTAACCCTAGCTCCCTACTTGTGGTTATTTGTCTCTTAGTCTTTACTTAAGTTGTATTGTGCTTGTTTATCCTTTTACTAGCTAAACTTGTTATCCTTGCTTAGCTCGTGTATCCCCTTTGCAATTGTTACTCACTTTCATATTCCGCATTATTGCCTAAAATTGCTAAGTAAGAGTTAAAATTTGTAATTGTACCTATTCACACACCCCCCCTCTAGGTCCATCTCGATCCTTTCACCTGCGCATGTTGTTTGAGTTGCAGGAATGCAATCCATAGGATTTTTCATTACGATTCATTTGTACTAGATTTCGTAGGAAAATTTCATCCACTCTAACATCATGTGAAGATACCTTTGCTTTTCTTGTGCTCAATCAAACGTCCATGCAATCTTGTGGTATCAACGGTGGCATGACATACTATTCCTCCGATTTTTTTGTCTATTCATGAGTTTTACAAAAATCCTGTAGATCAAAGAGGTCCTTGCCGTGTTAACAAAACATCGCCCTGGTGGGAGAGAAGGACTTCACCAAGAGGACCAAGTTCAGATCATGCCAAACTTTAGAAGAAAATTAGTGAGATTTATGAAGTTAATCCGCTGGTCTACCTGTACACTGACATATGTTTCGGTATTTAGTCTGACATTTTGGAGTACTGCGCAAGTAGGGTGATCACAAGTAAATCGAGGCTAGACTTTAGAGGATAATATGGCAGGGTAATGAACTAATCGAACATACGTCATCGGAGTTATGGTCGTCATAAACACGCATGTGTGACGCGTCCCATATAGTCCGGGCACCTTTCAAGGGACATTTCACCGAACACACTACACATCTAAAGCACGCCAGCACAGAACATGTATTGGTCGATGATCAAACAAATGACACCCTAATCAACTCTTGTACTGCTACACAAGGATACGGGGGCACGCAACGAACAAGTTGCGGCATGTGATGTACTCTCTCTACATAGCCATCGCCACTCCATGACCATGAGTGAAGATGCTGGGTTTCGGTTACCTCAGCGAATCCCCACCCTGGGCAACGGCTGGATCCTTGGATCCGTCCATAGATCTGATGTGACAGGATGATGACTCGCGCCCTCGTCCCATATGGCTACAACTACCGGTGGGTTGCATCAACAACTCGCCGTACTTATTAAATCGGGAGGCGGCGGGCAAGGCTTTCGAGGCCATTACCCCAACCGGAACGGGCAACTCGCCGTGCCGTGCCGTGCCAAGGGTAGCGCGCGCGCGACGGCTGAGCAGTGAGAGGAGGAGTTGAGGGGCGGACTCAGCGACTGGAGGCAGGTGTTGGCACGCGGCACGCCACGGCACTTGCGAGGCAGGCAGACGTGCGCGCTTTTGGACCGTTGGGCGTGGAAAGCGGCAGGCGTCGGGTCCGTTGGGATGGCGGATGCAACCCACCCCGCCATGTGGACTCAGCGAATCTCCTAGCGCGACGCCAAGCCCCGCCCCGCCCCGCCCACATGGGGTGCGGGCGCGCGAGGGAGGCGATCGGCGCGGCCGCTTTTCCCGTGTCTGTCCGCTCGCCCGCGGCTCGGAAAGGTCGCGCGTCCCCGACCCGAAGCGGGAGACGAGAACCACTGGATCTGGAATCTGGATGGAGCTCGCGGCCAGGCACGGTCACGCTCGCAGGAGGACGCGAGGGCGCTACAACACACGGAGCGGGGGCGGTCCACATAGCAATGGAATTCGATACTGATAGATTTTCTTTCGGAGCAGAAAGAGGCGACAGGGCTCCGACTTCGTATAAAGGAACCTCCAGAGTGCTTGCATAGTTTAGATAGCCACCTACTAATGGATTGGTCCTGCAAATGCTACCTACGCGAGAAGGATGTGTTTGTGGGACACAGAGTTTCTGCACGCGAGCTCAAATGAACTCGGGTGAACAGTAAAATCAAAACAAAATCAAAAAATTCTAAAAAAATTTTGAAAGAAACATTGACAAAAGTTTTAAGTGCTTGCAAAAATTTGTCATGAAATCACATTCCTATAAGGCGTGGCAAAAAAAAACAAAATCAATACTCTGGAAATGCTATTTTCAAAAGCATTTTGAAGCACTGAATTTGTTTTTTTTTGCCACGCCTTACAGAAATATGATTTCTTGACGATTTTTTGCATGCACTTAGAACTTTTGTCAATGTTTCTCTAAAAAAATTTGGAATTTTTTGAAAACGTTTAGATTTTTTTTCGATTTTACTGTTCACCGAGCTCATTTGAGCTCAGGAGTAGAAAAGCACTTTCGGTGTTCGTGTGCTTAGATAGGAGTTTGTTGCCGTTCTTTTAAAAATAAATTATCCGGCGTTTTCTAAAGCAAAAGCGGGTACGAGAATCATATGCGAGTAGAGAGAATTATGACAATCTAGTGCATGGGCATAATTCCCTTGGTAATCATGAATGGGCATAAATAACGAACCCCACGATACCTGAGGATATAAAGGCCTGACATAAACTTGCAGAATGTATTAAGATCCAAGGACACACAAGCATGAGCTGAAGTGAAGCTCTGGCCAAACAACTCGGTAAGCATAATTTGAGAAAAGAAACCGTGGATGCAGTGTGTGATAGCAGTATGTGCAGACTTCAGCGATACGCGGGAAGATATCATAACTGTAGCCCGCCAGTACCAAAGTAAAATAGGACCAACTTGCTGGGAAGCGCTCGACACTCTGACCACCTCCAAGTTTCTCTAATCATGTTAGTTCCGGCATTTCCGCTCCCAAGGCGACGTCAGCTGACTCCAGGTTCACTATCCACCAACAGTGGGGCTACTACGATTACGAAGAATCAAGCTATATAATTGAGCTAAGGGAACCTTTTTCATTTAGTGTTGATACGGCTCAAGAAACAGCCAACCCATTGTACAAAATACTTTTGGTGATGACTCTAGACTTGAAGTGATGTGCAACTGGATTTCCTGTTTCCTCGAGAAAATATTTCCTTCCCAGTTTCAGCAGCGAGTGAGAGCGTCTACCAAGGAGTAGTTCATATCTAAGGGAAGTACATATGCATGACATTTTCTGTACCGTTAGAGGATCAATGACTAGTACTGACTAGGACAGTGGCAGTTATTAACCCTCGGAAGAAAAGGATGAGGGCCAAGAGAACCATTAGTACAAGAGCCAGTACTCCCTCCGTCTAGGTGAGTAAGTCACATTAGACTACCCACAGTGGGAGTAACATAGGTAGTAACATCACACATATCTAGATAAAGTAGATGATGTGGCAAGAAATAAATGAAGAAAGAGAGGGGAGTAGTAACATAGCTAGTTACTAGTAGTATGAGTAACATACACATATCAAGGAAAGATGTCTCTATAGCCTAATAAATTAAGTGTTGCATGTTACCACACATATGTTACTCCCCACTATAGAGGTAGTAACATAGACTAGTAACATGCACCATGTTACTAGCCTATGTTACTACCCATTGTGGCTAGTCTTAGGAAGAGCAGCGCGACCTAGATGGATTGTGATTGGATAAGTACGAGCACGGCAAGTTAGGAAACTTCCAATCACAGTGCTGGTTTAAAACAAAAGTAAAATATGCATTGAATACGTGAGTGCATGCAAAACAATTACTCCCTCTCTCTCAGTTTACAAGGCATGCGCGTACCTCTACGTCGTCAATTTGACCAACTTAATAGAAGTCATATATTACAAAAAACATACCATTATAAACTTCAGAAGTTCTATTTTCAAACGGTATAATTTTTGTGTTATATAGTTTATGTTACGGTGATAAAATTGGCAACCTAGGTATACGCGTAGGACTTGTAAACTGAAACGGAGAGAGTATCAATCTCTTGCCTAGGGAGGATATCTGGTGCTACGGGAGCACCTAAGATTAGGTGCTCCAGGAGCTTTTCAACCGTTAGATCTGAGATCCGAAGGCCGAGGAGAGAGCTCACGCTTTTATTCAGAAAACACCCTCAAAAATTTGTATTGCAAATCGGGTCCAGCGCATCTGTAGATGACCGTTGGATTTCAGATCCAATGGCCGAGAAGCTTTTGGAGCACCTAAACTTAGGTGCTCCCGTAGCAGCTGATATTTTCCCCTCTTGCCTAATCAAACTCCAGTAGCGATGCATGCAGTGGCCGTTCTCCTCTGGGCGCCTCCTCTTTCTCCCTAGGTGTGTAGCAATACGAGGCTGGGAGGGAAACGAGAACGAGATTTAATGTAATGCGTCTAGGGCTTTTGGGAATATTTTGTTTTCGTAAGATGGCCTATACACCTAGACGGAGGGAGTATAGAAAAAGTTGTAGGAGTAGATCCAAATCGGAACCAATCAATTGCGCAAACTTTCTGTATGACCAGTCCGCCACAAAAAATGAATGAAATGCCGTGTCAGGTCCCACTCCCATAATTGCGTGCTTTACACCATAGTGGACTGTTATAATAAGGATGCTTTCTATCCAGCAAAACCTTAAAAAACAATGAAAAGGATGTTGGCTCAACCTAAGTAAGATTCTACTCATTTCCGCCCATGACCATAGTGGGTTATTGTGTTAGTCATAATCTTACAGATAATCTGTTAGGATTGTCAAAAGCAGAGTAAATAGGGACATTGAGTTTTGGCTCCCAGATGTGAACAGTAAAAATCCAAAAAACTAGCAAAAGAAACGAAACAATTCTGATTTTTTTTACAACAGACATGGTTGAGTGTTCTAACTACTGCAAGTTTTCATGAAGAAATGACATACACGATGCTTGAAAAAAAAAACCGGTGCTCTAAAAGGCCATTTTAAATACATTTTGGAGGTACCTTTTTTTTCCCAGCGCACCACAGTACTAATCAAGTGTGGATGGTTGGTCTTCCTGAACTCTTTGAGCTGATGTCGTTTGTTTTTTGGCATGGAGCTATCTAGCCCACCCGGGTTCGAGTCACGGAGTAACCCGTGGTGCTTAGAGTTTCTTCTATAAAAATATGCCTCCAAGGGATGGTCTCGTTTTTTTTACTGTAGAGCAACAGCCCTACAGTCTTTTATTCCAGAAATTTTTGCCCAGACCTGTTTAACTCCGCTCAGACCGGGAGACGAACCCAGGGTGCTACTAAGGTCGCTGCAACCACTAGGCTACAAGCCCATTCGCCACTCAACCATGTTTGTTGCCACAAAGATTCAGAATTTTTTGAGTTTGTTTGCTATTTTTTCAAATTTTACTGTTCTTCTGGGTTCATTTGAGCTCAGGAGCAGATAAGGACTTCTGAGTAAATAGGGCAAACTACAAGTAAGGTCCAACAAATTGCAAGTAAAAGGGAAATTTTAACTGAAGGCCAAAGTTTCCACCTTTTTAAAAGTATAAGGCCCAGCTTTGGCCAGTGCTATGTCAGGATAAGGTTTCAGAAAAGCTATTACAGGTCAAAGAGGAAGAAAGCTTAAAATGATGGCTACCGATTTTCTTCTTGCGTAGCCCATGTGTCCAACAAGGCAACAACTCAAGCTTAAAATGATGGCCTAGCAATTTTCTTCTTGCGTAGCCCCGTGTGCCCAACAAGGCAACAACCCAAGCATGAAATATAAATCTTGGTGTCCAACAAGAGCACACTAGCCGGACTACGGTCCACTAGGGTCCTTATGACTTATGTGGATCCGAAATAGATCCTAGCAAAATGATTTGACGTTTATGGCTGGGCTGGGATTAGAGTTTCAAGACCAGCAGCTAGATATACTAATTTCATACTGCATGTCCAAGTCGAGCTAGGCCCAGCCCAGAATGCTCTTGGCCTGGTTTTATTCTAATAGTGCAAAATGCAGTGAGTCAGCCTGAGGCTTGTAAAACCGGGGCCATGCACGCCCCAACCAAAAAAACTCTTTAGACTAACAGGGAGGCTCTCCCCGGCTCCATTATCATAATGAAACCACAGTTCATACATCGACACAGGAGCAGACCCCAACCAAATTATGGTCACAACTTAGTACTACCTCTGCCCCATAATGCAAGTATGTAACACGTTTTTGCAGTTAATTAAGACATTTTTGCAGTATATTCTGGTCGGAAATTTGGAATCTCGTAAATCCTCAAGTATGTGAAAAGCGGGAGTAACCAGCTGATTGACATCAGTTCTTAGAAACAAGGATGCGAAACACTACGAGAGTTGCAAAAAACATGTGGTGATTGAAAAACTTGAGTGTATCTGAAAAATATATGGGAGAACTGAAAATCTAATATATTGCATCAGTGTGTAACATACATAATCAAATTACAATAAAAGCAAACCAAAAAGGCTTCTTCATTGGAGAGGCAATTCCTAAACCAACAAATAAGAAACACCATAATAATTACCTAGGAAATGCTGTCTGCCTCAGCCTCTCCAATCGCATCTGAAAATTGCACAAAACGGACTTCATAAATTGTTTTTGAAATAATAACAAGTACTAATAGAGGAGGAATCAAAGACTAACAAAACACTGTACCAAATAATAAATAATTACTTATCTACTGTAACTACTGCTTAGTACTCCCTCCGTCTGAAAAAGCTTGTCCCTCAAATGAATGTATCTAGCACCAAGTTAGTGCTAGATACATCCATTTGAGGGACAAACTTGGGACAAGCTTTTTCGGACGGAGGGAGTATGTGCAGAGGAATGGGCTTGAGAGAAACATTTGTTCTAAACAGGTTTACCACTTATTTTTACTACACCCAGCATACTCACTACTGTCTGCTTCATTAAAGTGATTCCAAGTACTCCCTCCGTCCGAAAAAGCTTGTCCCTCAAATGGATGTATCTAGCACCAAGTTAGTGCTAGATACATCCATTTGAGGGACAAGCTTGGGACAAACTTTTTCGGACGGAGGGAGTAGTTGTTTTCTTCTTCGAGAAACTATGGCAGACGCGCTGCCTCTCATTTAGAGAGAATAACAGTTAAGGAAGTTTGTTACAAGCGACCACTTGTAAGGTAAAATGAGACTAGTTAACATAATCATGCTGTTACACTTAGACCATGCATTCACTTGCCGGCTCTCGTAGCAAGGCTTCAACTGAGACATCCAGCTGGTGCTTTCAAATTCTAACAGAACAACTTTGAAATAAATGGTGAGAGCACCAATGATGAAAGTGTCAGGTGAACGGCTGATTAGTGGTAGGCAGGTGGCACACCAGATTGTGTGACTACAAGGAATGCATCAGGATTCCTGGAGTTCTACTTCCACGGATTTCATGGATAGCATGGTTTCACACCTTTTCTTTGTTGGTTCAATGTTTGAAATTTAAATCCATCTTTGGTATAAAAGATTGAATTCCATCATGTGAGGTCATTTTATATTTATAAATTATTGACTTGCCCCCCTAATCTAAGAGATTAAATTACCCCGGTTACAGAAGTACAGAATTAGCATATTGTTGTACACAATTCATACAAGCGCTAGATAGACCTATCATCAACATAGGTGGATCTGTAAGCATGCTTCTATAGTAAATCTTCAACTATATCCTCCATGAGATTTTTAATTTTTTTTGCTTTAGGTCCATGAGATTTTTGAAAAAGAAAAGCTCACTCTATGCTTGTCATAGTAAAAGCAAAGGGGAAATACAGTGCGGAGTACAGATTAATAAGAGACTCAAGCATGATAGACTTTCTTAAATGGTGTGAAGAATCCTACAACTGTCAAAAACATATAATCCTAATCCCATGGAGCCTTTATCCAGCCTTAAGAAACAAAATGGTGTTAACATTTCTTTGTCTTGGTGTCTTGATTGGTGTGCCCCTACTTAAGCTACGGCTTTTAACATCAAAGGTGCCTTGATTGGAAACATGCAGGATTTTATTTTCCTTTTAATGGTATCGGTAAGTGTCGCTGCAAGCTATTGATTAACTGGAGGGGACAATCTATCTTGGTATTGCAGTGGATCAAGTATATAAACTGTCAAATTTCATTCATCTTTTGTCCATAACCCTTTATGCAATATGCTGCACTAACTGTTTACGGCAGTCACAGGCAACTCAATTCATGTCACTAGATAATGTCAAAGCCTCAACCATGGTAATGTTAAGGGTTTGTAACATCGGTGTCCTAACAACCTAATCATTCCTACGTGTTCACCTCACTGCCTGTTTAAACATGTATACTACTCCCTCCGTCCCATAATATAAGAGCGTTTTTGAAACTCCATCTCATAGTGTCAAAAACGCTCTTATATTATGGTACTCCCTCCGTCCGGAAATACTTGTCCGAGGAATAGATGTATCTAGATGTATTTTAGTTCTAGATACAACCATCTGTATCCATTTCTACGACAAGTATTTCCGGACGGAGGGAGTAGTACCTAAAGGATTTCAGCTTGGAATTACTAGTTCTTCCCACATATCTAGCATAGAAATAATCAAACAGCAAATTGCAATCAGCACTGCAAAATGTTCATGGATAGCTGTATGTACCTTGGTCAGCCTCCTCTGTGATTTCTTCTCCCTCCTCTTGCTCCTCCACCCCTTCCTCTTCACCGTCGTCCTCGCCATCGTCACCCTCATATTCATCAAAACCGGTGGTACCGTACCTCGAGTTGAGGTAGTCAATGGCGGCCGGGGTGAAGAAATGCTTGCGTGCGTCGAGGATGTCGTACAGGTTGAGAGTCCTGGGAGTTAGCATTTTGAGGGTGCCGATGTTCCTGCCGCTCAGCCGCACGTTATTATCAAGCTCCGTGGAGAAGAACATGGCCTTCTCCCTGGGGTCGAGCCCCCACCGCTGCAGCGCGGCCACGAAGTCCCTGGTCCGGGGGCCCGTCGCGAACTCCTCGTCGAACTCCTGGACGACGAAGGAGTCGTTGGCGACGGCGGCGCTGGCGAGCGCGGTGGAGATGGCGAGGCGCTTCTCCTTGCGGTTGATCTTGATGGTCCAGTCCCGGGGCTTGGGGCCGAAGATGACTCCACCGCCGGGGCGGAGCGGCGTACGGACCGACCCGCGCCGCGCCTTCCCGGTCTTCTTCTGGCCGTATGGCTTCCTCCCGCCGCCCCGGACCTCCCCGCGGGTGAGGGTGGAGGCCGTGCCCCGGCGCGCGTTCTGGCGGTCGGTGATGAGGGCGCGGTGCACGACGGCGCGCGCGGTGGAGGGCGGCGCGGCCTTGATGTCCAGGGCGACCTCCCCGACCTTCTCCCCGGTGAAGTTGATGACCGGGAGGGTGGTGGCCTCGGCCCGCAGCGCGCGGAGGATGGAGGCGGACGGCCTCCCCCTGACGGAGGCGTGCGGGAAGGAGGAGGAGGAGGAGGGGGAGGGGAGGAAGGAGACAGAGGAGGAGGAGAGGAAGGAGGAGGAAGAGGCGGAGAGCGAGAGCAGGAGGGGCGAGGCCACGGAGGAGACCGGCATTGTGGCGGCTCTACGGCGGCTGCGCTGCGCTGGGGGCGGACGGAGAAGGGGGAGGAGATGGCTCTGCCGCTGCAGCTGCCGCTTCTATCTCTTTATCCACACCACACCCGTTCGGCAGGAGTGTCTCCGTCCGTCGCGCACTGTCGACTGCGTCTTTTGACCCCGCCAAGTCAGCACTTCTTACCACTCCCTGAGCTAGCAGGTCCAAAAAACGAGGCTTGCTCCGGTGCACCCCCTAACTCAATTTTCTAGGGGTATTCTTGACCCCGTCATCTATTTTTTCTCCGGCCCGCCGCTGCCCATATCCAAGCCCCCGTAGCCCATATCCAAGCCCCGTATAATCCGTATGACCCATACGTATGTATACGGTGACATCCCAAAAAAAAGGATGACACGACCCCACGACCAGGTAGGACCTGCCGACGGCCGATCCATCAATCATGCAGCTCAATCAATCACGCAGCTCCATCATTCACGCAGCTCCTCCATCATTCTGGTGAGTTTCTGTAGGAATATCGGCGGCAGCGATCTTATCGCCGGCGATCTCGTCCGAGAGCGCGCACGGCACCGTCGTCAACCTCCAGCGCTCGCAGGTACCGCATCCCATTTCCCCACGTTTGTCTCGCTCGCGGCAGCATCAAACGAACTGCCGTTGTTTTCGTCGTAGTGGTTAACCTAGCGGGGCGGGCAACCTAGCTTTCTGGCGGTCCAGGCCATCGCAGATCTTGTTCTGGTAGTGCTGCTCGTCGTGATATACACAGTGATCACGCGGGCTAAAGTGGGTTTCTTCTTTCTAGGGTTAACCTAGCGTTGGTTGCCGTCGGTTGTGTGCACGACGGCTCCGTTATTTGATGCGGCGGCTTACCTAGGTATCCGGCGATCCAAAATAATCACGACTGATGCCGTGGGCTAGGAATCCGGCGGCGCATGTTATCACGGGTAGCGCTGCTTCTCGTGATCCAAAGTGATCACGTACTGGATTCGTGGGACGTACCTTAACGCCGCTTGGTGTGGAGAGGGGGGAGGATCCATGGGCCGATCAGAGGTCGTTGGCGTCGGTTGTGTGCACGATCTGAACGCCCTCGGTTGGGGCGCTCTCCGGTTGGTGTAGTTTATTTAACATCCGTGATCGTGCGCTAGGTGTTGTATATGTCAGCATTGATAATGTTTGCACATGTGATGATACATATTAATTGTTGTAGGAAATGGCGGACGATGAGTTAACTGATATGATGTATGACATGGAGTTTGGAGAACTGATGAAAGACTGGATAGAAGATTGGTCAGATGATGAAAATTCAGATCGTGGAGATAGGTCAGAGAATGGGAACGTATTGGAAGATCTTAATGTGAGTGGCATTATCATGTTGTAATTTTTTGGTGGCATCCGACAATATTATATTTTGAAAATTTATAGATGGATGAACATGATGATGGTCAGGAAAACAATGAGCATGATGATGGTGAGGAAAACAACTCGGAGATCTCGAATGAAGATTACATTAGTCAGGTATGGAAGTGGAATTTTTTGTTGGCATGCATGCAAATTGAATTAATCCTGGAATATTATATGATAAGTACTTATGTATTTGTGTTATATTTTTCAGCTCATTTCCGAATGTCATAATGCGTACGACTATTACGGTGAATCCGACGCGGAGACAGGCCTTGATGTCGAATCATTAGCTGCATCTGATTCTGGGGAGTCGCAATCGTCGGTCATCATGAGTGAGGTATGTATGTAATCAATGTTGTATGGAAGTAATGTTATACCATAGAAAACTGTTTTCATGGCTATGTTATGATTGTGTAGGTGACAGAAGTTGAGGGGAAAAAGAATGTCCAAGATACTGCTAGTGCAGATGATAAGAGGGATATGTTCATGCAGATAATACAAATGACTTTTACGTCTCACGAGGCTGCGTATGATTTCTACAACAGCTATGCTAGAGATAATGGTTTCAGCATTAGAAAGAATAGGGTCAGGTATAGCAAAACCGAGTCACGTCATATGCGTTATAGGCGGTTTGTTTGTTCCAGACAAGGAAAACGTGACAGCAGGTTGCTAACCGAGGAAGGACACAGCCGTAGGCTCAGACCCGAGACACGCTGCCACTGCGAAGCGCACCTGACCGTGAAGCTTGACCAAAAGCGTGGGGTTTGGTATGTTGATAGTTTTGAGGACAAGCATAGCCATATCTTGGCAGGACCGGACGAGGTACCTTTTCTTTGGTCCCACAGAAAAATCAAAGAGTACCAGAGAGCTGAGATACTGTCCATGGGAGCTGCAGGGATTAGAATTCACGACATGATGGATACCTTCATCAGCAAACATGTATGGTATGGCGGTGTTGGTTTTACCAGGCGTGAAATATACAACCTTTGCGCCAGGGAGAAGAGGAAGCTGCTTTCAAAAGGTGATGCTGCCACAGTCATAGGCATCATGGTCAGTAGGAAACAGAGGGATCCTAGCTTCTTTTTCGAGTACAAGCTAGACAAGGAAGGACATATGAATAGGATGTTCTGGTGTGACTCCCAGTCTCGTCATGACTATGAGGACTTCGGCGACGTGCTTGTATTTGACAGCACGTACAAGATGAACCGGTATGGTATGCCATTCATACCCTTTGTTGGTCTTAACAATCACCGGAAGACCACTGTTTTTGCTTGTGCCATAGTTTCGGACGAGACCGAAGAGACATATGTGTGGCTGCTGGAGACTTTTTTGAGGTCCATGTGTCAAAAGATGCCTATGAGTGTTATCACGGATGCCGACGCTGCGATGATCAAGGCAATTCGCCAAGTCTTGCCAGACGTGTGGCACCGTATATGTACGTGGCATATAGAAAAAAATATGAAGATTCACCTCAGTCACAAGTCCTTGAAGGAGTTCCGAACTCTTCTGTACTACAGCACGTCCACGGCCACGTTTGAGGAGAGATGGCACGCGTTTTCCAAAAGATGGCAGTCGGAAAAAACAGTAACATGGTTGAGACGGATGTATAAGAAGAGGAGACTGTGGGCCGCGGCTTATCTGACAGAGGGTTTTTGGCTTGGCATGAAAAGCAACCAGAGGAGTGAAAGTCTAAACTCATGCCTTCACCTCCACCTAGACGGTGAAATGACCCTGGTGGATATGATTTTGCACTATGAGAACGCCGTTGTACGTATCCGTGAGAATGAGGCACGAGATGATTGCACGGCCTCACAGAGTTTACCGGTGCCAGTTACTAGCTCGAGGGAACTTGAGATAGCTGCTTCTCACGTCTTCACTCCAGCAAACTTCTATATGTTGCAAGCTGATCTTAGGAAAATTGGTGGCATGGAGATTGTAGAAATAAAGCTCGGAGACGGATCACAGCAGTACATCGTGGCCTGGAAGAATAACCGGAAGAGCCGTTTTTGGGTGGAGTACACTCCAGTAAATTCCGCAGAAACTATAAGGTGCAGCTGCAGAAGAATGATTCGAAAGGGTCTACCTTGCAAGCACATATTCCATGTACTGAAGTACTTGAATATATCTGAAATACCAAAGTGTTTAGTTCTTGTGCGGTTCACGAAAGACGCAAGGTTGGGACTGCCCGCCAGGCGCACAAGCGATCTGTTGGGATTTGGATGGACTGGAGCAGCTGAAAGAATGAAATATAGCCAGGTCAGTGTGTTGGCTTCAGAAGCTATGCATGCAGCATGCAAACACCCAACTTTGTGGGATCAGTTACAGGAGAGTTTGAAGGCCGTGATAGCTAAGAGCCATGAGTATGATCAGCTAAAGGAAAATTTGAGTAAGAAAACGGCTGATCTTAGTACTTGTGCAATTGAATATGTAGATGATGGTGAAGGCAACATAGTTGAAGTTCATGATCCTATTAAAGTATCAACGAAAGGTGCAACTAAGGTAGATGAGAACCGCCCTATGTCGAAAAATGGTAGGCCACTTTCGTACGACGAGATCAGAATCAGGTGCGGCGCATGCAAATTGCTAGGGCACACTAAACGCAGCAAGAAATGCAAACTAAATAAGAAGTAAGTTTTTGTATGCATTGTAGGTTATAATTGTTTTTAACTTGTCATTCATTAACTTTTCCTGTTATCGTGTGCAGAAGCGTGGTGGGCGAAGAAGAGTAGAACAGTTGCTAAAGTTATGTTAGGATGAATCCAGTGATCTAATAGTGAGGTGTTTACAATGTGTTACTGCATACATGATACATGATATATACTATTGCAAGAGGCCAGTACCTTGAGATAGTGCTTGTAGCATATATGGACTAAACAGGAGGCGGTCACTAGGGACTTTAATCATGGAAAATGGATAGCATTTTAGCCATTGTAATGATGGCATCTTTTGTGTTGTCCACTGTAGTTATATTATATTAGAAAACTAGACGATACCTGGCATGTTGTTGCGGGAATGTTTTGCAATATATTCATAGAGAAATGGTTACGTGTAACATGTATATGTTGTTGCGGGAATATTTTGTTTGCATGTTGTGGTGGACCTTTCTCCATACATGTTGAATGACGAGGTGGCAAACTTGCATGTTAAGAGAAATAGGTTAGTGGTGGCTAGTTGTTTAGATATAGAAGATGTAATTATGTGTGGTAATAATTAAAAAAAATTCACTCCTTTGGTTCACCACCATTTAGATATAGAAGATACCAGCTCACTTTGGTCTATAGTATAGACTTCGTACCAAAAACCCACCATTTTCCCCTTATAAAGAAAAGAAAAACCCACCATTTTATGGCTTGTAGTGTAACTCGGGCCGCTTGTCGCGATGACGTGGAGGGGGGGGTGACGGATGCCGTAAGACGGCGCGACACACGGCCGCTCCCATTGCCGAGCCCATTTAACAATTTTTATTTTGATTACAGCCCGTTTAAATGGGCCGCGCTGGCCACCTGGTCGGGGCGGTTCTTCCCTCGCGATCTCCACGCGCGTTCTATCTATCCACTGCAACCGCCGCCGCCGCTGCCGCCACCGATCCACGTCTTGCCGCCGGTCACGTTACGCCATGGTTTCGTGGAGCGACGAGTCGAGCTCTTCTTCGGATGGCGAATCCGTGACTAGCCTGCAGGTACGCTCCTACTATATAATCTCCAAATAGTGCTAGGCTTAGGGTTAGGGTTCTTCATTTCCGGTATTTAACGCAGGGCGTTGATTTGTGCATTATCTCTGTTGTTTCGTTTAGCTTCCTACGACTATCCCTTGCTATGAATGGAGTGGCATTGCTCACGATCTGTCTTCTCGTTGTCTGCATCGAGAACCTTGCGTCAGGCTAGTTGCTTTTGATTCCTTGGACACTGGCAGACGTTTTCTTGCCTGTGGTCAGAAGGTATGTTGTTCCGTACTGTAAATATATGTTTAAATTACCTCGTGCTCGATTTACTTCGCGGTAATCCATTGTTCTGCCCAAAATTGCATACAATTTCAATTAATTTGTGCATTTACAAAGTCCGTATTTATGTTGTTTTTTTACGGTCTAATATTTGTTTTAGCACATAATAGCATATACTTGTAGTTAATTGATCCATATATATATATATATGTATATCATTGCATGCTACATTTTGTGTTTATATGATTGAGACCATATTTTTAGTGCATTGCATGTAATTGTATTGCATTTGTGCATATATGATTGAGACCATATTTTTTCATACTGTAGGAAGAAGTGAAATGTAACTATGTGGAATGGGTAGACCCGGAGTGGTCAGTGGCTACGAAGTTCTGCCTGAGAGAACTGTGGAGCATGTATGACGAGAAGCTGAGACAGAATATTAAGAATGCTGAAGAAAAATGCATGTTAATTGGAGAAAAGAGGAGGACGGAGGAAGAGCTGAGATTTTTCAAAATGGACTTTGCTAAACTGGTGGCTGATAAGGAGGATGCTCTCACGCAGTTGGGCAATGCAAGATTGTCACTTAGCGATCTCAAAGAGGAGCTGGAGAAGAATAAGATGGCAGATCATGGTTGTGCCAATCTACATCAGGTCCTGAGGGTAAAGGCTGAGAAAGACCGGGACCGGGTGGTGCTAGAGAGAGACCAAGTGATGAGAGAGAGGGACCAGCTGAAGCAAGAGAAGAAAAAACTTGAGTATATTATTGCAGATTTTCTCAAACAGAAACATGGGTACGTTGATAAGATCAAGAAGCTGAAGGAGATTTGTGATGAATTTTAAGTATGTTTTGTGGTTTATTGTTGAACAGAATGATCAAGTCCTATCTGCATTGTGGCCAGTTCATTTGTGTAAGGTCTAAGTATATTATATTAACCAATAAATTATATCACTTTCGAAATAGTTTGCCCTTGTTTGACCTGCATCCTAATGCGGGTTCTTGGCTAAGCACTGAAATTATTTTGCTTCCACCGGAGCTCTAAATCGTACTGATCAAGGGGGCGAAATAGTAGTTGATCATGTGATTGATGGTGCTACTGATCCTGATCTTCATGATGCAGAAAAGGAAAAGGCTAACAAAAATGCAGCAAAAAAACTGTGCAACGAGATTTGAAGCAACACATAACGCCAAGGGAGTCTGGCGCAAGACACGAGGAAGATCCACCTGTGGACGCCGATCCCGAGAGATCCAGCGGCAATCATGCGCACGGGATCCCAGGCGGATCTGCCTACTCCACCAACCGCAGGATCCACGGGTGGCCCGTCTGCGTCCGACACGCGGGCTGTCTCCACCGAGCGGTCGGGCGGGACCGGACCTGGCGCCCCCCCCCCCCCGCGCCAACTGGCGCTCGTCGACTGGGTCGCCCGCGCTGGGACCGGATCTGTCGTTGTCTCGGGCGCGGGATCCCACACCGGATGGCACGACAGCCGAGGTTGATTCTCAGGCAAACAAAAAGGAATTTATCAATTTTTTTCTTATTGTTGAATAATGCCAAATCAAATCAAAAAAATATGCAAAAGTAAAAAGGAAATGAATTACTCTTCCATGGAAGAAAAGAATGAACACAGCAGCAAAAAACATTAAGGTAGAACAAATGAAGGGAAGCAAAAATTTATTGGTACGAAACGTATAGCCTGACTGCATTACACATACACAAGTATGTGTGAGCGACCAAAAATCCACACAAAATCCATGGTATCGTGCTTATTACATGAATGATAGAAAATCAAAGTTGTCCATGCCGGGAAACGTGCTTCCGGACTTAAAACAAACGACTGAAACTAGAATCTTGAATCATGTATGATGTCTTCACGCCTTGCTTTTCTTTGCGATGTCGCGGATTTTGTTCTTCACACATTCGAGCGTGTTGGTAGGTGAGAGAACCAACTCGGCGATGAGACGCCTTCTCCTTGCATTAACCGTGCCCTGCAATTTTTAGAACAAGGTTTAATGAATAGAAGTTGGTATTATACGACAATTGTACAAGTGTACGAGCAGAGAGGACAAATTACCTGGGTAAAATCGGCGGTCCATCGATCCCCGTCCCAATGCTCCATAACTTCAATCACAAAAAGGCCACAAGAGTTCCTAATATATATGCAAACATTAGTCACCGTGCACACGAACATGTCTTTCGTAAGTAGAAAATGATGAACCATAACTCACCCGTCCTCTTGTAGTGGCATGTCGATCTGAGGTATGATAGGCCACTTAGTGACGTCTGGATATTTGCCAGGTGTAATACGGTTTGCCTCTTCCATATCAATTGCTATTGCTAGTCGCTATTTGAAAGAAAGTAGTAGTGAGAAACCATATGACATTTCATATGAAGAATGCTCAATGTCGGGGAGAGTACCAGTGCTTTCACAGTGTCGAGAGAGAACTCGAGAGGATAGAGCGAATCAAAAACTCGGAATTCTTTCTTGCGGTTGTGCATCACCACGGTGATCCAGTGTGTATTGCCGACGTTCAACGGGATAAACGACTGAAATGTGGAACACATTTGTAATCAGATGCAATTATGCTTGTTGAAATGAGTGTTAATGAACTAGTAAGAACATATCGTACCTTATCACGGACGGTATACTCGTCCAGAACCCTACGTACTGCTCCAGCTCTGCTCAGCGCACTATCCATGTTGTATTTCGACGGTTTAGGGTTGTCTCGTGCCTTAGCACGATCAACAAGGTATTTGGACCTCCAGGCTGGACAGAGGTGCCGATCATGACCAACGCGCAGAGCCAAATGTGTCTGATAAGCATCGATAATCTGCGTAAAATAATAGAACATTTTATTTTCATAGGTGACACCTAGATTATGCACTTAAATAGCAGGACATGGTAATAGATCTTACGTCATCCGCCAGCCATGTATGCTCAAGTACCGGTCGTATACTCTCCACAGTCACAGAGGTGCCACGTTCATTGTAGTAAACTCTTTTTGTCATATTCTTCTCAGACCGAGCAGCTGCCTCCACAAACGCAACAGCAGCATCGATGAGTTCCGGTGTCAAATCGTCCTTAACAGAGCCTTCCATGTCATTGTCACTAAACAGAGCTGCATGATAAATTACGAACGTCACGAACGGTGAGTACATGAAATGGTAGTAAATTAAGCACTAAGATAGCTACTAACGGTACCTCTAGTTGCGGTAGTGTTGCCGGATGGCTTAGTACCGCGAGCGCTTCGCTTGCCGGGCTTGTCAAGTTTAAAGGGGGATTCAAATTTCTTGGGAACAGTCCGTCGGCGCTTCCCGGATATAACATCGTCTTCTTTTGCGGTTGCTGCAGACTTTTTCCCCTTGCTCTTACCCACCATCCTGTCGATAGAACTTGCAGAAATGTCAATGTCGGACGATTCTGCTCGAGGAGAATTACCTACAATCCAAGGGTTCTCCGGTGTTGCGCCGCACTCATCAGTAGGCTTCGTTGTCTTGTCAACATTTAACTTGGCAGGTGTTTTCTAGTTAACAAAAAAATAATGTGATAGGTTCAGTTAACGAAAATGAAGATGCATAATTGAGATAAATGAAGACAAATAAATGAAAACATACTTCCTCATCATCGTTGTTCTGGTTTACAACAGGCTCGTCAGGCTGTGTCAAATCAATCACCGGCTCTAGACCGTCAGAGTCATCCTTGTACACGAATTCTTTTTTTTCTGGCGGACCATTCTCAAAGGAATCCACTTCTAGGTCGGCATCGTTGTTGCCGGAAGCCGCAGCAGCCGCTGGCTTGTACATCACACCATTTTGGTTCAACTTCTCTAACAATCTCTGCATTACATAAAAAATATTAATTAATGTCGGCACGGTTTTGCAACTTCAAAAATGTTGTAAACATAGAATTAAGGGTGTGTCACCTCGGCTACTTGTTCTGGTATTTCCTTCATTTGGCTGCGTATGTAATCCATACACCGCTTCATGATGAGGTTCATCATCTCGTCCGCGTTTGAGGCTAACTTGGACTTCTTTGCCGCACCAACGGCGGGCTTCATTTTTGGCTTTTCTGGTTCGGGTACTTTGCGCTCCTGCGCCCTATACTCCTTGGTTATGTTGTCTTCAATCTGCATGTGAAATACAAGTATATGTGATCAATAAAAATATTAATACAACTAATTATGTTATATAAAAGATTTAAGAAGTACCCAACGTAATGAATTACCTTGATGTTACCACGGCCACGGCCTTGGTCATAATCAAACTTGTCTCTCCTTGAGGCTGCAGCTTCAGTCCAATTCCTCATTAGAGGTTCCATGGACAAGCTAGGATTGAATGCGCATTCACCTTCCAGAGGCTGAACCTTCTCCCAGTACAGGTACTGCATGAATATGAAAAATTACAATTAGTACTATACAGCAGGTAAATTAGCAATCATATTTTTTTTGCAATGGTACAAGTCTGAAAGGTGTACCTGCAGGAGAGCTAAGTTCCCTCTCGGCCATTGGCGGAGGTGTTTGCCTTTCCTCACGTTGCGAAGGCAGTCCAGCAGAACCCGGAGGGTGAATGCATTCCAATTAATCTTGGATATACGCTTCACATCGTCCACCAATGCGTAATATTGCTTTGGTACAGTCTTGCTCGACATGGGAGCAAGAACTGTTCCAAGCAACACGAGGACAACTCTCCGAAGGAAATCGTCGTCGGCAGATTTTATTTTTTGTGATGTCCACAATCAGATCATCGATGACTATGTTACCTGTGGTCTTGCTCAAGAATTGAGGCGGCACTCGATCTTTAACATCCTCACCTTCCTCACCGAGAATACCTTCTGCCGACAGTCCGTGGTTCTCCAAGGCCAAGATGCACTCAACATCCACGGCACCGAGAGACACTTCGCCAACCAAGTCTTGTACAATGAATCTGCCCTTGCTAGGATCAAATATCTCAACCATGTACCGGATCAACAGTGTACGCATCTTCAGCGAAGGTATCTGAAGCATGCTACGGAGTGGTGTTTCGGCAAGTGTGGCCCGTTGACCGGAAGATAGACCGGCAATAAGTTTGCACCATTTTTCTACGGCGCAAACAATTTCTCCGTTGATTTCATCCATCCTGTTAAAAAATATACTTGGTTATAGTACCATAAATTATGTAATCAACTTTTTTCCTAACATATTGTTGCATAAAACATAATAATGGAATACACTATCCCACAGTAGATAGAAAACTATACAACATAATTTATTCATACTGAAACATTCAGCAGAGACACGTGCAGCACATAAAATGACAGTTTAACAAGTACTTATTTAACCAATTAGTTTCATAATAAAAAGCAACATAATTTATCTAATCATTTATTTTCATATGGTACTGTACAAATAGATATAAGAATCGGTGACATTGCCTAATTAACAGTAAATTGAAAAGAAAAAAACGAAATTATGCATACTGGAACATGCATCAAACAAACGTGCAACACATACAATATTAGTCGGCGTCTCATAGTTGCAACATGCATGTCTTAGGGCATTGCTATAACTTAAAGTGACTATGCTATAACTAACACTGATTAAAAATTGTTGTTTATTCATCAATCCAACCTACAAGTGAAAGACAACAAACAACATGCAGAAACTAATTTGCAATCGTAGGGCTATCTAATCTAATACACGCACAAACAAATCTAATGTCATAGGCCTATCTAATCTAATACACGCACAGACAAAAAACATCTACTCCAACAGATGTAATGCGAAGATTATGCGCTAATTAATCTTAGTCCTATCGAATCTAACACACGCACAAAGAAAAGCATCGTGGATGCGGTACGGTTGCCAACATACTGGATCACTCGATGAAGATGGAAGTTGTCGGCGTTGTAACATGGACGCAGTTCGTCCACGACGGCCAGCACGCGCTGACGACCTGGATGTTCTCGACGATCTTGCTGGGGTTGGGCCGATGCTAGGGACGCAGCTGTCGTCGACTCAGCGGTAGGAGCCGTCGTAGACGACATGAAAGACGATGCCGAGACTAAATAGGAGGAGGAGGATCTCCTAGGTCGTCGTAACCACCAGGGATAGAACGCCCGTGATCTTTGCCTTCCTTGGTTGAGGAGAGGCAGTACGTGCTCCTAAATTAAAGGGATAGGCTTCCCACGCTCGAGTTTTATTTTGTAGATTCCGATCCGGGAATTGTGTAACAAATCGCAGCTGCTCCTCTCTTTGAGCGACGAGGGGCTCGTTTCATGTACTTTTTTTCTTTTCTTTTTCATATTAGAAAATTTTGATATCAAATAATTATTTCAACTCAAACAAATGGCCCCAAAAAAATTTCACACAATGGGATGACCATGGACATCATGCATGCCAATTCTCATCGATTTCCGACACTCGATGCATTTACTAGGATTTTGCCGGCGAAAAGAACCCGAAACGCTGCCCGGACGTGACGCAACGTTCGTTCGGTGTCAGGAATGGCTCACATGTTGCATGGGGGCCTACATTGGGCATCCTCACATGGTGCCAAAGTTTGGTGCCATTTCATGCAGGCCAGCACATAGCACATGTGCAATCACCATCATTCGGGTCTGCCGGAGGGGGAGCCCGAAGGACGTTGTTTTTCTAAACTCAACCAAATGGCCCCATATTTTTTACACAATGGGATGACCATGGACATCATGCATGCCAATTCTCATCGATTTCCGACACTCGATGCATTTACTAGGATTTTGCCGGCGAAAAGAACCCGAAACGCTGCCCGGACGTGACGCAACGTTCGTTCGGTGTCAGGAATGGCTCACATGTTGCATGGGGGCCTACATTGGGCATCCTCACATGGTGCCAAAGTTTGGTGTCATTTCATGCAGGCCAGCACATAGCACATGTGCAATCACCATCATTCGGGTCTGCCGGAGGGGGAGCCCGAAGGACGTTGTTTTTCTAGACTCAACCAAATGGCCCCAAATTTTTTTCACACAATGGGATGACCATGGACATCATGCATGCCAATTCTCATCGATTTCCGACACTCGATGCATTTACTAGGATTTTGCCGGCGAAAGAACCCGAAACGCTGCCCGGACGTGACGCAACGTTCGTTCGCTGTCAGGAATGGCTCACATGTTGCATGGGGGCCTACATTGGGCATCCTCACATGGTGCCAAAGTTTGGTGTCATTTCATGCAGGCCAGCACATAGCACATGTGCAATCACCATCATTCGGGTCTGCCGGAGGGGGAGCCCGAAGGACGTTGTTTTTCTAGACTCAACCAAATGGCCCCAAATTTTTTTCACACAATGGGATGACCATGGACATCATGCATGCCAATTCTCATCGATTTTCAACACTCGATGCATTTACTAGGATTTTGCCGGCGAAAAGAACCCGAAACGCTGCCCGGACGTGACGCGACGTTCGTTCGGTGTCAGGAATGGCTCACATGTTGCATGGGGGCCTACATTGGGCATCCTCACATGGTGCCAAAGTTTGGTGTCATTTCATGCAGGCCAGCACATAGCACATGTGCAATCACCATCATTCGGGTCTGCCGGAGGGGGAGCCCGAAGGACGTTGTTTTTCTGGACTCAACCAAATGGCCCCAAATTTTTTTCACACAATGGGATGACAATGGACATCATGCATGCCAATTCTCATCGATTTCCGACACTCGATGCATTTACTAGGATTTTGCCGGCGAAAAGAACCCGAAACGCTGCCCGGACGTGACGCAACGTTCGTTCGCTGTCAGGAATGGCTCACATGTTGCATGGGGGCCTACATTGGGCATCCTCACATGGTGCCAAAGTTTGGTGTCATTTCATGCAGGCCAGCACATAGCACATGTGCAATCACCATCATTCGGGTCTGCCGGAGGGGGAGCCCGAAGGACGTTGTTTTTCTGGACTCAACCAAATGGCCCCAAATTTTTTTCACACAATGGGATGACCATGGACATCATGCATGCCAATTCTCATCGATTTTCAACACTCGATGCATTTACTAGGATTTTGCCGGCAAAAAGAACCCGAAACGCTGCCCGGACGTGACGCAACGTTCGTTCGGTGTCAGGAATGGCTCACATGTTGCATGGGGGCCTACATTGGGCTTCCTCACATGGTGCCAAAGTTTGGTGTCATTTCATGCAGGCCAGCACATAACACATGTGCAATCACCATCATTCGGGTCTGCCGAAGGGGGAGCCCGAAGGACGTTGTTTTTCTAGAGTCAACCAAATGGAATTTTGAAAATAGAATGAAAATTATATTTAAGAAGTGAAACAGAAGACAACATACATTCATGGAATTTTGATTTTTATAACTATAATAAGAAATAAAATACAAAACATATACTTCAATTTTAAAACTCTAAGAAGAAATAACATAGAAAAAATATATTTGATATACCTTTTCTGAAATAGAAAACAGAAAGATATATTATAATAAAGATGAAACATATTATATTGCATTTTTTTAATTTTAATAGTCTGAGAATAACTGAAAGAGTAGAAATATATTAGATTTTAAATTATTCTACATATAAAAGAAAATAAATATTTGATTGAATAAGTCAAATATAAGACATTAATTTTTCGTACACATTGAATAAGTGAAATATAACACATTGAAGCAGCTCGGTTTTAAATGTGGTAATAATCTGCGCGCGGGTGAGGCTGGCCTGGGACGGCCCACCCGAATTAGGCCCAAGCGAGCGTTGCGCCGGGCACATCCCAGCGGTGCTGAGAGTTTAGTCCCACCTCACCAAGCGAGGGGAGCTCGCACCGGTTTATATACCGGGCTGAGCTTCCCTTTTCAAGTTCCTTTCTAAAGCGGGTAGCACATTGCCTAACCCTGTCCGTCCCTTCCCAGTGGGGCCTACTAGCTGCCTATTATCACAATCTGGCGGGCCTGCATCCTGGCCCATTAAATGATTGGGTTGCTAGTCGTATGCTGGCCATTGAATTGTGTAGTATGCAGCTAGTAGGCTGGCTTTTTTTGTCATATTTCAATTTTTGCATTTGCCACCATTATTTGTTGTTCTTCAAATCACCTCATAAAAGAATATAACACAACAATTTTTCGCACATTCATGAATTTCTAACTGTCAGAACAAATAATACAGAAAAATATATATGAGATTCAAAATTATTTCAAAGATAAAACTAAAAAGAAATATTTTAATTAACAAGTGAAATGAAAGAGAATGTATTATCTTGCATATTTGAATTGTAAAACTGTCGAAATTAATGAAAGAGGAAAAGTAGATTTGATTTTCAAATATTTGAAATATATATAAGAAATGAAATACGTAAACATCATGGCAATGCACACATTTCCATTGCAACCAGTAATTTAGGCTAACTAGGATTGTTTCCAAACACAAATGTGAGATTATGATAACCTTGCAGGGTTAAGCTATGTATTTGAATCTAGAACCAAATTAACGCAACCTTAGAGTTGAAGAACTGGCTGATCCATATATCATTAATAATGCTCTATTTCCACTTCAAGCCAGCATAAACCTATATAACCAAAAGCCAGCTTGGCCTGCAGTCTGCCTAACCCATCATCCTAGGCTTACAAAGTTCGTGAGCACCGCAAAATAACAGCAACAACTACTAAAACATCGCAACAAAGTAAAGGCCACATCTTCAGCAGGAAGTAGAGTCTTCTTTTTTATCCTCCCAGTCTTGCCACGTTGATTCTCCACCCCTGCTTCGCTGTGTACACTTCACTTGCTACTCGCTCTAGCAGTCTTGCTCCCACCTCCAGCACCTTTTTTGTGGCTCCTTTGTCTGCAAAATAGATCAATCAACAATCCTATTAGGGGCTACATTTTTCATGCAGAGAAATAACTATAGTTTTCCAGTACTAAAATCACATTTATTAGGGGCAACCAAACAGCTCACTGTAAATAAAACTAACATAATCTCAAATACTGAAGTATTCTCAAAGAACTTAGAACATAGTATGCTATCAAACGGGTCCAAACTGACTCACACAGATAGACTAACTGAAGACACTGACATGCCATCACTCTGTTTTCTTGTCCTTCAACTTGTTGATGCGCTCTGAGTGACGAATGCCCATACGGATGTAGGTCTCCGCTTCAATCGGCATGGTCCTGTCTCCGAGCTGCGGGATCCCTGGACCCACAATCTGCACGTCCGCCGGCTGCTCCTGGACAACATCATCCTGCTCCTCCTCTCCAGCACTGTCGTCCAGCAGCAGAACAACCTCCTCTTCCCCGCTCTCATCCTTGCTCTGCTCCACATCTTCGCTATCACTCTCATCCTCGCTATGCTCCACATCTTCACTATCACTGTCATCCTTTCTTTGCTCCACATCACTGTCAGAGTGAACATTGGACTGATCAACCGGAGCAGGCACCGCGAGCAACACTCCGACAAGATCTGGCACTGGAATAGGAGGGGCGCAGCGGCGGGAGCGGTACATGTACCACCTCGCACGCTGACGCGGATCCGGGGAGTTCTCCGCTTCGTTCATAGCCCAAAGGAAAACCTGGACTAGAACAACTCCTCGAGCAGGACCAAACAACGATTTCTTCTCATTGCCCGTAAGCACTTTGATGAGACCCCTACCATGCTCGATGAACATCTGCAAGCTGGGAAACCAGCTGCAGATCTCCTCCACATTCGCCCTCTTCTCCAGATCGCCCTGACAGAACTTCCCAACTGCCTCCTCCCACTTTTCTTGAGCGCGGCGGCAATCACTTGCCGACCGCGACCTCCTTCCCTTCTTGTCCCCCATCGCCGGCGACGCCAGATGTGAGATTTGAGCTCACGAAGTGAATGGGGAACAGAAGCAAAGACCTAGGGTTCGTATCTGCCAGATGAAATGGGGAATTTTTCCCTCTCCAGCTGATAACCGCGTGTGAGGCCGGCCTCGAACGGCCCACCCAAATTAGGCCCAAATCAAAGCCGCGGCGGGCACTGTCTCGGGGTGGTGGGAGTTTAGTCCCACCTCGCCACCGGAGAGGAGCTCGCACCGGTTTATAAACCCACCTGAGCTAATCATCTCAAGTTCCTATCTAAAGCAGGCAGCTCATTGCCTAACCAGTCTCTCTGTGCCCCGTTGGGCCTATCGGCAACTTATATACATTCACCGCGGGCCTGCATCCTGGCCCAATGGGTTACTAGTCATATGCAGGCCGTGGGGTTTCATATAAATGATGTTGGTAGGCTGGCATTTTTTATTATTTATTTAATTTTTTTTGCATATGTCACATGTCTAATTTTTTGCATATGTCACATGTCAAATTTTGCAAACAAGTTTGAATCATTAAATTTTCAAATTATAAATTAAATTTAAAATTTAAAAATATTAAAAATATTTGGACCAAACATTTCCACCATGTGAGGATACCCAAAGTAAATTTTTAAATTTGTATTCAATTTTTTGCATATGTCAAATGTCTAATTTTGCACACAAGTTTGAAACAAAATATGTCCTCTAGACTGACTGGTCAAAACATTGGTCTATACCTCAAGGGGGCATTGTAAAGTATTATTTTTCCAAATTTTCTTTCATAGCCATGTTTGGCACATGTGGGTCACCACGTACAAGAAAATTTGGATGATTTGGAGGTGGTGGAAAAAATCACATATGTTCAAAAACTGGCTTAAGTTGATCAAATGGCCCCTCCGGAATGCGATGATTTTTTCGACCACCTCCAAATCACCTCAGTTTTGGCACACATGATCTCTTGCACAAACAAAGCTAGTTTTCCAAGGTTTTATATTTTTTTGAATTTTTTATTAATTTATAATGCCCTCTAGACTGATGGTCAAACCATCGGTCTATACCTCAAGGGGGCATTGTAAAGTATTATTTTTCCAAAATTTCTTTCATAGCCATGTTTGGCACATGTGGGTCACCATGTACAAGAAAATTTGGGTGATTTGGAGGTGGTGTAAAAAATCACGTTAATGTAGTTGCAGGCCCTCCGGAATGCGATGATTTTTTCGACCACCTCCAAATCACCTCAGTTTTGGCACACATGATCTCTTGCACAAACAAAGCTAGTTTTCCAAGGTTTTACATTTTTTGAATTTTTTATTAATTTATAATGCCCTCTAGACTGACTGGTCAAAACATCGGTCTATACCTCAAGGGGGCATTGTAAAGTATTATTTTTCCAAAAAAATTCATAGCCATGTTTGTCACATGTGGGTCACCATGTACAAGAAAATTTGGGTGATTTGGAGGTGGTGGAAAAAATCACGTATGTTCAAAAACTGGCTTAAGTTAGACCAAATGGCCCCTCCAGAATGCGATGATTTTTTCGACCACCTCCAAATCACCTCAGTTTTGGCACACATGATCTCTTGCACAAACAAAGCTAGTTTTCCAAGGTTTTACATTTTTTTGAATTTTTTATTAATTTACAATGCCCTCTAGACTGACTGCTCAAAACATCGGTCTATACCTCAAGGGGCATTGTAAAGTATTATTTTTCCAAAAAAAATTCATAGAAATGTTTGGCACATGTGGGTCACCATGTACAAGAAAATTTGGGTGATTTGGAGGTGGTGGAAAAAATCACGTATGTTCAAAAACTGGCTTAAGTTGACCAAATGGCCCCTCCGGAATGCGATGATTTTTTCGACCACCTCCAAATCACCTAAATTTGGGCACACATGATCTCTTGCACAAACAAAGCTAGGTTTCCAAGGTTTTATATTTTTTTAATTTTATAATGCCCTCTAGACTGAGTGGTCAAAACATCGGTCTATACCTCAAGGGGGCATTGTAAAATATATATTTTCAAAATTTTCTATCATAGCCATGTTTGGCACATGTGGGTCACCAAGTACAAGAAAATTTGAGTGATTTGGAGGTGGTGGAAAAAATCAGCTATGCTCAAAAACTGGCTTAAGTTGACCAAATGGCCCCTCCGGAATGCGGTGATTTTTTCGACCACCTCCAAATCACCTCAATTTGGGCACACATGATCTCTTGCACAAACAAAGCTAGGTTTCCAAGGTTTTATATTAGTTTTTTTTTTGAATTTATACTGCCCTATAGACTGACTGCAAAAAATCACCATGTAAGTTTGACCAAATGGTCCCTCCAGAAGGCGGTGATTTATCGACCACCTCCAAAATTTCCACTTTTTAAAATATATTAGAAATGGAAGATTCAATCTTGCTAACTTATGAACATTGACAAAAAAAGATTTTCAAAATTTTCTAATTCTTATAATATATTTCAAATGGAAGTTTCAATCACGCTAACTTATGAACATTGACAAAAAAGATTTTCAACATTTTCTAATTTTAAAAACATATTTGAAATGGAATATTCAATCATGCTCACTTATGAACATTGACAAAAAAGGATTTTCAACATTTTCTCATTTTAAAAATATATTTGAAATGGAATATTCAATCATGCTCACTTATGAACATTGACAAAAAAGGATTTTCAACATTTTCCAATTTTTATAATATATTTGAAATGGAATATTCAATCATGCTAACTTAAGAACATTGACAAAAAATGATTTTCAACATTTTCTAAATTTAATAATATATTTGTAATGGAAGATTCGATCATGCTAACTTATGAAAACCTCAAGTCAATGTTTTTTACTATCTATCCTATGTAGATAAGGCTTGTTCTTTGCACACACCATTACCAAGCACATGCCCACTGTATGCAGCATGTCTCATCAGTCAAGCAACATTGAAGCACCTACTGTGATCGTTGCAGCATCAGAATATAAACAATGCAACAAAGCATAGCTGACCTGCATCTAGACAGTTGATATACTTCAGAGACATACTAGATTAATTAAGTCTCTGCCATACTTAAGAGTCTGCCATACTACTTAAGAGTCTGCCATACTACTTAACAGTTCACAAACACTTCCACCTTCCAGATTCACAGTTCACAACCATACTAGCGCAAAAGTTAAACATCATCAACTATACTGATGATTAGTACCACTACCAGCTTCACAGAGGGTGACTACATGGGATCCATAGCCTTCAGGAGGGCTGCATGCTCTGCCCTGATCTTCACGTCTCGCCCACTCGTCTTTAAAGCGCGTGCATGCGACATAAGGTGCTCATACATCCCATCCTTGGGAATTGGCTTAGTGGTGCAGTATGGGCACCTGAACTTGCCCCACTTGTAGTACGCCGCCTTCCCCTTCTCCCTGATCTTGTTGGCTTCATGCTCAATGAAGGACTTGTGGTTCCACTCTTCCACCTCATCTCCAGAGTTGTACTGCACATACAAATGATTTGCATAAATACATACTTCCCATTTAGAGTAATGTAATTAACAAACATCAAATAACTGCCATTTACTTGCCCGTTAATGAACAAACAAACATAATAGCCCATTTACAGCTAATTAGTGCACAAACAACCGAATAGTTCCATTTAGAAGAATTTAATGGACAAACAACAGAATAGTTCCATTTATATGCATTCATATATGGTTTCATGAAAAAACATCACACATATCCCATTTACAGCTAATTAATGCACAAACAACACAACTTTCAGAGGAATTAATTGAAAGTACAACAAAACTTCCCATTTTAGAATAATACAATGGACAAACAACACAATATTTCCATTTATGTGCATTCAGATATGGTTTCATGATCAAAGACCACAAATATGCCATTTAGAGCTAATTAATGACCAAACAACACAACTTTATGATATCAATGAATAAACTATATAGCATTCCAATTTAGAGGCATTCATATAGGGCATCATCAACAAACAACATCTCACACAGATTAATAAACAGACCAAAAACAACTTGGGGTTACCTCCTCGTCGTCGTCAGAATCAGACGGGTCGTCGAACCCAGCGATGTCCAGCTTCCTCTTGTTGCCAGCAGCTTCCTCATTCTGCAATATAAGTAATTAATTCAATTATACTACTAACTACATATAACATAGTATGCAAAGGTCAAGTAATCTGCAATGTGCTTCTAATAACCTAAAATGTTACTTTGACCTAAAATTATCCAAAGGTCAAGCATTCTACAATGATAGCTTGGTCAAACTAAAATTTTAGATCATGCTGACTGTGGTCCTTCAAACTATAATGCCAGACTGGGCACCAACAATAATCTTGTGAGTGCTCAGGTCTGCCAATTAATGGAGGTAGTACATTGGTTGACAACAAGTAATTGCATTTACTTCATCTGGCTCATGTAATGTACATAGTGGTGCATCAGCTGCCCTATAATCTGAACCTTATATTGGATAGTATATTGTAATGCCATGAGCTTCAGGAATGGAAATCTTAGTGCAATTTTTGGTGCTAGGTGTGAAACTATTTCATATGACATTCATTCATGGAGTTATGCAACATAAATTTAATATGACCTGGTCATCTGGCATAGTTGCATGTCTAGCAAATCTACTTATGGTTTACTTTATAAGTACAGCAATCCTACAGATCAAAAATAAATCCTACCTACAATTTTAGTTTATGGATAATAAAGTGAAGCTCCTAACTATTTTGAAATTGTGCACTAGTTAAACGTACTGTGTTCATTTCAACAATTAATTGTTAGACATCAAATGAACAAAGTAGGATTTTAACCTCATTTGTACAATATCAACTTTAATAGATACACTGGGTGGTGGCTCGGCCCCTGTCGTGGCCCACTGAGGGAATATGCAAAACAAATCTAACAACATATACATCATAGAACAAAATCTGAGCACATGAGGCAATCCAGATTCTAATATTAAAAACCTAACTCTCATTATGATCTCTCTAGCATTCAACCACGAATCAACTATAAAAAACCCTAACTCTCAAATGGGGTTCCCCATTCAATCAAAAAACCCTAACAAGCAGAAGGGGGTGCCGCATTCAATCACAAATCTACAATAAAAAACCCTATCTACTAAATCTTCTGCTTAACAACTACAACTAAGAGAGGAGGGGAACGAGAAGGATTACCACATCCACCACCTGCTTGTCGCTCGCCTCCGCACCTGCATCCAGTGCGCCGCCAGACGCCGTCACCACCAGGTCCGGCACGACGGAGTCCGAGCCCACCACCCCCTACTCCACCAGATCCGCCGCCGTAGCGACCGATCCAGCGACTGCGGGTGCGGCATCTCCCGCACCGCCGACGGCGGCCACTTCTTGGACGGCATCTGCCGCGGTGTTCGCGGCCTCGACCGCAACTCCGTGCGCAGTGGCGGCAGCGCCACCACCTTGCGCCATCGAAGCCTAAGAGAACCCACCGGAGAAAGGGAGGCGGTGGGGTTGAGCGAGTAGGTGCAGTGGCGGGGCGATGGAGACGAGGGGGAGACGATGCGGCAAGGAGAGAGGGAGTGAGCCGATTTGGGGGGAAATGGTGGGGGAGATGCGGCCGGTGGTGGTTCCCCTCCCTCTTTATAGGATGTGACGTTTTTGGAAGTTTTCGTGCGCCGCGTGGCTAGCCCACGACCGCCGCCGCCCACGCCCACGACCGCCGCACGTGACAAGGGAAAACGAATCGCCCACGTACAATACATGTATACCCCCGGTGTACAAAAGTAATCGGGCCGATGCGGGCTTGTACAGGGTTGTACGCGCGCTCTCCGCGGGCATAAAAATACGATCGTGCCCCTCTTCACGAATCGTTTTTGACAGATCTCAGCCGTCCTTGTGTTTCTCCCCCTCGCCTTCAGCCCAGGGGGGAGCACCGGAGCAGAAACGCCAAAAAACTCGTCCTGTAGAAATATTACACGGTTCCTACTAAACCGGATTTACAGTACCGCGAGACATCGGACATAGCAAATCACATACAAATCGTCAGCGGTCCTGCAAAATAGCATAAAACACCCTAAAAATAAAATATAGATTGTAATTGGGTCATGCTCGCTCACCTATGAAGTTAGGCCAACTCCAACGCGCGGCCTCATCCTGTCCGCCCGCGTTCGTTTGTTCCAAAACGGACAGATGTCACGGCCCAACGCGCGACCGCATTCTTAAATTTTGTCTGTTTTGCGTCCGGCCTGCCCCATTTCCGATGCAAACTTACGCCCGGTTTGCGTCTAGACGGACGCCGAACGGACGGGCACGCGGTAGCTCCTCGCCCGCCATGGGACGCGTGGCGGCCGTCCACCTACCTTCACCGTCCAAATTGAATGCACACGCATGGCGGGGCCCGGCTGTCATTGATAGGGGCATGGGGTCACCGTCCTTCTTAATGTGGAAGTCGTGGACCGCCCAGTCCACAGCTTCCGCTTCCAAGCCGGCTTGCCTCCTCCATTGCCGACACAAGCAAACCCTAGCCACCTCCCCGCCGCCCCGCTCGCCCACCTCGCCGCCGGCGCCACGGGCTGGCATTGGATCAAGGGGAAGCACGACCACGAGGCCAGCTCCTCCTCGGGCCAACGCCGCTCCAGCAGACCGCCTTCTCCGCCACCTGCTCCGCCAGCTTTCCAGATGGCGCCGCCAGCGGCAGGGCATCGCGACAGGCCATACATCCATGTCGATGTATGTCGTCGCTACTGGGAGACGGCGATGCCGATGCCCTGGGGAGATGTCCACCTGCCAAATAACTGGCATCTCTCTGTCGACCGCGTGCCGATCCCTCCAGTGCCCGCGACGCGCCCGCTGCGAGGAGATCAACCGACGGCGTCGACGCCTCCCACCGGATCTACTGGCGGACTCCAGGTACGCCATAGATTCGCCGGTATGGGACACGTGGCTCCGCGACGAGCACGACCAGAGGCGGCAATCCTTTTTTGCCGGTCGTCCTCCTAGCCCGCGCCGCCCGCGTCCTCCTCGTGCTGATGACAGCCCTCCCCAAACGCGGAGTCGTAGGCGTGTGGCGGCATCACACCGACGCCTTCTCCGTTCCCGTCCCTGCCACCGCCCCCGCCCATGACCGAGGAGGAGGAGGCCCGTGCTCATGAGGTGTGTTATGGAGGACTCCATGAACACGCACAATGAGCAGCAATGGTATGGCCTGGAAACCGCTCTGGCCCTGTCTGCGGCCGGAGACGTGGCCATCTCGGAGATGGACGTCGACGTCAAGGAGGAGGTGCCGGAGGAGGCGCCCATCGCCGCGTGGAACCCTCGTCTGGTGGGCCAGCGATGGAGCTGGTCGTGCACGGCGCCGGAGATGGCTGACGCAGTGGGTGTCGGCCCATGGTCAGCCCCACCGCCACGGTCACCAGAGCACGAGCAGGAGCCACGGGAGGAGGTGGTACAGGCGCCTCCGGCACAGGCGCCCCCCGTCTGGCAGGGGCCGCCAGCCCACCTGTGGCAGCCACCGCCCTACGCCAACCTCACCGGTGACGATGACCAGTAGGACGACGACTCCTGAAGACGACGGCGCCCACCGGCGACGGGCCTTTATCTACTTTTTTTAATGGCTTTGATTAAGTTGTAGTTTAATTAAGATCTGCGTTCAACTTTGGTACCATGGACGTATGGGCGTATCGTATGGACGTTTTATATTTATATTCATGTTTTTGTATTATTTGCAAGTTTATTTTCGTCTTTTGGAGGCGTGCCCGTTGGGCGCACCGATGCCCGCACGACAGTAAATGGACGGTCGTGCCTTTTTTCTGCCTCAAACAAACAAAAAGCGGACGAACCGAACATCCGTTTGAGATCACACGTTGAAGTTGGCCTTACTCAGACGACATTGAGCCAACATTACTCGAACGACCCGGCGTGTCAGGTACTCGGGCAGATGGGAATTACTCTGCTGAATAACGTATTAGAAGGTGAACAACCAATAGGAGCGTCTGAGGCATCGAAGGGTTCAACACTCCATACGTTATTAAAACTCTCACTATATTGCGTAGTGGACGGTAATAGCGGTTTGATGTGGGCTGAAATAATATCTCCACTTGTAACATAGGAGGTCAAGCTGGTAATGATTAATCGTTACCTGCATCCCCATGGATACTTACTCTATTAGGAGACGGGGATGTGCCAACTTTAATGTCCATAGGGAAGCTGGTGGGTAAAATACCTTACCTAGCGTGCAAGACAAGGATGGAGATGGGATAGCATTACCCCTGCCAGTTACCCGCCTTACACATGAAGACCTTACATGTGGGCTCTAAAATTAGTAAAACCGATGTAATTCACGCCCTTACCCACCCAAATTTCCACTCATCCCACCTTTGGACAAAAAACCCTAAGAAAACCCTAACCTACTGAAATGCTATCAAAGGTTGTTGTTGCTTGCGCGTATGGGTTTTCCCACGGTGATAAAAACCCGACGGGGATGGGATGGTAATATTTTTATCTCCGCATACGGGTATGGAGATGGGGACGAGCATGGAAAGGCTATCATGGGGACGGAGATGGGAGTCCAATACCCGCCTGGGTAATCCTCATTGCCAACCTATTAGAAGGTGGAGGGTGGTCACCCCTCACCACTAGACAAAGGGGCTCTCATTCTTCCATCTCTTTCTCTCTCTCTAAAAACTCTCTCTCACACTCACTGCAATTTCATGATCATATGGAAACAGAGAAAGCCTCTCCAAAGCACGAGACGTAGGGTTGTTATCTCCGTCGTGAGAGGCTTGAACTCGTAAAAATACTTGTGACACCCGTTTGCATCTCGATAGATCATACTCCTTTACCGTACCCCTCCTATTGAGACTTTTTACAGTGCATCAAGTCAATTTGGGCTGTTCGTTTCTATGGTTTGGAGAGCCCAGATGAGTCCGTACTACACCAGGTTTTGGGTAGTATATTTACTAGTTAGGGCATTTTGGGTACTTCAATATTTATCAATCGCGCGGTCAGGTTTCTTCCCCGCCATGGCCAACCTTTCCTCCCATCATCTCTTGCCCAGCCCACACCGGCAAGCCGTCCTGTACTTTTCGGCGACAAGCCACGGCCGCCGACGAAGCAAAGCTGACGGCCTCGGTTCGTGCATCAAGCTGGAATTTCCCTCACGTAGACAGGACACAACGATGTAGAAAAGCTCCGCCGGCCGGATAGACAATCACGTCATGCACATATGCAACAATCAGATCACTGCTTGCTCTCGTAACACAAGTGCGCACGCGAGACGCTTGCTGATGGCCACAAGCACATATGGTCCCCTGTGATTGTCTCTATTGCATCAACTCACCTTGTGATTACAAGGCCGGTGGCGTTGAGCAGAGCTCTACGACGGCGGGATCGAAGATGGGCAGTTGATAAGTCTTCCATTCACCCTTCTGCTCTTCGGGCGAGTCGACGCCGGACACTTCCGGGCCGACAAGCTGCCCGACGCTCTTGGCCTGCGACCAGGGGTTCCGCACCATGCGCCTGAACCAGGTTCGTCGCCGTCGCCGTGCCTCTCTCGCGGGGCAGCTCCGGCAGCCCGAGGGAGTAGCTGTAACGTGGGCCGCATATGCATCCGCTCGTGCCTCCTCGCAATGAGGCTTGGGAGTGCACCGAGGGAGTTATCGAACTTGTCAATCACCTCGCAGCACCACCCCGCCCATCACTTCAGACGGCCGTCGCACACCCGCGCCGCCTTGCTCGCCATCGCCCTGTCAGCCGCGTTGCCGTTGCTACTCATTAAATAAAAATCAAATCGGCTAGTGCACCGGGCGCCACATGAAGCCGTGTTGTTCTGTGTGCATGCATTGGCTGCAAGGGAGTGGGTATAGCGGAGGTCCTTGCGCCGGCGAGCCGCATGGAGATTTTTGCGGCGGCGTGGCCTCGTGAGCAGCGGAGGAACAATGTCGCGTCAGATGGGATTAACTTAATTAATTAGATTAATATAATTATGATTAAAGCTAAGAAAGAATAAATCTACCTCTTATTGAGAATTACTAATATGTCCTTGAGTGAAAAATTTATAGATCAATACTGACCATTGGATCAACTAAATACTACCCACTATGTTGGGTAGTATGATGCACAGTAAAAAGTCTCCTCTTTTACTGTCGGAATTGTTCCCATGACAGCGCCCGAGCTGCTGCTCACGCCCGAGATTCGCCAGGGTGGCTGGCGAGGAGCAGTAGGTGTGGGCGAGGCGGCCGTTGCGGGGGCCGATGACCGGGGTGATGCAGGGGTGCGGGGTCGGGGACTGTTGCATTTGTCGCCGGCGGCGAGCCCTTTGCTCCTGCCCCGCCTCCTTCCTCCTCCCTCGTGCTGAGTCGCAAGCTGCGTGCCCAGTCTCCCATGCCCCCATGTCCCCTCGCCTCCCCAAGCACGCGCGCGCCGCCCAGTCCCCTAGCTCTCTGATGCCCCTCCCATTGGCCGGCGAGTGCGTCGCTAGACGCTAGGGAGGCTCCACCGCTACCTGCACCCTTCCCCGAGCCTCCCCGGTAGCTGAACACACCACTGTCTCCGGCCTGCACCCACACTGCTCCACGGCCCTAGGCGGCAGCGGCGCTGGGCTCGTTGGGGTTGGGAGCAGGCGAGGCATGGCGGTTGGTGCAGAAATTTCCATCCCGCCAAGGATAAAGGAAACTGTAAATTATGGGACGGCCCGATATATGGCACTTGTTCGGGACCTTTTTTTGCCCCAGTACCTTAGGTTAACGGTTATTCTGTGGGACGGCGGATTCGCAATATCTGCTAGAGTTGCTCTAAGAGCATCTACAACCCTGGTTGTCAAATATGGTCTTTATACATCCGCGAATGCGTTCAGACGCGTCTACAGACACTGACTTGCACCGTCTATTTGTCCTCGCCCACAACCGTCGTCCTCAAATCGTCCAACCCCCAAATTCATCCAAAGCATGCAACTACCTAGATCAACATTGCTATGTAGATCAGAATTACAAATATATAACACAATCCGCCCAAAAGACATGGTTCTTCGGAGGGGAAGGGGAGAGGCACACCCGACACCGGATCTGCAGTGGCACAAAGCGAGACGGCCCGCCACGCTCGGCCGCATTGCGTTAGCGGGCCACCGAGGATGGCGCAGAGCTCGAGCTCCCGCCAGTGTCCACCCACGAACGCTCAATGGTGATGTGGAGCGCTAGCTCCTCGTCGTCCAGCGCCTCGCTATCGTAGTCGTCCTCCTTCAGGAGTCCGTTCGGATCGGCCTTCCTGCCGAACCGTGATCTGGACGGACAAAGAATGCCGTAGTCACTGCCGAAGCCGGCCATGGTGGAGGGGAGGGGACGAAAAGGGACGGGAATGGGAGGAGACTGAGTGGAGCGGTCGAGTGTGGACTGAACTAGGGTTTTGTCCGATAGGTGGGGCATTTGTGGGGTTGTGGTGGGCCATAGCGGGCCACAACCTACGTGGCGGGCGTGTTTGGGTGTCCCCATATCTGTCGCACATATGGGCTGAGTATGAAGAGTACCGGACAATCCAAAGCACAACCCAGTTAGGTGGCGAATACCTGACTAAACAATGACCGGGCAGGCCGCCCGGGCGTTTGGGGCCAACATGGGGTGCCCGGTTGGAGATGCTCTAAAAAACCGGGTTTTCCCCTGGTGACATTTAGGATAAAGATTTTTCATCACAGAAAGATTTTGTTCAAAAAAAAGTTACACTTTTCTTATAAAAGAACAATGATTGAAACAAATTATTATGGGGGTGATGTCCTAACTTTCAATGTCTTATATAAGATTTTTGATAGATTTCAGAACAAAGCAGGAAGAATACCCAAAAAGACAAATTAAATTCCATCTGGAGTTCTTTCTCCTATCAGGTAGTTAGTTTACACTTTAGTTTCCAAAGTCAGCTCTAGTCCCTAAAGTACCAGGCTCACTGCTCACTCACTGGTGTTATAGATACTTTCCAATATCGATAAGCTGAAGTAATTGCTGATTTTCAGATATACTACAAGACATCCTTTCATGAAACAAACACAAGCTAAAGAAAACCAAGAGACCCGAGCACATGAGACAGTTGCAATTCGAACTACCAACTTATTTTTGATGTTCCAACGTTCCTGAATATATTTTACATTACATGAATGGCTTAAATATCCTATCCAATGTGTAATTTATCCCAGTACCTACGAGAATCATAGTGGTCACCGTATAATCTCAAGTTTACATACCCATTGTGTCTACCATCTGTAACCTGATGCCTCAGAGGCGAGCTCTTTTTGCCTACTCTGTTTGCAATTTATGATATATAATCAGCAACTAACACTTCTGCGCAGACCTAGATCATCTTGACGGCTTTGAAGGCAACTTCTTAACCAGGCTGGTGTCACCGGTTACCAAGAATCGAGCACCTTTCACCAGCTCCTCCTTGATCATAAAAAGGAGAGCAGAAGCAAAAACACTCTGTACAATTTTTGTGCCCATTCCTTTATAAAGCCCTGATAGGCCTTCATAATGCATCATTTTTGTGATTGCATCAAATGTGCCTGAAAGGAAGACATCATGCAATGAAATAATTGATAGGAAGGTCAGTAATAGCAAGAAATAATAACCGGAAGAGAAGTAAATGACTTGGTAGCAGAAAGAGGAACTGAAGCAACAGTACTGAATCATTTAAAAAACACGAATGATGGCTGATCGTGTACCTTTGTAGCGATGCCTCTTGTCATCATCAATCATCTGCTTCGCTTGAAGTCTTGCCTGTAGCATAAGCATGGTTCAGTTTGACATACATGCACAAATATGCAGCGGAAAAGTTGCACTTATATCTGCTGCACCAAATAATCACCTTCACAACTAGAAGAGGATATGTAACAAGAGTTGCACCCAGTTTTGCAACAGCTCCGAGAAGAAAAACCTGAGCATGTGTTTTCACGAAGGAGGTTAGCTGTTACGAATTTCCATAACATAGTTAACTAACAAAGAGATGCTAATATTAGAGGAGCACATCAAAATGCCAAAGTGCTTTCAACAAATCTTGTTCCCTTTTTATAGACTGGATATATATCATGAATGAACAAACTTTTAGGTATTCATAAGTAATAGGTTCAGGACCTTCAGGCCCCAGCAACAGACCTCCTAATAATCACTAAAAATAATTCACCAGAAAAGCTATAGCTTACTTCAATAGCAGTCAGTCCTTGAGCCCCCTTAAAATTAGAGGCACGTCTCTTCTTCAGCTTCTTAAGAAGAGTCTCGTACAGCATGAACTGAATTGCGGGATTGCTGACCTAGTAGCAGGTAAAACGTGGTGAACCACCCTTGTAAGACCACTGAGAAACAGAAAGTGCGAAAAACAGAGACTTACCATAATAAGAGCTGGAATAACCCCTTTCCAGAAGCCAAACGCTCCAGCTTCCTTGTAAAGATCCTGAATCTGCAGATAGACTAAGTCAATCAGCCATACTTCAAACTAGTTCATAACTGTAGCAGTTGAGAGCGGCTTTGAATTAAGACCACATGTGAAATAACAGCCTTACATAAATAAATAAAAGACAACAACGAAAGGAAACATGAATTTGTTATGTGCCTTCATAAAGTAACATTATTGACCCCATTATTCTAGTACATTATTTATCTTGGTCCTGTAATGCTGACCGCAAGATGACTCCCAGGCCCTTCCATTCCGACATATGCAAATTCAAAATAGGAAGATTTTTTCCCATAAGTTTAGCCCAACCAAGTTATATTCCTTACATTACAATCATAATTCAACATTTACAAGATTCAAAGAGTCGGCTCAGACCATGTTCCTTTTATCGAGAATACAAACCATATGCACTTTGTTGTACGATACGTGCAGCAACATAGCAATGATGTGAAGAATATATCATGTATCATTTCAGTGCTTACTGTTCAGCTAGTGAATCCTGACACCCTGTGGAACCCGAACCTGATACTTATAAACAATTTAAGGCATTACCGATTCTCACCAGCTGGGCGCCTTCAAATAAAGGGCGGAGAAAGGGTGAATTTATCAGTTTGAAATCTTAGTGATTATAAGGATATATGTGTCTTGTTACTAGATGGTAACCTTATAGGCTTCTAGCTGATGCCAAAGGTTGTGACTTAGCAAGAAATGACATACTAATGAATTATAATAAAAGAAACGTGGATGTGCACGAACTATCAGTTACAAGGTAAACATCCATATCCACGAAAATCCTCAAAAGATATTCAAGATGCAAAATAAATAGTACTCCCTCCGTCCGAAATATGTGTCGCTGACGCAGGGATTACTTAATAGTAACATGAGCCCAGTCACAACCTTATAATCCCACAAACTACTTAATAGTAGCGTCACCTTTTCCCAATATGGTTAAGAACAAAACGTTAATCAGACATGTAGTAGTCAGCAAAATGTAATTGCATCCCTATTGTCTTATCCTAGAGGGAGAATGATCAGGGATACATACAACATTGATAGTTTTATGAGGGACGTTTTCCACTGGGGCAGGTTGTAGGGCCTTATCAAGAGCAGATGTCAAACCCTGATCCTGAGGGCCTTGCTGTTTGTTTGCCTTTCTGTGAGTCTGCAGACAATAATAAATTAGTATTCAGGATATCAAATGATTTCCACTAAAGGCAGTTGACTGGGAAACACTGCTCCCAGAAACTGGCATTTCCTTACTTGCATTCGTGTGACAACAACCCAAATTGGGTTCGTGAGAAGTACATTAACGCATCTGCAAAAAGCAAACGTGCAGATTTGGAATCAAGAGCACAAAAAGCTCATCATCATAGCCGTAACCTTTTAGAACACACAGTATGAGCTTACAGTAATTAAGTCCAGGAAAAGACAATGCGAAAGCATGAGGTCAACGATAGATGCACAAATAATTCGAATTACCCAGAAAGTGCAGCGACAGTGAGTGATTGGAACATCCCGACGGATCCATCCCCAATTCCTCTAATGGATCGCCGAAGGGATGCTGCCTCCGCCCTGCTCCGGAATATTTGGTAGAAGAAGTAGTAGACACCCTAATAGCACATCAATTTCATCAAGAAGCGTGTAAAGCATCTCAAAAACAAGGCTGGACTTGTATTCACAGGAAGAAGAAAAACAAGGCAGGCAGGTAGTAGGTGAATCGAGCAAGCAGGGAACGAACCTGAGAGGCCGCGGTGCCGACGAGCGAGGGCGCCAGGCCGCCGTAGAGTCGCTCCCACCCCTCGTTCTGCACCACCTACTAGAGCAGAAGAGGAGATCATGGAAGCATTAGACTCGGATCAGGGCAGATTACGCGTCAGCCCGGACGAAGAGGAGAAGGGGGTCGGGGGGAGGAGGAGGACCAGGCACAACTGGCGGACGGCGCCGTCCTTGAACGCCGGCTTGGAGGGGTCCCGCTCCGTCTGCTGCCGCGCGTTCACCTGCCGCGGAAACCCTTCCCCGTTCAGCACGCGGAAGCAACAACAGCAAAAGGCGAGCGAGCGAGCAATCTGGGGCGCGGGGAGGCGAGACGTACGGTCTGGAGGGGGTAGGTGAGGAGCTGGGCGACGATCCCGCCGCCGGCGCCGGCGAGGCCGTTGATCAGCGCGTCCGACATCTCCGCCCCGCCACCCCGGTGGATCGCCGCCGCGGCGTGGTGGGCTGCCCGAAGACCCGAGGCCCCCGCCCCCTCGGCCGCTGGTTGCTTGCCGTGCCTCGCTGGATTGCTGCCGTGGGAGTGGGAGAGACGGAGGAGGCGTGGTCTCCTCGGTTCGGTCCCGTGCTTTACTGGTACTGTCCTGCTTCCCCTTCAAGTTCAGACGTCTGCATAGTAGTACTGCTGCTCGTCAGCTCGTGTCCCTCCGCCCACCTTTTTAAACCGCCAGTTGTTGTTTAATAAACACGTTTTTTAAACCGAATTAAATCGAATTGATCCCGAATTAAATCGAATTGAGCTCTGAAACAGTATCGGGGATAGCTAAATGGGTTTCGTTTAAACAATGTATGTATTCGGGCATCGTTTTAGTTTTTCCATTTGCATATTCAATTCAATTTAGGTTTCGTTCTGGTTAATTTGAGTTGATTGATGGGGAGTGGCGAGAGGAGTTCGCGCTTTGCACGAGGAGGATATCTCACGCCTTGGCATCTTGCCAGGAAAGCGCAGTCTGTACATTTCACAAGTGAAGGCCGGACAGCGATGCTTTGCTTTGTTTACCGCGCCAACGGCTCAACACACAGTCAGATGTTTGATGTTTGTTTCGTCGGCTTCCATTCAGGCATGGATGCCCGAATATACTGCTTCAGTTGACTTTTTTCCAGTCGTCCTGAATGCATCCTTAGGGCAGCTCCAACGCCGACTCTCAAACCTCCCGCAACCATTCGAATTACGTTGTTCAGATCGAGGAAACCATCCAACGCTGACCTGTATGGTCCGCAGGGCGGTCCGGACGCGATTTCTTCGGCAAACCGGAGACAAGAGTCCGGAGGTTTGCAAGAGTCCGACCAATCCCAAGCCTGCTTCTGACCGCCCTGACCCACCAAAAAATCCTCCCCCTCCCGCGCGCATCCCGCCCGACGCCAGCTGCCCGCATTCATGCCGCTGTAGAGCGCGCCGCTCCGCATTGAAGGCGGCTCAGGGCGGACGCGACCTCTCACTGCCTCCGCCATTGAAGCGGCCCGCCGGTCGAGGGTGCCGCCCGCTGCAAGCCCGGCTGAACACGCCTCCACTAAACCCGCGTGAAAGCCAAGAAACGTACTCCTGCCACATGTCCGTTCATGAGCGGGCGGGCTGAAGGAAATATGCCCTAGAGGCAATAATAAAGTTGTTATTTATATTTCCTTATTCATGATAAAGGTTTATTATTCATGCTAGAATTGTATTGATCGGAAACCTAAATACATGTGTGAATACATAAACAAACCCCGTGTCCCTTTTGAGCCTCTACTTGACTAGCTCGTTGATCAAAGATGGTTAAGGTTTCCTAACCATGGACATGAGTTGTCATTTGATAACAGGATCACATAATTAGGAGAATGATGTGATGGACAAGACCCATCCGTTAGCTTAGCATAATGATCATTCAGTTTTATTGCTATTGCTTTCTTCATGTCAAATATATATTCCTTCGACTATGAGATTATGGAACTCCCGGATGCCGGAGGAATACCTTGTGTGCTATCAAACGTCACAACATAACTGGGTGATCATAAAGATGCTCTACAGGTATCTCCAAAGGTGTTTGTTGAGTTAGCATAGATCGAGATTAGGATTTGTCACTCCGAGTATCGGAGAGCTATCTCTGGGCCCTCTCGGTAATACACATCATAAGCTTGCAAGCAAACGACTAAGGAGTTAGTCACGAGGTGATGTATTACGGAACGAGTAAAGAGACTTGTCGGTAACGAGATTGAACTAGGTATGAAGATACCGACGATCGAATCTCGGGCAAGTAACATACCGATGGATAAAGGGAATTACGTATGTTGTCATAACGGTTCGACCGATAAAGATCTTCGTAAAATATGTAGGAGCCAATATGAGCATCTAGGTTCCGCTATTGGTTATTGACCGGAGAGGTGTCTCGGTCATGTCTACATAGTTCTCGAACCCGTAGGGTCCGCATGCTTAACGTTCAATGACGATATAGTATTATATGAGTTATGTGATTTGGTGACCGAATGTTGTTCGGAGTCCCGCATGAGATCACGGACATGACAAGGAGTCTTGAAATGGTCAATAGGTAAAGATTGATATATAGGATGATGGTACTCGGACACCGGAAGTGTTCCGGAGGGTACCAGGTACATATCGGGACACCGGAAGGGGTTCCGGGCACCCCCGGCAAAAGATATGGGCCTTATGGGCCAAGAGGGGAAACACACCAGCCACAAGGGGCTGGTGCGCCCCCCATATGGGCCGAACCAGGAGGAGAAGGAAAGAGGGGAAAGGAAAGGAAAGGGGGATTTGGCCTCCCCCTTCCTTCTCTCCCCCTTCCTCTTTCCTTCTCCCTCCGGCAAATATGGCAGGGGGCGCGGTCAAGGGGAGACCCCAAGTAGGATTCAGCCTACTTAGGGCGCCTCCTGGTAGCCTCCCCTCTCCCTCCCACCTATATATGTGTGGGGGGCGCCCTAGCACACACCAGACAATTGCCTAGCCGTGTGTGGTGCCCCCTCCACCTTTTACACCCCCGGTCATAGTTTCGCGATGCTTAGGCGAAGCCCTGCGGAGATCACTTCACCATCACCGTCACCACGTCGTCGTGCTGACGGAACTCATCTACTACCTCGATGTCTTGCTGGATCAAGAAGGCAAGGGACGTTACCGAGCTGAACGTGTGTCGAACGCGGAGGTGCCGTGCGTTCGGTACTTGATCGGTTGAGGTGAGAAGAAGTTCGACTACATCAACCGCGTTGTGAAACGCTATCGCTTACGGTCTATGAGGGTACATAGACACACTCTCCCCTCATTGCTATGCATCTCCATGGATAGATCATTGCGTGTGTGTAGAATTTTTTTTGTTTTCCATGCAATGATTCCCAACAGTGGCATCATGAGCCAGGTCTATGCGTAGATGATATGCACGAGTATAACACAAAGAGTTGTGGACGGTGATAGTCATACTGCTTACCACCGATGTCTTATTTTGATTCGGCAGTATTGTGGGATGAAGCGGCCGGACCAACCTTACATATCCACGCACATGAGACCGGTTATGGGCCGACTGACATGCAACTAGTTTTGCATAAAGGTGACTAGGGGTGTCTGTTTCTCCTACTTTAGTTGAATCGAATTTGACTACGGCCGGTCCTTGAAGAAGGTTAAAACAGCAAACTTGATGAATCACCGTTGTGGTTTTTGCCGTAGGTAAGAACGGTTCTTGCTAGAAACCCGTAGCAGGCACGTAAAACTTGCAACAACAAAGTAGAGGACGTCTAGCTTGTTTTTGCAGGGTATGTTGTGATGTGATATGGTCAAGACATGATGTGATATACGTTATTGTATGAGATGATCATGTTTTGTAATTTATCTGGCAACCGGCAGGAGCCTTATGGTTGTCTCTTTATTGTATGAAATGCATACGCCATGTAATTGCTTTATTTTATTGCTATGAGTTAGCAATAGTTGTAGAAGCAATAGTTGGCGAGACGACCACGACGCTACGATGGAGATCAAGGTGTCAAACCGGTGACGATGGAGATCATGACGATGCTTTGGAGATGGAGATCAAAAGCACGAGATGATGATGGCCATATCATGTCACATATTTTGATTGTATGTGATGTTTATCTTTTATGCATCTTGTTTTGCTTAGTACGACAGTAGCATTATAAGATGATCCCTTCACTAAATTTCAAGGTAAAAGTGTTCTCCCTGAGTATGCACCGTTGCTACAGTTCGTCGTGTTGAGACACCACGTGATGATCGGGTGTGATAGACTCTACGTTTACATACAACAGGTGCAAGACAGTTTTGCACATGCGGAATACTTGGGTTAAACTTGACGAGCCTAGCATGTACAGACATGGCCTTAGAACATTGGAGACCGAAAGGTCGAACGTGAATCATATAGTAGATATGATCAACATAGAGATGTTCACCATTGATGACTACCCCATCTAACGTGATGACCGGACATGGGTTAGTTGATTTGGATCACGTATCACTTAGATGACTTGAGGGATGTCTATTTAAGTGGGAGTTCTTAAGTAATTTAATTAATTTAACAATTTATCATGAACTTAGTCTTGATAGTATTTGCATATCTATGTTGTAGATCAATAGCACGCAGTATAGCTCCCTTATTTTTGATATGTTCATAGAGAAAAATAAGTTGAAAGATGATAGTAGCAATGATGCGGACTCGGTCCGTGATCTGACGATTATCCTCATTGTTATACAGAAGAATTATGTCCTTAATGCACCGCTAGGTGACAGACCTATTGCAGGAGCAGATGCAAATGGTATGAACGTCTGGCAAGCTCGGTATGATGACTACTTAATAGTTTAGTGCACCATGCTTTATGGCTTAGAACCGGGACTTCAAAAACGTTTGAACGCCACGGAGCATATGAGATGTTCCAAGAGATGAAATTGGTATTTCAGAGTCATGCCCCATGTCGAGAGGTATGAGACCTCTGACAAGTACTTTGCCTACAAGATGGAGGAGAATAGCTCAGCCAGTGAGCATGTGCTCAGAATGTCTGGGTGCTACAATCACTTGAATCAAGTGGGAGTTGATCTTCCAGTTGATTGTGTTATTAGCAGAGTTCTTCAATCATTGCCACCAAGCTATAAAGGCTTCGTGATGAACTATAATATGCAAGGGATTAAAAAAACAATTCCCGAGCTCTTCACAATGCTTAAGGCTGCGGAGGTAGAAATCAAGAAGGAGCATCAAGTGTTGATGGTTAACAAGACTACTAGTTTCAAGAGAAAGGAAGGGAAAGAAAGGAAACTTCAAGAAGAATGGCAAGCAAGTTGCCACTCCTGGGAAGAAGCCCAAAGCTTGACCCAAGCCTGAAACTGAGTGCTTCTACTGCAAAGGGACTGGTCACTGGAAGCGGAACTGCCCCAAGTATTTGGCGGATAAGAAGGATGGCAAAGTGAACAAAGGTATATTTGATATACATGTTATTGATTTGTACCTTACTAATGCTCGTAGTAGCACCTGGGTATTTGATACTGGTTCGGTTGCTCATATTTGTAACTCGAAACATGAGCTACGGATTAAACGAAGATTGGCTAAGGACGAGGTGATGATGCGCGTAGGGAATGGTTCGAGGGTTGATGTGATCACCATCCGCACGCTACCTCTACACCTACCTTCGGGATTAGTTTTAGACCTGAATAATTGTTTTTTGGTGCCAGCGTTGAGCATAAACGTTATATCTGGATCTTGTTTAGTGCGAGACGGTTATTCATTTAAATCTGAGAATAATGGTTGTTCTATTTATATGAGTAATATCTTTTATGGTCATGCACCCTTGAAGAGTGGTCGATTTCTGAAACTCCTATTGGGCTTGGCCCAAAATAGACAAAATTCCAGCAATCCCCCACCAGATCCCAGAGGCACACAAAATTTGCCTTTGGTTCCAAAACACTGTTTTATATACCGGTACTGCAGTGGAGACTGTTAAGTTGAACTTCCACCTAGAACTCTATGCTACACTAGTAAGCAACGGAACAGTGGACTGCGCCTTGAACTGCAAGTTTTCTGCAAATCTAGCTTCACATAAAGCCTTGACCGATACGTGGCTACCGTGGGTCTTCCCCGCGGGTGGAGCTTATGCGTCATACTCCGAGACCTTTCATGAGTTTACTAGAGAGAACCCTACTCTCATAGATTGCGACGTTTAACAATCAGACTCGTATAGGTGCATTCTTCAAAAGATGTTCTGCAGGACAACATCTCTGCTTCAATGAGCCACTTAGAACACATTAAGATATACATCAACCTGCCATGCAGATTTAGGAGAGTATTGCATCTTCATGGAGTGGTATTGTTAACAGTAAGGATACTCTCCTCTCAGTTGACCAACAGCTGTCTTCCACATCTAATGCACGGGATCTCCGATCACATAGACTAGGTTACCACTGTGAACAACTCATATTGTGGGTCTTGTCGTGGAATTGTCACGGCAGATGTCCTAGTGTGAGGACTTAGTCGTGAGGCCAATGCATCTAGGCGGTAGCTTGAAGGGGTTGGTCGGAATCGAGAGACGCGAGGCGGATCAACACACAAGACAAGGATTTAGACAGCTTCGGGCCCCGGGAAACATCATCTGGTAATAACCCTACATGCTGTTTGTGGCTAGGTCTCATTATGCTCATGAGAGAGTCGCCGTATAAGTCGGATCCCCCTTTATGTCTAGCCCTAGAGATTGTTTCTTCTTGCTTGTCCCTCTTGGGGAGCCCTGCCCCTCCTTATATAAGTTAGAGGGGCGGGTTACATGTGGAGTCCTAATAGAACTAGGACTAGTCTATCTTTTCTTACAAGTTGAATACAAGTCCGGGTCTTGCTTCCTCGTAAAGGAAATATTCCTCATGCCTTCCGTCTTAAGCCGGCCCATAATAACATGAGCCGGCCTACTGGGCCTTGGGCCCTTGTCATCTGTCTGACCCGCCGTCGAGGCCATCATTAAGTCGCCAGGCTCATGAGTCGCCAATCCTCCGTCGGGTTACGATGAAGCGCCAAGTCCGGCCGGGTCATACCGCGGGGTATATCCCCGACATTAGCCCCCAGTTTAATTTGGATTTATCCATGTTAAACTGATCCTGTAAAATAAACACAAGAACAAACTTGATAGGTTGTGCTCCGGGTTAAATATTTTCCTGAACCGGCACCTGATCATCTTTAAGTCCTTGTCATTTCCTCCTGGATGCATACTCAAGATCTTATAGCAAATCTCTTTTAACAGATATGTCCAAACCTTGCCAATGCAAAAAAATCCAGGCACTTCTTCTAAAAAATCCGGGTCAATAGGCCAGCTTCATAACCAATTTGCTGACATTGGCTCTTGTAGAGAAATATTATAAGAAATAATCCATTTGGGTCGGCCTTCAATGCTCTGACTTGACAAAAAATATTGGTCTTGAAATATTCAACTGATATTCAGCCGGCTTAAAGATGTAGATCTTGCCGATTTATGATTGCCAGAATTGTCGGGTTATAAATAAATGATGCAGGGTCAAGATTGTTGCAGACACCGTGTTAATCTGGTCTACTCTGAACTGAGAATTTGAAGATTTTTTCTCCCTTATATGCATATCACCTGTAGCCCCCAAGTCTTAAGAGGAAAACATAGTGATAACTTAAGACTTGCTTCAATATAAGTGTTGTAACTTTGAAGAAATCCGGGTTATTCATCTCAATCATTAGTCATAAACTGAATATTCCACATATGTAGCCCCCAAGTGTCGGGTTGTCATGCTTGCAGCAACCTGGGACTTGTAATTGCCTTATGCTCATAAAAACTTCAACCAGTGTAGCCCCCAAGGGTCGGGTCATTATGAATAATGAGCAGGGACTTTGTAAATATGATCATGTAAACTTGACCAGCAACATGTAGCCCCCAAGGGCCGGGTCAGTAAGATATTACCGAGCCGGGACTTTGTATATTATTCATTGATAATAACATCATATGATGTAATCTCCACCATGGGGTTTGAACCCACGTCCACAAGGTTAAGAGCTTTGTACTCTACCAACTGAGTAGTGGATCTTTCAATATAATGGATTAAGGCTTGTGTACCTTGAATTTTTGACAGGAGCAATTGGTAGCCCCCAAGGGCCGGCTCATTTAGAATGTGATGAGTCGGGTCTTCAATAAGTTGAAAAAATGACTTTGCATTAGCCCCCAAGTGCCATGGTGCATGCTGGCAGTGACATGGGACTTTGCATATTCGATGTAATCTCAATTTGAATAATGTAGCCCCCAAGTGCCGGGTCGTAAGCCTTCAACGACTCGGGACTATTCCTTCCACTGTAGAATAAACCATATCCATTGATAAAATAATAGCCATTGCGCTAAAGCGACTTTGAATACCTTATCTGTTGACAAGTAAATCCGGAGTTTAACTACCCGGCGGCTCTTGACCGATGGCGATTTAATACACCTCCATTGTAAGCCGGAATTTTTATAACCCGGCTATTTATAGCCTTTGAGTAAATCCAGCACAGATGATCATTCTGAAGCATCAATTTTAATGATGAGCTTGGACTTAAGCATTTATATAAGTCATAGTTCTGCAAATCCTGCACAAAGTTTAAACAACATACGCCCTGGCGAATTAATTTCAAAAGCCAGGGCGGGTAACCACCCAAATGTAGTCTTATCCTGTGATATTGAATTTGCACTGTCAGTCTATGTGACATGCACAGTAAGGGTGATAACCCAATCTTTGATACGCGCATGATTCCAATGGCGTAATTCAAAATATACCGGCGGCTTAAAGTCCATAGCCAGGGCCCGTTTAAACATAATCATGTATAAACAATATCATACCTGTGATATTGAATCGTACTGCTGGCTTATGATACCTGTGTAGTAAGGGTGATAACCCAAAACTTAGAAGTCAAACCTTCCAAGTATTAATATTGTCATATGCTGGCGACTTGTTCATCGAAAGCCAGGGCGGGTTAATAGAAACCACATATATATACTTCAGATATGAGCAAAAAGTCTCAAAACCCAAAAGATTGTGTTCAAAAAACTTAATCCAGACAAAAAAATCAAGGCTTCTGATTTGAATATCAGTAAACCGTTCCAAAGGGGTTAAGCTAGGATTCGAATACGATCATGTAGCCCCCAGTGGCTTTGGCGTTGCCGATCAAGAGGGTACCGACAGCTATGTTCTCTTTGGTTCGAATATGACCTATGTTTGAACAGGAAGCCCCCAAATGACATTGAGAGTTGTTTAACGACGCTGATTCGAATACGATCCACGTCAGACCCAAAAGGGGTTGAGCTATGATTCGAATACGATCAAGAAGACCCCTAGTGAGTTTCGCAGTGTGCCGATCAAAAGGGTACCGACAGCTATGTTCTTTTTGGTTCGAATATGACCTATGTTTGAACAGGAAGCCCCCAAGTGACCATAATAAGATAAGTCGTAAGCAGGATACCCATGTTTGAACCGCGCATCATGGCAGCAAGTTCTCTTTTGGCAACCCTTAATTTGTTTGAGAACTCGAACTTGCGAGAGATTAATTCTTTCTGAACCGGAACTTTAAACCGGATTTGAGAGCTTCAAAGCTTTGTAAGAGACAAATTTACCTTGAGCCAGATGTTGAACCGGATTTGAGAGCTTCAAAGCTTTGCGGGAGAAAGATGTCTCTTGAGCCGGATTTTAAACCAGAACTTTTAATTTGAACCGGCAATTTTCTGACGGCCTTTAAATTTTCATCAATATGGCGGTGGCCTCCGGAACCGGGTTATCCTTCCCTCCAATGACCCGAAGTTCCCGAGTCATGTCATTGTAGCCCCCGAGTCTCAAGACGACTCGAGGAGTTGGCTCGAGATTCTCCATATTTGACCATAGCAGAAGCTGTATATCATTGGCGTTGATAGCGCGATGTGAATCCACAGAAGGTTGAGGTGACTGCGGCGGGTTATAAATGATCCCGTATGTAACGCCCACGATGCGGCTATATCTCCCACGTGTCGAGGCACGACTTAAAGGCATAACCGCATTATGGTTTTGTCGCAAGAAGGGTCATCTTCACACAATCCCATGTAATGAACAAGAATGGGATAAAGAGTTGGCTTACAATCGCCACTTCACACAATACATAAATAAATTCATACATCATTCAAGATACACACAAAGGTCCGACTACGGAACCAAATAAAAGAAGACAACCCCAAATGCTAGATCCCTGATCGTCCCAACTGGGCTCCACTACTGAACAACAAGAACAGAAACAACACAACGAACAAGATCTTCATCGAGCTCCCACTTGAGCTCACTTGCGTCACCTGCACTGGTATCATCGGCACCTGCAACTGTTTTGGAAGTATCTGTGAGTCACGAGGACTCAGCAATCTCACACCCGCGAGATCAAGACTATTTAAGCTTATAGGAAAGGAAAGGGTAGTGAGGTGGAGCTGCAGCAAGCACTAAGCATATATGGTGGCTAACATACGCAAATAAGAGCGAGAAGAGGAGCAACAGAACGGTCGTCAACTAGTAATGATCAAGAAGTGATCCTGAAACTACTTACGTTCATGCATAACCCGAACCGTGTTCACTTCCCGGACTCCGCCGAAAAGAGACCATCACGGCTACACACACGGTTGATGTATTTTAAATAAGTCAAGTGTCAAGTTCTCTACAACCGGATATTAACAAATTCCCATCTGCCACATAACCGCGGGCACGGCTCTCGAAAGTTTATACCCTGCAGGGGTGTCCCAACTTAGCCCATTATAAGCTCTCACGATCAACGAAGGATAAACCTTCTCCCGGGACATCCTACGAGTAAAACCAGCCCTCAAGTTTCCCCAAGGTGGCCTCGCAGTCTGCTCGGTTCGGACCAGCACTCAAAGGAGCACTGGCCCGGGGGGGTTTAAATAAAGATGACCCTTGAGTCTGCAGAACCCAAGGGAAAAGGGGATAAGTGGTAGCAAATGGTAAAACAAAGGTTGGGCCTTGCTGGAGGAGTTTCATTCAAAGCGAACTGTCAAGGGGGTCCCATAAATCACCCAACCGCGTAAGGAACGCAAAATCAAGGAACATAACACCGGTATGATGGAAACTAGGGCGGCAAGAGTGGAACAAAACACCAGGCGTAAGGCTGAGCCTTCCACCCTTTACCAAGTATATAGATGCATTAATTAAATAAGAGATATTGTGATATCCCAACATAATCATGTTCCAACATGGAGCAATCTTCAACTTCACCTGCAACTAACAACGCTATAAGAGGGGTTGAGCAAAAGCGGTAACATAGCCAAACAACGGTTTGCTAGGAAGAGTGGATTAGAGGCTTGACATGGCAATATGGGAGGCATGATATAACAAGTGGTAGGTAGCGCAACATAGCAATAGAACGAACAACTAGCAAGCAAAGATAGAAGTGATTTCGAGGGTATGGTCATCTTGCCTGAAATCCCGCTAGGAAGAAGAACGAATCCATGAAGAAGACAAGCGGACGCGGTCGAACGAATCCTCACAACTCCGGAACGAAACCGAAGCTAGCGAGAGAAGCAACCCGGAAAGAAACAAACAACATAGTAAACAACCACCACATACACATGGCATGATGCACCATCAAGTATGATGCATGTCCGATTTAATGAGCATGGCATGGCAAAGTGCAACAAACAACACTACAAATTAAGTGGAGCTCAATATGCAACGAGTTGCATATTGACGAAACACCACATCAATTATTTAGTTCTCTCCCGTTTATGTACCCAACAATATTAAATGTTGTTAAACATGGCAAGCGGTGAAGCATATGAAAACTACCTATTTAAGCAAGTTAAATGAGGCCGGAAATAATAAACAACAATTTCGGAAAATCCTCATGTCCATATTTTAGATTTGGTACTGTTCTGCCTAAAACCATATTTTATTGTTGTTAAACAGCAAAATGAAGTGCACCATGTTAATCTATGCATTTCTCTACCCCATTTACATATAAAGTTTATTAAATTCTGAGTAACGGTTAATTAGTTATGAAATAAATCATTTTAGCATGTTATTTGAGCAAATTTTAAACAAACAGCATTTTAAACATTTTTAACATGGATGAAGGTTGGATATTATGAAACTAGATGAATTTCTAAGCACTTTTCATATATAAATTATTTACATATGATGCACGATTAATTAGCTATTGGATGCATGAACACTAGAGGGTTTTTTTTTGAAAAACAACAGTTTTCTGGAAATTAGAAAAAACATCCTGGCAGGGAAAAAACATCACGGGCCAGATCTGAGGCAAACTGGGCTGGAGGGGAGCTGCTGGTTGCTCACCATGGGCTAGGCCCAGTCGGTGAGGAGCCAAGGCAGGCCGCGAAGGGGCGCGCTGGGCCTGGAGGCGCGGTCAACGCTCGGGAATGAACCGGGCGAGCCGCTGCTGCTCTCGTTTCTGAAGAAACAGAAGCAACAGCTGGAGCATGGCAATGGAGAAGACGACGGCAGGGGGCCCTGGCGACGGGGTCGGCGGGAACCGGGCGGAACGGGCGGAACGAGTCATCCGGCCTCGGTTGCGGGCAACGGCGGCGGCCAACGGAGCTCGGGCGCGGGGCACGGCCATCCATGACGGCGGCGGTGGTCCTGCTCGAACAGAGAGACACAAGCGACAGAGAGGTGAGAGAAGGAGAAAGAGCGCGACGCGAAGGGAGAGGGAAGCGGCGGTAGGGCTCACCGGAGCGCGTGGGGTAGCGAGGAGTAGCTGCTTGCTCCGGCGGCTTCCATGGCGCAAGGAACACCTGTTGCAGGAGAGAACAAGGGAGTTGAGAAGAGGAGACGAAGGAAGGAAGGAGAAGGGCAGAGGCGAGGGGCACGGCCTGCTGGTGATGCTCGACGGCAATGAGGTTCGGGACGGGGATGCCGGCGTGGAGAGGAGCGCTCGGGCAGAGGAGGAGCGGTGCCGGGGCTTGCGAACTGCTGCTGTTGCCGCGACGACGAGGCAGCGAGGCGAGGGACTTGGCGCTGGCGGGACTTGGGTACGAGCTCCCGGCGACGGGGCGTGATGCAGAGGAGGCAAACGAGGCAGGCGCCAGATCCGGGGCGGAGGGACTCGTTCCCGGCGGCGACGGAGCTGCGGGCAACCATGGCGGCTCCTGGAACACAGAGGGAGAGGCATGAGAAAGAGGGGGGGTCAAGAGCAGGTAATAGAGGAGGCAAGGAAAAAAGGCGGCGCTGGGGACCTGCTGGTCACCGGAGCTTGCTGGGGGTGGCGGAACGTCGGCGAGGCCGAGCAGAGGAGGCGCACGGGAATGGAGCTGCGGGCGCTCAATGCGGCTGGTGATCAAATGCAAAGCAGAGAGAGGGCGGAGCGCTGCTCCTCTTCCATGGTGCTCGGCTCGGGGACGAGGCATTGGAGGCTGTGTGATTGGGCGATGGGGAAAGCGAGGAGAAGGCAGGTGGGTGGCTTGACTGCGCTGGGATCCCGAGGAAGATCTTGGAGTGGCGGCGGCCGAATGGGGGGATGGGACAAGGCTCCTAATTTCTAGGGTTGGTCAATATATATCTCATGGGATTAGATTAGAGGCTATTTGGGCCCTCCGATTTAAATCGGACGATCGAGAAAAATAGGCTAGGAGAGTCCAACAAAGAAAACGGTGATGTTATATAGTTGTTTGGGGATGATCCGGATCCAACGGTAACGAAAATCCGGTTCGGGTTCGGGGAAGTCTCGGACACGGGCGAGGGGTTGACGAAAGGCCAATGAAGACAAAGCGGTCAGCGAGAGGGTGACGAAGCCAAAGGAAGAAACGACAACGACGAACGAATGCAAGTTTTAAAACATGACGGCAACGGAGTGCCGATGCAATGCGAATGATGCGATGATGAATGCAACAAACAAATAAAACACACGACAACAACGAAATAACTAGAAGGCTTCTGGAGTGTCGGTCTCGGGGCGTTACAACACTCCACCACTACAAGAGGATCTCGTCCCGAGATCTAGGATTGCACCGGAGAGAAAACGAAAAGGGAAGAGGTAAAACAAAGTTGCTTCTTAGACAAATGAGTGAAACCAAAGAACCTTGAGAGGTTGGACAACTTGAAAGAAAGAATACAACAGAGACAAACAAGATTGCAAACACTCTATTGGCAAAGAGGAACAAGGAACATCATGAGAACCTTGTAGGTTGAAAGTCAAGAATGGAAAAAATCAATGAATGAGGATTACTTCGAAACCACTCCGGTTTAAACGAAATAGAGAAGGAATGAGAGCGAAAAGAATTCAGCCAGCACTCCGGTAGAAAAGAGAAGGAAAACTTGATAAGATCAAGAGAACTTGAAAGATATCACAACACCCCGGTTAAATGGATAAGCAAGGAAAGAAGATGATCTTGACAACAAGAAGATGGGTCGAAGAGAGCGGTATCGCAATGCCTCCGGAAACAATGCATGGTAGTTAGATAGTTGGAGTGGATAGAACGAAGAATGAAACCAACATCTCCTACCATAAATGAATTTTAAAGAGCATCCTTACGAAGTAGGATTGCACGGAGTTGTTGGAAAAATCAACAACGAAAAGAACAAGCTTGTTGAGGGCTTATGGAACACATCTCAAAATTATGAGGTGACAACCCGCCACTAACGGAAACAACTAATATAATTGATAACACCACAAAGAGATTGATGGATTTAAAATACCTCATTCTTAACAACAAGTGAATCATGGAACATGAATGGAAATTGTCAAGAAGGACATAACACCATCTCAAAATGAGGTAGAAAGAATTGCACTTCGGAATGCAAGATGAAGAATGCTTGAACTCCTCAAAACAACACATTTGTTGAGCTCCATGTTTATTTAAGAGTATAGCTTGGCGGATCTTAACTTCGAGAGAAATCTTAAAGAACAATTGAAGAATAAAAAGAATCTTTGATGAACCACCATGTAGAGCCTCCATGAAGAACTCTGGTAATAAAAGGATGATAAAAAGAAAGAGAAGTTGACAACACAAGGTGAAGCCTTGCAATGATTAGATGAAGCTTTGGAATGATATAATTGAAATAACTTGGAGCTCCGGAAAGAAAAGATGAACAACTAGGAACCGAGAATTTGATATCATGAACGAACTCCGGAAGAAGGAATTAATCACTTGGAGGAAACAAGAATAATAATTACATTACGCGTATCCTTCACCAATTTAGATTGATGACAAGCAACGGATTTGGCATACTACTTATTCTCGTTGAAAAAAAGGATTGAAGAGAGATATAGCGCAAACTTCAGAAGGTATTGATGGAACCACCGGTGGAATTTGGAAACAACGAATGAATTAAAATGATAACCAAGAAAGAGAACTCTTGAACGAACCACCGTAAGAATTGAAAATGAAAGTAGCAAAGGCACAATTCACCGAGAAGAATTAGGAAATGAATAAAGATACTAGACAGAATTTAGATATAAGTGAAACGAAGAGATCATGAATTGATTAGAGAATACTTGAATGATGCACCGATAAGATTTGGAGAACGAGAGTTGAGTGTTGAGAACGAATAAATCTTCTGAAATGATGGCCTTCGGAGAATCAAACTGAAAAGACTCATGAATTGCTCCGGATGGGTGAAAAGAATTCTTGCAATCGAAAACAATTATGAGAGGAGCGTGAAGCTAGAACCATGAATCTTTGGAAGAACGGGTAAGGATTTAAGAGTAACTCTTCTTCGGTCTTCAAAATCCGAGAATGACGACGAGAAATACCACCAAAATTATTGAGACACTCCGGAACAATGGATAATAGAAATGATGGACCAACGATGAAAGAATTTGAAAGATCTTGGAGAAAGACATATGACTGATGATAACCCATTCTTACGTCAAACTTTGCAATGAATTTGAGAATAACTCCGAAAAGAATTAGAAGAGTCAGGTAAGATCCTGGGAAAAGACCTGTGGGTTAGGGCCCACTCGAAAGATATACCGTTAAAAAAAGGTCGCTTGGAAGAGAGATTGCGCCAGTTGAATTACATGGCTTGAATGTGATAACAACCTCGAAATAGCTTGAATGGATTGATAATGGAGACACAAATCTTCTGAGATATCTTCGGCACTCCAGAACAAATGAATGGCGAGAAGTGGATGATTAAGAGGTACACCGGCATGAGAAGGCATTTGAAACAAGGAAAGGAATGTGACCAACATTAAAGGCTTGAATTTAGTCCACCGGAGAAGAAAAAGAATGAAGAATGATAAACTTGAAGAACATCTTCATGAGAACCACCGGGTAAGAACATTGATTGAAAAGAATGAAGGGACTTCACATGAATAAAATGGATACTTGAATAAGAAATCTGAGTCCTTAAAGAAAGAGGGTGGGAGGGCGGGAAAACAAAGGCAACTTGGGGCAGATGGAATAAACACCGTTGCAAAGAACTGAGAATTGATCTCGCGAATGTTGAAATGATCGGATCCACTTGAAAAAGAGCACGTCGGTTGGAAAAGAATTGGCATGACAATCTCGATGATCAAGAAGGATTGATATTCACATAGAAGTATGAGAACACCGCTTAGGAAAAGTATGGATTCCACATTTGACTTCGAAGCAACTCGAATACCACAAAACAAAACAAAGGATTTGGCTTGCAGAATAAGCCGGAACAAACATATGATAGAGATTTCGTCCGAAGTTTTCGTGGTGGGGCCCACACGGGCTCGATCGTACAGCACCATCATGTACAAGGCAGTGCACATGACATACGAAGCGTCCCCGAGTCGGCATAGCCAAGGACTCTTTAAGACACTACGAGACCACTGTAAAACCAACCGTGGAAAGACGAACCACTAGACGTCGAACCCCAATCTCATATCATGCGTCTGTCGGAAAGATATCCTAGGAGCTACTTGAATTCCCACTTATAAACTCCCGAAACTTTCTGGTTATGCAATCTGGTGTTGGGGATATAGGGGACACAAAATATATCACCCAAACTAACAATACCTAGATCCAGCTGTATCCATCCGTCAACACATAACCAAGAAAACTCCGGAAATCGTTTACCTCAACCTTCGAAAAGCATCCGTTATACAAGTTATGGAATTACTCCCGAACTCCCGCCCCAGTACTGGGTGGCGTCGAGGTGATCTCACCAACAACTGCATAAAAGAGATTTTCGATGTCGGCGAAACTCAGGTATTCCAGAACTGCAACAATAAAATTATGACGACAACACCTCGGAGCTCAACTCCCCGGGACACTGCCACAACCCCTAAATGTCAGGAGGCACCAAGAACAACGTTCTCGTCACAAAACCATCGGAACGATTCCAAGATACCCGCGTGATCCTAAATTTTTTTTAGTGAAATTTGAGGAGAGAAGAGTCAAAACTTCTATGTCAGGAGGCCTCACCAGAGCGACGAAGGGACTAAGGAGTAAAAAGAATCCTACTCTCCGATATATATAATCCTAAGACTCAAAACATTTTTTTCTAGACTCAACAACGTCAGCGATTCGATCAAGCAGGGGGCTCCTAAGTCGGGGATGGCTCTGATTACCAACTTGTAACGCCCACGATGCGGCTATATCTCCCACGTGTCGAGGCACGACTTAAAGGCATAACCGCATTGTGGTTTTGTCGCAAGAAGGGTCATCTTCACACAACCCCATGTAATGAACAAGAATGGATAAAGAGTTGGCTTACAATCGCCACTTCACACAATACATAAATAAATTCATACATCATTCAAGATACACACAAAGGTCCGACTACGGAACCAAATAAAAGAAGACAACCCCAAATGCTAGATCCCTGATCGTCCCAACTGGGCTCCACCACTGAACAACAAGAACAGAAACAACACAACGAACAAGATCTTCATCGAGCTCCCACTTGAGCTCACTTGCGTCACCTGCACTGGTATCATCGGCACCTGCAACTGTTTTGGAAGTATCTGTGAGTCACGAGGACTCAGCAATCTCACACCCGCGAGATCAAGACTATTTAAGCTTATAGGAAAGGAAAGGGTAGTGAGGTGGAGCTGCAGCAAGCACTAAGCATATATGGTGGCTAACATACGCAAATAAGAGCGAGAAGAGGAGCAACGGAACGGTCGTCAACTAGTAATGATCAAGAAGTGATCCTGAAACTACTTACGTTCATGCATAACCCGAACTGTGTTCACTTCCCGGACTCCGCCGAAAAGAGACCATCATGACTACACACACGGTTGATGTATTTTAAATAAGTCAAGTGTCAAGTTCTCTACAACCGGATATTAACAAATTCCCATCTGCCACATAACCGAGGGCACGGCTCTCGAAAGTTTATACCCTGCAGGGGTGTCCTAACTTAGCCCATTATAAGCTCTCACGGTCAACGAAGGATAAACCTTCTCCCGGGAAGACCCGACCAGTCTCGGAATCCCGATTTACAAGACATTTCGACAATGGTAAAACAAGACCAGCAAAGCCGCCTGATGTGCCGACAAATCCCGATAGGAGCTGCATATATCTCGTTCTCAGGGCAACACCGGATGAGACATCCTACGAGTAAAACCAGCCCTCAAGTTTCCCCAAGGTGGCCCCGCAGTCTGCTCGGTTCGGACCAGCACTCAAAGGAGCACTGGCCCGGGGGGGGTTAAATAAAGATGACCCTTGAGTCTGCAGAACCCAAGGGAAAAGGGGATAAGTGGTAGCAAATGGTAAAACAATGGTTGGGCCTTGCTGGAGGAGTTTCATTCAAAGCGAACTGTCAAGGGGGTCCCATAAATCACCCAACCGCGTAAGGAACGCAAAATCAAGGAACATAACACCGGTATGATGGAAACTAGGGCGGCAAGAGTGGAACAAAACACCAGGCGTAAGGCTGAGCCTTCCACCCTTTACCAAGTATATAGATGCATTAATTAAATAAGAGATATTGTGATATCCCAACATAATCATGTTCCAACATGGAGCAATCTTCAACTTCACCTGCAACTAACAACGCTATAAGAGGGGTTGAGCAAAAGCGGTAACATAGCCAAACACCGGTTTGCTAGGAAGAGTGGATTAGAGGCTTGACATGGCAATATGGGAGGCATGATATAACAAGTGGTAGGTAGCGCAGCATAGCAATAGAACGAACAACTAGCAAGCAAAGATAGAAGTGATTTCGAGGGTATGGTCATCTTGCCTGAAATCCCGCTAGGAAGAAGAACGAATCCATGAAGAAGACAAGCGGACGTGGTCGAACGAATCCTCACAACTCCGGAACGAAACCGAAGCTAGCGAGAGAAGCAACCCGGAAAGAAACAAACAACATAGTAAACAACCACCACATACACATGGCATGATGCACAATCAAGTATGATGCATGTCCGATTTAATGAGCATGGCATGGCAAAGTGCAACAAACAACACTACAAATTAAGTGGAGCTCAATATGCAACGAGTTGCATATTGACGAAACACCACATCAATTATTTAGTTCTCTCCCGTTTATGTACCCAACAATATTAAATATTGTTAAACATGGCAAGCGGTGAAGCATATGAAAACTACCTATTTAAGCAAGTTAAATGAGGCCGGAAATAATAAACAACAATTTCGGAAAATCCTCATGTCCATATTTTAGATTTGGTACTGTTCTGCCTAAAACCATATTTTATTGTTGTTAAACAGCAAAATGAAGTGCACCATGTTAATCTATGCATTTCTCTACCCCATTTACATATAAAGTTTATTAAATTCTGAGTAACGGTTAATTAGTTATGAAATAAATCATTTTAGCATGTTATTTGAGCAAATTTTAAACAAACAGCATTTTAAACATTTTTAACATGGATGAAGGTTGGATATTATGAAACTAGATGAATTTCTAAGCACTTTTCATATATAAATTATTTACATATGATGCACGATTAATTAGCTATTGGATGCATGAACACTAGAGGGTTTTTTTTGAAAAACAACAGTTTTCTGGAAATTAGAAAAAACATCCTGGCAGGGAAAAAACATCACGGGCCAGATCTGAGGCAAACTGGGCTGGAGGGGAGCTGCTGGTTGCTCACCATGGGCTAGGCCCAGTCGGTGAGGAGCCAAGGCAGGCCGCGAAGGGGCGCGCTGGGCCTGGAGGCGCGGTCAACGCTCGGGAATGAACCGGGCGAGCCGCTGCTGCTCTCGTTTCTGAAGAAACAGAAGCAACAGCTGGAGCATGGCAATGGAGAAGACGACGGCAGGGGGCCCTGGCGACGGGGTCGGCGGGAACCGGGCGGAACGGGCGGAACGAGTCATCCGGCCTCGGTTGCGGGCAACGGCGGCGGCCAACGGAGCTCGGGCGCGGGGCACGGCCATCCATGACGGCGGCGGTGGTCCTGCTCGAACAGAGAGACACAAGCGACAGAGAGGTGAGAGAAGGAGAAAGAGCGCGACGCGAAGGGAGAGGGAAGCGGCGGTAGGGCTCACCGGAGCGCGTGGGGTAGCGAGGAGTAGCTGCTTGCTCCGGCGGCTTCCATGGCGCAAGGAACACCTGTTGCAGGAGAGAACAAGGGAGTTGAGAAGAGGAGACGAAGGAAGGAAGGAGAAGGGCAGAGGCGAGGGGCACGGCCTGCTGGTGATGCTCGACGGCGATGAGGTTCAGGACGGGAATGCCGGCGTGGAGAGGAGCGCTCGGGCAGAGGAGGAGCGGTGCCGGGGCTTGCGAACTGCTGCTGTTGCCACGGCGATGAGGCAGCGAGGCGAGGGACTTGGCGCTGGCGGGACTTGGGGACGAGCTCCCGGCGACGGGGCGTGATGCAGAGGAGGCAAACGAGGCAGGCGCCAGATCCGGGGCGGAGGGACTCGTTCCCGGCGGCGACGGAGCTGCGGGCAACCATGGCGGCTCCTGGAACACAGAGGGAGAGGCATGAGAAAGAGGGGGGGGGTCGAGAGCAGGTAATAGAGGAGGCAGGGAAAAAGGCGGCACTGGGGACCTGCTGGTCACCGGAGCTTGCTGGGGGTGGCGGAACGGCGGCGAGGCCGAGCAGAGGAGGCGCACGGGAATGGAGCTGCGGGTGCTCGATGCGGCTGGTGATCAAATGCAAAGCAGAGAGAGGGCGGAGCGCTGCTCCTCTTCCATGGTGCTCGGCTCGGGGACGAGGCATTGGAGGCTGTGTGATTGGGCGATGGGGAAAGCGAGGAGAAGGCAGGTGGGTGGCTTGACTGCGCTGGGATCCCGAGGAAGATCTTGGAGTGGCGGCGGCCGAATGGGGGGATGGGACAAGGCTCCTAATTTCTAGGGTTGGTCAATATATATCTCATGGGATTAGATTAGAGGCTATTTGGGCCCTCCGATTTAAATCGGACGATCGAGAAAAATAGGCTAGGAGAGTCCAACAAAGAAAACGGTGATGTTATATAGTTGTTTGGGGATGATCCGGATCCAACAGTAACGAAAATCCAGTTCGGGTTCGGGGAAGTCTCGGACACGGGCGAGGGGTTGACGAAAGGCCAATGAAGACAAAGCGGTCAGCGAGAGGGGACGAAGGCAAAGGAAGAAACGACAACGATGAACGAATGCAAGTTTTAAAACATGACGGCAACGGAGTGCCGATGCAATGCGAATGATGCGATGATGAATGCAACAAACAAATAAAACACACGACAACAACGAAATAACTAGAAGGCTTCTAGAGCGTCGGTCTCGGGGCGTTACACCGTATGAGCCGTGTCAGCAACTCGGCCAATGGTTCCTTCCAACTGGCTGTTTTAAGTTAACCAAACTGTAATGGCGGCGACTTGTGCACAAGTGCAGGTGGCGGCTGATAATATATGATAATTGCCTCCAATTTGTTGGAAGAAAACCGGGCTTCCCTAGCAGTGACTTGCTCATATTCAATAAACAGCTCATGCAGACAGGTGCAACCCGGTGTGTAATGGCGGCGGCTCAGACAAATGAGTCGGCCGCGGCATTGTAAGCCGGTGCGGACGGGAGAGTCGGCCACAGGGACGACGACTTATGTATGTCCGCTCTTATGGTAGCGTGGCACGGACGAAAGACCGGTGCAGAACATTGCCGGCGCATGCTCCGTATAATGCCTCATTTATAATGAATAATTGTCGTGCTAAACAATATTACATGCCCGAGTAGTTGTTCTCACATGAATTAACACGTTGATGAAATACAAAAGAAAGATATCACCTGATGTTTCAGAAACTGGTGAGCCATGGCAGCGCTTTGGCGCGGTCCTCGGCTGCTCAAGATGGCCGCAACATCGACGGTTCAACGTCGATGGCTGCATCGGAAATCTTGGTCTTGGCGACTTGGCGATTTGACGGCTCGATCGACGGTGGCCGTTTTAAAGCGGTCTGGCGGTTTAAAATTGTAGCAGAAGCGAGGCGGCTCTCAAAGATCCGTGGCGATGCGTGCGCAACAATAGAGACGGGCGGCTCTCCATCAGTGATTTTGGAATAGATACACGCGAGGCAGCATGTCGGTGAAGGCCGGCCAAGGTGAGGTCACGGCAGCAATTTCGCGCTGGTAAGGCGAAAACAGAGACCGGCGGCTCGACAAAGCAAGGAGCGGCCACAGGTGACTCGCAAGCCGGCGAAGGCGGCTCACGGCGAGGACAGTTTAAGACGTGCCGGGACCGTCAGGGCGGCTCAGTACAGTTGACGCAGCTGGGTCGCGGGGCGACTTGAATAGGTAGATGGCGTCGAGGTGCGGCTGGATCAGCGGCGGGTTGGAGAGATGATGGTCAGGCGGGGCCACCACCGTGCGGCAGTTTAAAGGCGCGCGTGGCGGCTCAGGGACACAGACAGAGGCGAGACCGAGTTCGTGGCCTCGTCCTTCCATAGTTTTTGAATCAGCCTCCGGGTGTTTTCCTTGTGTGTGGTAAGAGTAAAAACCTTGGTCCTTGTGCCATTGGGGCAGTAGATGAAACCAATACGTATAATTTTTTGGAGGTCCAGTAAATTTACTTGCCAGGCGTACGACTCCGGCCGCAACTCGGCGGATCAGACTGAGCGGTTGCAGCAGGAATCTCCTGTTTTGTCCCGATGACGGTCAGCTGCAGCAGCAGCGTACAATGTTTCTTTTTTTAGCAGAATCAATCTGCAATTGGACTGATCACAGATACATCTTTTTACTTGCAGGGACGGCCGGCGGAATCTTAACAGCGGTGGCTGATGCAGGCGCCTCAGGGCGAGCTCAGAGACTAGGAGGGTGTTTGTTTCCAGGGACTTATTGGTTTAGGGACTTAAAAAAGTCCCTATAAGTCCCATCTAAACCAAACAGGAGGGACTTATAGGACTTAAAGTGGTGATTTGGGACTTATAAAAAAGACTCTCAGGGAGGAACTTATAGGGACTTATAGTGATGATTTGGATCTTTTAGCATGTCATTTAATAACCTTTAGCCCATGATAAATCCTGTAAACAAACAGGTAGGAACTCGGGACTTATAAGTTGGAACTTAAAAAAGTTCTAGAACTTGTGAAACAAACAGGGCCTAGGTTGCCACTGCTCCGTTTCCGGCTCAAAGTACTACTTGAGATTTCCATCGATTTGACTCGGCCTTCACTTTAGAAAAAGGAATCGATAACGCCCGAACGTGCTAGATTTTGGCAAATCGCCCCGAATGCTGCACCTACCATATGATACCTTTAGCACGAATCACAGAACAAATCCAGTGTCACGTCATCTTTTTAGATCGTTCGGGCTGTAGCCCCAACGCCCGAACGCTCGAGCACTTCTCTCCCTTATCCTCTCACTCCACCGCACTAGCCTTTCCCCATTCTCCTATCCACTCCTCTCCTGGCTGCTCCTCGGGCCAGCAGCAACCGTCGACGGGGAGCGCAGCTCGCCTTGTGTCGCGGCGGAGCAGGCGGCGGAACAGCCGGAGGATGAGGAAGCTGGTGGAGGCGCGGTGTGACGGCAGCGGTGCGTGGTGGCTCGCCGAGGACGATGAAGCGAGCGGAGGCGGCGACTCCCAGGCCAGCGCGGATCAGCGGGGCTCCGACGCCGTGAGGATATGGCTAAGATGGAGGTGGCGCGGCGCGAGCACTCGGTGGCTGGGGCACGTCGCGGATGCAGCTGCGTGGTTGCGCTTGGAGTGCGAGTAAGCGGGCGGGGGCAGCGGCGCTGAGGCCCGCTAGACTCCGGTGGATGTGGCCCTTGGTCGCCGCCGTCCGCTGGTCTCTTCGCCCGGCGAATCGACGCCGGATTTGTAGGGTCCAACGGCGCGGGGTGGCTCTGGTGACCTTGCGCAAGGACGGCACGCGCGGGGAAGACAACCACCATGGCCAACCTAGTGGCGTCCCTGGGGCTCGGCAATCACGATGGGGTTCGAACTTCGCGGCCCGTGACGAGGCGGCTGTCGGCGCCAGAGGTCGACTCCCCGGTCAACGTCTCCTTCCTACGAAGGTACGCATATACTATTGCCTCTACTCTGCTAACGCTATTCTTACACGGAAACCTGCATAAATCATGCTTATTAAGACTAAATTGTGAGTGTTGCTTTACTGGACAGAAGAAGAGATTATTCTTCAGAGAATTGTGGCGTTTCTTTTGGTTTGTAACCATCATCAATAACACATGGGCAACTATTCAGTAATCTGTGTACCTTACACTACTTCCTCTTGTTTGTACTGATATGTGGATTCCTCAAATTTTGAAGCAGCCTCAACGTTACCATCAGATTCTAATTCACTTTGGCATGTCTCAAATTCTGTTATATTTTTTCCTAGCTGATTTCTGAGTCAAGTTGTGATAAATTAGTTAGCTTAGCTATGTACTGAAGTTAGTTTAGTTTGGTGTGTACCCGAGGTTCTGCTTAAAATAGTTACCATTGTATTAGACATATATTTGACATCTTATTTAGCAAGATATTCCTCGAGAATAGATACAGTTTCCATCTTGTCAATTACAACTCCGACGTACATTTTTTGCCTCCAAAATCGCCATGTCTCACTATACCTTTTTTCTTAAATTTGCCCTCTCACTGTAAAACTTTTCTTAGATTTTCCTTGAAGATGGCAAATATACTTATCGAATCATTGCAAATTTTAGTTCTCGTATCATGGAAAATCATTGCTTTCTTGCCATGGCAACTTTTGATTTTTGGATCATGGCGCATTTTTACTGTTTTCTACCATGACATTTTTTTTGGTAGACCATGGCAACTAATCTTATACTTTTTGCCATGTAAACATCAAACATTTAGTTAATTGATCATGGCAAATTTAGTTAACACATCATAACAAACTTGCTTCCTGGTAGATGGCAAATATAGTTATCGTATCATGGCAAATTTAGCTCTCGGATCATGGCAAATTAATTGCTTTCTTGCCATGGCAACTTTTGATTTTTTGAAATTGTCGTTGTAATTCTTTAAATTGTCAAAAACAACACAAAATGGCAAATATTGCCATGGCAAGTTTTGCTCATTATTTTACCTTTATTAACATGGCTAATTTACCTAAATCCCCATGGTAATTTTTTTAACTTTTATTGCCATGGCAAGTTACTATTTATTTGCCATGGCAAATTTACATTTTATTAACATGGCAAGTTTACCTGAATCTCCATGGCAATATCTAAGTTTTATTGCCATGGCAAGTTTTTATTATTTATTTGACTTTTATTAACATGGAAAATTTACCTAAATCCCCATGGCAATATCAAACTTTCATTGTCATGGCAAGTTTTACTATTTATTTGCCATGGATAATATACTTTCATTAACATGGCAAATTTACCTAAATCCCCATGGCAATATTTAACTTTTATTGCCCTGTAAAATTTTACTGTTTATTTGCTATGGTTAATTTACCTTTATTAACATGGCAAATTTACCTAAATTCCTACAGCAAATTTTAACTCTTATTGCCATGGCAAGATTTACTATTCATTTGATCTTTATTAACATGGCAGATTTTACTTTTATTTTTGCGTGCCAATTATTAATTTTTCTACACCATGGCAAAATTAACCTTTTTATTGCCATGGCAAATTTACCTTTTATTTCCCATAATTTTTTTATTTACTTCACATGGCATTTTTAATTTTTTTCACTCATGGCAAACATACTTCTATGCAGCACGGCAAGTTTTACTTTTATTTTGCCATGGCAAAAATACTTAGTAAACACGACAATTATTACTAAACAATAGATGGTGCATTTTTTATTTTGTGCTTCGGCAAATTTATAGTCAAAACAGCACCTAAATTTTTAATCCATATTTTCTTTCCATCATGGTAAGCAAACTGCCATGATATTTTTTCCTTTTTGTGCCATTGTATTTTTTTTCTTGCCATCATGGTACAAATGCAAAATTTGTTTTTAAAGATGATGGCAATTTTTGGTTTGAAACCATTGGGATTCTTTTAGTAGTATCTTGTTTTCCATTTTCTATTTATCATAACATTTTTTTTTGACTTTTTCAGTGATGGCAAGTTCATATGCATCCACACTGCACATTTGCCATGTTTTTGATTGGTAAACAACAAAAATTGCCCTGGCAAATTTATACATTTTGACATCATTGCAAATAAGATCTTTCTGGTTCATTCATATTATAGCGGAAGAGATCTCACGGTTCATTCATACTTTTTTTTATTTTCACAGCATTTTGTGACTTTTTTCATTGCATAGAAAAATCTAGCCTTTATTTAGTCACATCCAATAGTGGGCTTTTTTGGTCAAAGTAAAAATTGGCACAATCTGTTTTTTTTTCACAACAAAAAGGCCTCTAGGCCCCCGAGGTAGGGTGTTCGGGCTAGGTGATTCTCGTCCCGAACGCATGCGTTTGCTCGATGCCTCCCACGGACCGAACGAATCGTTCGATCTGTGGCTCTCCCAGGCCGAACGTTTGGCAGTTATCGAGGTCCTAGAAAAAAGGGTGTGGCCACGGTTGATTTGTCTCAGGCGCCGTACATACGGCACGGCGTACACATCTCGCCCAAGGTCGACATCATGAAAAATTTGTCTCGATCTCGGACTCGGCGGATCACCACGGCGCGTGAGGCGGCCGCACAACATATAACCCTAAAATAATCTCAATCTCATACCTGCCGCCGCAAAACACTTTGTCAAACTTGACTGATGAACTCATAGTTGATGTGAATTTTTCCACGCTAGCTCTTGTTGAGCTAGTTAATTACGAACTTCTCGAACCCTATGAAAGATCCCTTCAAGAACTCAACACCATTGTGCGTAGGCCTCACGGTGGGCGTCAACTGTCGTAGAATTGTCATGACAGATGTTCTAGTGTGAGGACTTAGTCATGAGGCCAACGCATCTAGGCGGTAGCTTGAAGGGGTTGGTCGGAATCGAGAGACGCGAGGCGGATCAACACACAAGACAAGGATTTAGACAGCTTCAGGCCTCGGGAAACATCATCCGGTAATAACCCTACATGCTGTTTGTGGCTAGGTCTCATTATGCTTATGAGAGAGTCGTCGTATAAGCCGGCTTCCCCTTTATGTCTAGCCCTAGAGATTGTTTCTTCTTGCTTGTCCCTCTTGGGGAGCCCTACCTCTTCTTATATAAGTTAGAGGGGCGGGTTACATGTGAAGTCCTAATAGGATTAGGACTAGTCTATCTTTTCTTACAAGTTGAATGCAAGTCCGGGTCTTGCTTCCTCGTAAAGGAAATATTCCTCATGCCTTCCGTCTTAAGCCGGCCCATAATAACATGAGCCGGCCTACTGGGCCTTGGGCCCTTGTCATCCGTCTGACCCGCCGTCGGGGCCATCATTAAGTCGCCAGGCTCATGAGTCGCCAATCCTTCGTCGGGTTACGATGAAGTGCCAAGTCCGGCCGGGTCATACTCCCGGCCGTGTCATACCGCGGGGTATATCTCCGACAGGTCTCATACCCATCTCCCTCGATGCATTATCTATCACATTACGTGATAGACTCTTAGTAAAAGGATCTGTCAGATTTTTAGACGTTTGGATATAATCCAATGCAATAACTCTGGAGTTTCTCATTTTTCTGACAGACTTTAACCTTCTCTGAACGTGTCTTGATGACTTCATGTTATCCTTTGAGCTACTCACTTTCGTGATCACAGTTTAATTGTCGCAGTTCATAAGGATACCCGGTACATGTTTCTCAACAACCGGCAAGTCATTCAGGAGCCGGCGAAGCCAATCTGCTTCGACCGTAGCTATATCTAGTGCTGTGAGTTTTGCTTCCATTGTTGACCTCGTTAAGATGGTCTGCTTGCAAGACTTCCAAGAAACAGCGCCACCTCCATGAGTGAATACATATCCGCTCATGGCCTTTATCTCATCAGCATCTGAGATCCAGTTTGAGTCACTATACCCTTCAAGCACCTTTGGTTGCCCAGTGTAGTGAATTCCATAATTCGCAATGCCTTTCAAATAATGCAAAACTCTCTCTAGAGCTTTCCAATGCACATCTCCTGGTTTTGAGACAAACCGGCTCAGTTTGCTAACAGCAAAAGAGATGTCAGGTCTTGTAGCACTGGTTAAATACATAAGCGAGCCAATAATCTGAGAATATTTCAATTGGTCTCTAGCAATTCTTCGATTCTTTCGAAGTAACATACTGGCATCATATGGTGTTGGAGAGGGCTTGCAGTCACTATAACCAAAGCGACTCAAGATCTTTTCTACATAGTGAGATTGAAGCAATGTAATCCCACCATCATCGTCTCTCAACAACTTGATGTTCAGAATGACATCGGCCACTCCTAAATCCTTCATCTTAAAACAACGAGATAGGAAATCCTTGACCTCCTTAATAACATTCAGATTTGTTCCAAAAATCAGTATATCATCAACATACAAGCAAAGAATAACTCCCTCGCCCCCACCATGGTGATAGTACACACATTTATCAGCTTCGTTTACAACGAAGCCTGCAGCTGTTAAAGTTCTTTCAAACTTCTCATGCCACTGCTTGGGTGCTTGCTTAAGTCCATACAAAGACTTCAGCAAGTTACACACTTTTCCTTCCTGACCATCTAGCACAAACCCATCTGATTGTTCCATGTAAATTCCCTCATCCAACTCTCTATTTAGGAAAGCAGTCTTAACATCTTTGATGGACGAGAAGACCATGTGAGGCAGCTAGTGAAAGTAGAACTCGAATAGCGGTCAGTCGAGCCACAGGTGAGTAGGTATCAAAGAAGTCTTCACCTTCCTTTTGAGTATAACCCTTGGCCACGAGCCGTGCCTTGTACTTTTCGATAGTACCATCAGGCCTAAGCTTCTTCTTGAATACCCATTTGTACCCTATAGGTTTGCACCCATAAGGACGCTCAGTTATCTCCCAAGTTTCATTTGCCAAGATGGAATCCATCTCACTACGGACTGTTTCCTTCCAGTAGTCAGCATCTTCAGATGCATAGGCCTCTGAAATAGAACTGGGAGTGTCATCTATGAGATACACAAGAAAATCATCACCAAAGGACTTTGCAGTCCTCTGTCTCTTTCTCCTAGTAGGAACTTCATTGTTCTCCTCCACAGGATTTTCAAAGTGTTCCATTGAAATGTCAGTTTCAGTAATTGTAACTGGTTCCCGATTCGATGAACTAGGCATCTCCTGATTAGATGAGGTAGCCATATCCTTCATGGGAAAGATATCTTCAAAGAAAGTCGCATCACTCGACTCCATGATCATACCGACATGCATGTCAGGTACCTCAGATTTAACAACCAAGAATCTATAACCAATGCTATGAAAAGCATATCCCAGAAAAACACAATCCACAGTTTTTGGTCCAAGCTTGCGCTTCTTTGGTTGACTTTCGCCAAACAACCCCAGGTTCGTAGATAAGAGAGCTTTAACCTTTTCTTCTCCCATTCCTCGAATGGTGTTATCTCTTTGTTCTTTGTGGGAACTCGGTTTAGGACATGACATGCTGTCAATATCGCCTCCCCCCACCATGCCTTGGAGAGACTGGATGTGTCTAACATGGCGTTAACCAAATCAGTTAGAGTACGGTTCTTTCTTTCGGCCATCCCATTTGATTGCGGTGAATAGGGAGGCATTCTCTCATGAATTATACCATGTTCCGCACAAAAGGAATCAAATTCATTTGAGAAATACTCTCCACCACGATTGGACCTAAGCCTCTTGATCTTTTGATCAAGTTGGTTTTCCACTTCAGCTTTATAGATCTTGAAATAGTTCAAAGCCTCATCCTTAGATTTCAGAAGATACACATGGCAGTATCTAGTGGAGTCATCAATTAACGTCATGAAATATTTCTTTCCACCTTTTGTCAACACACCATTCATTGCACAAAGATCTGAATGTATGAGCTCTAGTGATGCAAGATTTCTCGTTTCCGCAGTCGTATGAGACTTACGAGGTTGCTTAGCTTGCACACACACTTGACACTTAGATCCCTTGACAGTGGTGAAACTAGGGATTAAGTTCAACTTCGCTAATCGCGACCTGCAACCAAAGTTAACATGACAAAGATGTGAATGCCACACATTTGATTCACTATTATTGCAAACATGATTAACAACTTTATTGCAAACGTCTGACAAGGATAAACGAAACAGACCTCCTGACTCATAGCCTTTACCAACAAAGGTTCCATACTTGGATATTATAAATTTATTCGACTCAAAGACAAGCTTGTAGCCATCTCTACATAGAAGAGATCCGCTAACAAGATTTTTATTGACGGAGGCGACATAATGCACGTTCTTCAGCCGCACGATCTTTCACGAAGTAAACTTCAGATCGACCGTGCCAACACCATGAACAGAAGCACTTGAACCGTTGCCCATCAGCACGGTGGAAGTCCCTGCAGTCTGATAAGATGAAAACATGGAAATATCACCGCCTCATGCACATTAGCACCCGTGTCAATTAACCAATCAGGAGAATGACATGCTGAAAGAATAGTGGGAAATATTCCATACCCAGCATCCTTCATGTCAGTGTCTCCAATGACAACATTAGCGGTCTTGCCGCCTTTCCCAAGATGACGCTTGTCATAGCGATTAGGGCAACTAGGAGCCCAATGATCAGGATCTCCACACATATGACAAACACCTTTCTTCTTTTCATTCTTCTTCTTGAAGTTCGTGTGCTATGCAGCCTTGTTCTTCCCATCAAACTTTGCTTTTCCATCAAACTTGCCCTTGTTCTTGAACATGTGGGGCTGGAACTTTTTCTTCTGCACCAGATTGGCACTAGATCCTCCCTCAATACCTCGAGCACGTGTGTCCTTTGCTCTCGCCTTTTCTTCCACATCAAGAGTACCAATGAGATCTGGAACGAAAAACTCCTGCCTCTTATGCTTCAGTAAGGTAGCAAAGTTCCTCCACGAAGGAGGAAGCTTAGTGATGATACCTCTGGCAACAAACTTATCCGGTAGAATATAATTGAAGTGCTCAAGTTCTCTAGCAAATGACTGTATCTCATGAGCTTGCTCAACGACGGAGCGCTCTTCAGTCATCCTGTAATCATATAATTGCTCCATGATGTACAGCTCAGTGCCAGCATCCGAGACCCCAAACTTGGCCTCGAGTGCGTCCCACATATCTTTTTCATTATCAATTGACGCATAAGCATCAACTATGTTCTCACCAAGAACACTCAAGAGAGCAGCCTTAAATAGAGTATCCATTTTCTGAAAAGCTTGTGCTTGTTGAGCATCATACTCTCCTTCAGGTTTGCCAAGAGTGGCGTCATAGTAACTCATGGTTTGAAACCATAAAGCTGCTCTCACGCGCCACCTCTTATAGTGGATACCCTCAAACATAGGAGGTCTCATGGAAGCAGCAAAACCACTCGGGGTAAATTGCCTATAATAAGGTTTTTGGATTGTTGAAAATATGAGCAATTGACCGAATGATTTTATTAACAGAAATACTAGATAAAGCATGACTAATATAGTAGGGATAAAACTAGTCATGCGATCTAACAGAGAGAAGGTAAATAGCATCTGCATTTATGAACTGTAACCAAGCTTATCTAGAGCTGACAGTAGGGCAAGTTTCATATATGAAGTAGAACCTAACATATGTAGGCAAACACCAGAACAAGGAACTGTGGCAGGACCTCGAACAGAAAGGAGACGAACACATACGGGACAGCAACAACACTGGACTTGGAGTCGGTGTCCTCGCCAGCCATGTCGTCGAGGAGGTTGTCAACGTCGGCGAAGAAGTCATCGTCAGGGAAGTAGCCGTCGGAGTCCGGGGCGTCCATGACGAAGAACTCAGTAGTTGCGCTGAGCACTCCCCAAAAACCTTGTCACCCTTCTCCCGTACAGGACTCAAAGAGGTGCGGTTTCGGAGGCCTACTGTCCCGACACGCGGTGCACGCCGCAAGCCGGGATGAGGGAGACAGCAGCAACTCAGCGATAGGAACCGGGAGCTGAAGGGAACGAGCAAAAATTTAGACATCGGCTCGGCTCATTCCCGCAAGGCGCGGCGCGACGCGTTGTGACGAGGCGGGCGGGCGACGGAGGAGGAGCGCACGTGGATGTCCCTCTTGTTCTCATCCTCATACATGTGAGGAAAGAACCTCCCTTATAAAGAGGTCCAACTCCCTCTAAACTAGTAAAGTGGGACTAAACTTTAGTTCCACCTCTTGTCTTGCACGAATGGGCTGCATGGGCCTCTAGGATTTATTAAGAATTTCTGAAACTACTATTGGATTTGACCCAAAATAGACAAAATTGCAGCAGATGAGACTGACCACCGAATTGAATTATCGCCCCACGCCTTGCCATCTCTATGCGCCTGCAATACTTCTCCTTCATCGTACCAAAGGTAGGCTTGAGGACTGGCAACCACAATACCATGGTGGTGAAGCTAAACTCGGATGGGCTGGATCCACCGTCGTCCCGGAGAAGCACCACATGGGAGTAAGTGATCACCGCCCGCTGTTCTTACCATGTTTTCAATCCCCTTGGGGGCTGAATTTGACCACGAATCTGTTCTCTCCCACATCTGTGCAGGGCCATGCAGCCCCATGCACGATGTGTCGTTGCCGAAATCGCTACAGTAACTGAAGAAGTTCAGAGAAGAGGTGGAGACGAACGACAGTCGTTTTGTGCCGCACTGAAAGCTGCAGCGTTTTCTGTTATTCCTCTCTGCTATATCTCTTGTTACAGCAGTTGACTACTAGCTAGCTACCTCCCGATCCGCCGGCTATGATCCGATTTTGCTGCGCCATCCCACAGCCTCGTCTCATGGCTTTTGCGGATCGGGAGAACAGGTAAAACGCGAGATCGTGTGCAGAGTGCAGCACGCCCGTCCTAGCTACTTGCACGCGCCACATGCGGCCATGCATTATTAACAGAAAACTAAACTAACCTTGGTGACAACAGAGATTACAGGAAGCTAACATTTCACCCCCTTAATCTCTTTGTCCATTCCCAATCCTAGCTACTCCCAGACGCTGCCGTAGCTCGATGAACTGCACCCTGCCCAACGCCTTCGTCAGAAGATCAGCTAGTTGGTCCTTGGTGCCCACATGATCAATTTGCACTTTTCCGGTTTCCATGCAGTCACGGACATAGTGAAACTTGATGTCAATGTGTTTGCTGCGGTCATGGTGAACAGGGTTTTTGCTTAGCTCAATCGCTGATTTATTGTCCACCATCAGTTTGAAGCTCCCCGGTGTCTCTCCCTTCATGTCTGCGAGCAGACTGTTGAGCCACACACCCTGACATGTTGCTGCGCATGCTGCCACATATTCTGCTTCACAAGAAGAGAGAGCAACAATTCTCTGTTTCTGGGAGCTCCATGTGATCAGATTCTTATCGAGGAAGAAGACTTGACCTGATGTGCTCTTTCGATCTCCAACATCTCCCCCATGATCAGAATCACTGAACCCAAGCAAGTGTGCACTGCTGTTTCCTGCTCTGTAGGTGCAACCATAGCTCATTGTGCCCTTTATGTAACGCAGAATTTGCTTGACGGCTGCCCAATGATGAGTACTTGGTTTCTCCATGAAGCGACTGACGATCCCAACGGCATGAACTATGTCAGGACGGGTGTTTACCAGGTAACGGAGACTGCCGATAACTCTGCGATACAGTGTTGCATCCACAGGTTTGCCCCCGTCTTCCTTGACCAGCTTCAGTCTGCACTCCATGGGAGTGGTGCAGCTGTTGCAATCACTCATACCAGCCACTTCCAGGATCTTTCTGGCGTAGCTTTGTTGTTTGAGTGTGATCACCCCATCTTTTTGTTCCACTTCTATGCCCAAATAGTAACTGAGACGGCCAAGGTCACTCATCTGAAATAACTGGCACATTTGTCGCTTGAATTCCTCGATCTCTGTCAGACTTGTTCCTGTGATGACAAGGTCGTCTACATAGACACCCACCAGCAAGAAGGATTGCTTGTCACCACGGCGATACACTGCATGTTCGAGAGGGCTTCGGGTAAAACCCAATGACGCCATGGAATCATCAAACTTTGCATACCACGCTCGTAGGGCCTGTCGTAGGCCATACAGTGCTTTCCGCAGCTTCAACACACTCTGCTCCTTGCCAGCGATGATGTATCCCGGCGGCTGTGCCACATAAACCTCTTCACTGAGCTCGCCGTTCAGAAATGCCGATCTTACGTCCATGTGATGAACTTCCCAACCAGAGTGTGCGGCGAGCGCGAGCAGCAGTCTGACAGTTTCAATCCGCGCCACAGGAGCAAAAACTTCCTCAAAGTCCACCCCCTGACGCTGTACATATCCCTTGGCAACAAGGTGGGCTTTGTGCTTGACGATGTTGCCCGCTGGATCACGCTTGACCCGGTACACCCACTTGAGGCCGATCGCCTTGTGTCCGGCAGGCAGCGAGACAAGTTCCCAGGTCTTGTTGTCGATAATGGACCGCATCTCGCTGTCCATGGCGCCCTTCCATGCCTTGTCCGTGAGAGCCTCATCCACGTCTCGCGGCTCCTCGGCGCTGAACAGACAGCACACGAGCAAGCAGCTGTCGAACTGATCGTAGACGGCCTCATCCTCCGTTTCAGCCATCACCTCGGGCACGCGCCGGTAGCGGCGTGGCTGTCCACTCTCCACGTCGCACCCGTCATCGTGCGTGAGCGGCGTGGCCCACTGCGAGTCTCGAGTCGCGACGGGTGTGCTCAAGGCCGGCGAAGCTGGGTGTGCTGCTGGAGTGGAGGGCCCGGCGTCATGCGTGCCCGGAGTGCACGGCGTTGGCGTCACGGGCGCCGTGGCCGTCACGGAGCGTGGCGTACAGGCGAACGCCTCTCCCGTGTCAACCATCGTGGTGCCGTGCTCGGTGATGTACTCGACGGTGAACGTGCGTGGTGCGGTGACCACGCTCGGAGCGCTGTGTGCCTCCCAGTTCCAAGCCCTGCTTTCCTCAAACAGCACATCACGCGTCACCTGCACCTTGTTAGTACTGGGATCATACACCCTGTACCCTTTTGTACCTTCCTCGTAGCCAACGAACACCATGGGCGTTGAGCGATCAGAGAGTTTTGTGACGCCGGGGCCGATTCTCTTGGCATGCACGGTGCAACCAAATGTACGCAAGTGCTGCACAGTGGGCGGTCGTCCGCGCCACGCCTCGTATGGCGTCACTCCGGTGAGACTCCTCGTCGGCGTCCTGTTGAGGATGTACACAGCCGTCCTCACCGCCTCCGCCCAGAAGAGCGTCGGCATGGCCATGCTTTTCAGCATGCACTGCGCCATCTCGACGACGGTTTGGTTGCGGCGCTCGACAACCCCGTTCTGCTGGGGCGTGTACGGGGCTGTGGTGTAGTGCTTGACGCCATGGTTGATGCAGAACTCCGCAAACTCGCCGGAGTTGAACTCGCCGCCCCGGTCCGAGCGGAACGCGCGCAGTTTGCACTGGCCCTCCGCCTCGGCCATGGCCTTGATCCTCTTGAAGCGCTCGAGCGCCTCGTCTTTCGACTTCAGAAGCTCCACCCACATATAGCGGCTATGATCATCAACGACGAGGATAAAATACTTGTTGCCTCTCGACGTCGCCGGCGATATCGGGCCGCACAAGTCGGTGTGGACGAGCTCCAGCCCTTTCTCCGCTCGATACTCTGTGGCCCGCGGGAACGGCGACCTGTGTTGTTTCCCAAGTACGCAGCCATCGCAGTACTCCTCCACGCGGTCGATCTCCGGCATGCCCTTGACCATGCCCTTTGTGGACATGGCGCGCAGTGCCCGGAAGTGAAGATGACCCAGGCGCGCATGCCAGCGCCAGGTCACGTCGTCGCTCTTCGAGAGCAGACAAGTGGGCGTGTCGATCGTGAGTACGCCGGTGTACAGGCGCGTCGTCGTGCGCTTGACGCGGGCGACACGCCGCGCTGGATCTTGGATCGTCATGATGCCGTCCTTGATGTCGACCGTGCACCCGCCTTCATCGAGCTGCCCCACGGAGAGTATGTTACTCCGCAGGCTAGGGATGTAGAACACCCCAGTGAGTGCCCGCTGGTCTCCACTCTGGCCGCGGAACACGACGGAGCCACGTCCGCGTATCGCCACGGTCGATCCGTCCCCAAACTTGACAGTGCCAAGCACGGTCTCGTCCAACGTCGCGAACACGTGCCGCTCACCGGTCATGTGGCTGCTCGCCCCTGTGTCGAAGTACCACACGCCCTACGGCGACGGCACTGGGACGAGCTTCTCCTCGTTGAGGTAGACGGCCTGCGGCGCGACGATGTGGGTCGTGTTGATGCCGGTGACCATGGCCATGAACAGGCCCTGGTCGTGTTCGTCGCCGGCGCGCACTAAGTTGGCCTGTTCTTGCTTGCCGGCTTGCTCCTGTTCCCGCAGCCAAGTCCTGCACTCTTTCTTCCAGTGCCCTGGGATGCCACAGTGGTGGCACTTTCCTTTCTTTCTCTTGCCACCAGATTCGCCGGAGCCGCCTGCCCCGGCGTTCCCCGACGCGCTCTTGCCAGCGCCCTGGGCCTTGGCCTTGCGAGGCGCCTTGCTCCTGCCGGTGTAGCCACCGCCACCGCCTGACGACGAGCCTCCGCCGCCGCCCGACTTCTCGCGGGCCAGCCACTCCTCATGAGTGAGCAAGAGGCGCCCGGCGTTCTGCGCTCCCTCGTCGAGGTCATAGTGGTCCTCGCAGGCGGAAAAGCGGCCGACGAGCTCCTCGATGATCATGGTTTTTAGATCGATCAGGGACTCAATCGCCATGGCCATCGGGCGGTACCGCCGCGGCACTACGCGAAGGAATTTTTGGACCGCCTTGTGCTCGGAGACCGGGTCGCCGTACAGCTCCAGATCGGCGACTAGGGCCGAAAGCCGCAACCCGAAATCCTCGGCGGACTCGCCGTCCTTGAACCTGAGATCTTCGAACTCCCGCCGGCGCACCTGCACCTTGGCCTCGCGGGCGCGCTCGCTGCCCATGCGCATGGTCTTGATTGTCTCCCACGCCTTCTTCGCCGAGTCCTTGGCGGCCAGCACCCGCAGCATGTCCGGCGGGACGCCGGTCAGAAGGATCTGCAGCGCGCGCCGGTCATCGTTCTCGTCGGCGGCGTCGTCGGTCACCGCACACCAGACGCGGGCGACCTGCAGCTTGACCTGCATGACCAGCGCCCACTCCTGGTAGTTGGTGCGCGTCAGCATCATCGACGTCCCTGTCTCCTCACGCACGACGCGCTCCACCACACGGAGCTCGCCGCTGCCGCTGCCGGTGAGGCGTGCGAGCGGCGCCTTGGACGACGGTGTCTTGCTCTTCTTCTCCTCCGTTTCCGTGTCCGACATGACCGCAGTGGATCAAACACCACTCGATCAACCAGGCGCAAGATCAAACACCTGCGGCTCTGATGCCAACTGTTGTTGCCGGAATCGCTACAGTAACTGAATTGAAAGTTCAGAGAGAGGTGGAGACGAACGACAGTGGTTTTTGTGCCGCACTGAAAGTTGCAGCGTTTTCTGTTATTCCTCTCTGCTATATCTCTTGTTACAGCAGTTGACTACTAGCTAGCTACCTCCCGATCCGCCGGCTATGATCCGATTTTGCTGCGCCATCCCACAGCCTCGTCTCATGGCTTTTGCGGATCAGGAGAACACGTAAAACGCGAGATCGTGTGCAGAGTGCAGCACGCCCGTCCTAGCTACTTGCACGCGCCACATGCGGCCATGCATTATTAACAGAAAACTAAACTAACCTTGGTGACAACAGAGATTACATGAAGCTAACACGATGCATTGCCCATTCCGCAGGCACTGTTCGTCACTAGTTGTCGATACATTTATGGGTACGTACCGTTCACCCATTTTGCAGCCTTCTCTTCCACCAAACATAATAAAGACTTGCTAGTTGTGCGCGTGAATCATGAAGTCGTAACTGATAGCCTAATGCTGGTAATAAATATTTTGGTCTTGTCAATTTCCCTATTGTTGTCACAAATTGCTGCTGAGGTGATTTGGAAGAGAGAGAGAGGGAGAGAGAGAGAGAGAGAGAGAGAGAGAGAGAGAGAGAGAGAGAGAGAGAGAGAGAGAGAGAGAGAGAGAGAGCGCATAGCCATGCCGAACTGAACCGGACGTTATTGCTGAAAATCTTGTTAGACTCCTCTATCATTTGGAAGGCCCAACCACACTGCATTAATCGGGAACAAGAAAGTAGCTAGACCGGCATCCATGATCATCGAAATGGGGCTTCTTGCTTGTTATTCGAACAAATTGAAGGCTGGTAGCTGGCGTGCCTTCATGACTAGTGGACAGTCATCTGTAGACGGACAGTAGCTACTGCTATAACACTGGCACCAACAACATCGAGGGTGAGGAGACAAGCGAGTCGAGAATGGCTTACCTCCAGCAAGCGCCGGCATGGTTCCTCTGGCTGGCCTCCCTCGGCGCCCTGTACGTCGCGGCATTCTTGCCCCGCCTCCTCGTCTACCTCACGCACTGCCTGCGCCGTCCCGAGGACCTCCGCCTGCGGTACGGCACGTGGGCCGTCGTCACCGGCCCGACGTCTGGCATCGGCCAGTCCGTCGCCCTGGAGCTCGCACGCCGGGGCCTCAACCTTGTTCTGGTTGACCTCGACGCCGCCAATCTCCACGAAGTCTCCGGCACGATCATGTCTCGACACGCCGTGCAGACCATGGCCGTGGTATTCGACCTCTCGCTCGTCTCGACTCCTAAAGGTACCATGCATGCATCTACTCAAGCATGATTTAACGCATGATATAGGACTAGGACAGCGCATAGAAACGAACACTCGAACTTGATTGCCGCCGTCATCATCGACCGGTGGCATGCATGCATGCAGGTGACGAGGCGTTACGGCGGCTCCGGGATGCCGTGAAGAAGCTGGATGTGGGGATTCTGGTGAACAACGCCGGGATAGCGAAGCCGGGTGCGGTGTTCCTGCATGAGGCCGACGTGGAGGCGTGGGTGAGGATGATTCGCGTGAACCTGTGGGCGGTGACGGAGGTGACGGCCGCGGTGCTGCCCGGGATGCTGCGGCGGGGCAGGGGCGCCATCGTCAACATGGGATCGGCGTCATCCGAGGGCATCAACTCCTTCCCCCTCCACACCATGTATTCCGCCACCAAACGGTACGTACGTGATATGAAGCATGCATCAAATCTTTATCTCCAACTCCAACACGCTCTATGCTCGTGAGAGTGACTTGCGTTTTCCACATGTTGAGAATTTGATGCATTTCGATGGAGCAGGTACGTCGCTCAGTTCTCCAGGAGCCTTTACGTTGAGTACAAAAGCAAGGGGATAGATGTCCAATGCCAGGTACGTACAGTAGTATTTTTGAGAATGCCAGGTACTCCAGAATCTGAATTTCAACCGATCTGAATTTCTCACCGGCTCCAGAAACGATTCCACCGGAACGTCGTGGGGCTGGATTAAATGCCGTGTCCTCAACACTGCACATGCAAGCGTTCTTGCAAGTGGCCTGCAGTCGAATCAATTCAATGCATATATGGTACTACTACGACCGTTTTCACGAGGAGTAAAAGAGGTCGTGTAATCTCGTGCAGGCGCCGTTCTTCGTGGGGACTACGATGGCTTCCGGCTTCGCCGCGGCCTGGCGGTCGTCGGCGTTGGTGCCCACAGCCGACACGTATGCGCGCGCGGCTGTGGGCTGGATCGGGAAGGGCGGCCCGCTCTGCGTGCCCAACCTCAGGCACCGGCTCCTGGGGTGGTATTTGGCCGCCGTGCCAGGCGGCGTGCAAGACTGGTTCTGCCTGCGCGAGAACCTGCGGCACAGAAAGATGCTCCGGAGAGCGACATCGCCGAGGGCGTCAGCGTGCAGGCCGCATGGACATGGGATGCCATCTGAGTAGGCGCTCTGCATTGGTTTCGAAACTCTCTGGATTGTAATGCATGCCAGTTATTTTATCGGAAAAAGATGAGTATCGGACATCACGAATATGTTTCTTATATGTTACCCTAGATTTCGTTATTAAAGAGTAAAGATAGGAGAAAACAAAAAGAAGTACGTCCCACTTTGCCAGCTCAGTTGCAAAACCTCATTTGCTGCATGGAAAGGCCGAGCTTGATGCAAGTTGTAGACATGCACCACCGGGGCAATGGCAAGGAGAGAGGAGCTTGCCATTAGGACATTATTAGGACATTTGTGGCCTCGGTTTAATTTGTAATCTAGTCACCTAGTGTGCTCCTCCACTCCCACCCCACCCCAACTATACTTGTAATTCCTTTTAGTCGTTTGATGTCTTAATTTAAAAGTCAGTAGGGGGCTCCCCTATTGTCCCAAAGCTTCAAAAAAAAAAAAAGGAGAGAGGAGCTTGCGATGTTTTTGAGAACTTTTGTTTAGAGAAGAGGTTGAGCCGGTCGTCCGACGTACATACTTGTTGGAAAAATCGAAGGCGGTCCGGATCCTCTAGGGCATCTCCAACATAGACCCTTAAACCGCCCGCATATGTCCGGACATCATGGTCCGGATATCTTGGCGCATTCTTTTCCGCAAAACAGAGGCAAATAGGGGCTTTGCAAAAGTCCGAACCGCTGCCACGCCCGCGTCTGACCATCCTGACCCACCCAAATCCATATCGGTCCCATTTTCTTCCAATCCGCCTCTTCTTCCCCCTTGTTCTGCTTCCTCGCCATCCTCCTCCGCCACCGCCACGGTTCTTCTCTGGCCGGCACACAGGCATTGCCGAACCACCGCAACCAGCATCGAGCGCTCGCTCGCCTTTTACGACGGCGTCGTCCACCCAGGACCCGTCCGTAGGCAGGTAGACTCTGTCCCCCTGCCGAATTCGTCCATGGCGGTCACCACGCCTGCCATGTGTTCGGTCAAATGCCATTGAGCTTATTCTCAAACTTCGTGTCGTTTATTTAGTGTTCGGCGGATGGCGGGGTACTCATTCATGAAAGATGAGTTGTTGTGCGATGTGTGGCTGACCACATCCGCGGATTTCGTAGGCATGAGCAGAGGGGGTCCCTTCTTGCAACGTGTGCATGATTCGTTTCACGTGCGACAACACATTGCGCCCTACGACATGCACATCATCAACAATGCAATGTGAGGTCGTTGGCGTATCGATGGTACGTTATCCAGACCTCAGTCACCAAGTTTTGTGACGCGGTTGGTCGACTGGAGGTAAGGTGGCCATTGCTCGCGGTAGAGGAGAAAATCGTAAGTTTTGCTTCTTCTTGCTCCACTTGTTTATTGAATCATTCATTCACTCAATATTCCTTTACACATTGTGTAGCTCGTACACGCTGCCGTGATGTATCACAAGGCAAAGAGACGACATTTTACGTACATACACTATTAAATGAAGCTAAAGGGGCAGTATGTGTGGGACGACAGTATTCGTTTGTGAAAAATATGTTGAACATCTGTTAATCTTGTTGAATTTGAAGTACTATTGTACTAGACTTATTTGCATACTATTTATGAATGATTTGTGTTTTTTTCTATCTGAATTTTAATAAAATCCATCATATTTGCATGAATTTCATTCCGTTAGTTTAAATAGTTGTTGAAATGTATGTGAATAATGTTATGGCATTCGCATTCATGTCCATGGACTGGTCTGCTCTGGCCGCGTACGGATGTCGGAAATTTGCTGGTCAGCGTTTATCAACCGATCGAGCCGGAGAGAGACCGACCGGCCTACGTACGTACGCGTACGTGCTAAAGGTGGCTGCCTGTGTTGCTGCATTATATATACTCGCAACGCAACTACTCCCTCCGTTCCTAAATATAAGTCTTTTTAGACATTTCAAATAAACTACAACATACGGATGTATGTAGACATATTTTAGAGCGTAGATTCATTCATTTTGGTCCGTATGTAGTCACCTGTTGAAATCTCTAGAAAGACTTATATTTGGGAACGGAGGGAGTACGTACCTTGGAGTCTTGGAGATCACGCGCGCAGAATCGAGCCCGACAAAACAAAATCGAGATTCGAAAGAGTAACATATTATCTCGGGGTGTGTTATGTTACAGTAACATATTATGTTACCATAAATATCTTTTTCCTCATTAACTCCATGCTACATAAGCAAATTTGTTTTGGAATGTGTTATGTTACTACCTAAGTTATTTCCACTATGAGGCTGGTCATAGTGGGAGTAATTTAGGTAGTAACATAACACAGTCCAATTTTTTTTGCTTATGTGGCATGTAGTTAATAAGAAGAGAGGTGTTTAGAGTAACATAATATGTTACTGTAAGAGTTAATTACACTACTAATACATAAACTTGCACGGTGCGTACAAATTCATACATAAAGTTGTAAAATGACACAAATTAGCCCTATAACTTGTGTTTGAGGTACATTTACATACATTTCCGTCAGTGGATGTTAACTCTCAATTAACTTTGCCTACGTAGCATGCCAGCGAGGCCGGGCCCGCACTCTCTTATTTGTGGGTCCCACCTGGAACTCGCAAAAGAAGAATAAATAGAAAAATAAAATTGCGCAGCAACTGCAGCTGACTGGAGAAGTTGAAGTAGGTACCTATGTCTGTATCACTTCCAGAGCTTTTCGTTTCTTCCCCCATAATTTTGGAAACCGAGCCGACTAGCCTTTCTATTCAGATTTTTACCGGTCAGACCGCCGGTCTACTGGTCAATCAACTTGTTTTCAGGCACTAAATAAAAAGAGATCAAATACCACCCGTTTCTATAATTATTATTTTTTAGAAAATATTTTCTATAAATAGATATTTTTAAACAATAATATGGTATCTTGGGTGCGATGGTTATTGGGCCAAACCTGAAGGCAATTACTGTAATGACCTAGGATCTTATCAAAATCTATGCGGACTAATTTCTATTATAATTTATCTGCGCGCGTATGGCTTATTCAACGGCCTGATTTTTACCCCGGTTTACAAAAAAAAAGTCTATTCAGATGGTTCAAACTCGTTCAATAGTAGAATACAAAGAAACAAAATCTTGAACGTAGATAAAACAATTCCGCCGGTTCAAATAATAGAAAGTGAAAATCTTTTGTTCCAGACCTTTCCTAAGATATATAAACATGTGTATCTAAATGTAACTGAGCAAACAGAAAGCGTCTCATTGGCTAGTGCAACACCCCCTATCCGGGAGCTTTTGAGTTCGAGTTTAGGCAGCAACAGTGCTATATATTTTTTTCTTTTTCTCACTTATAGGTGTGACCCACAAATAAGAGAGTGCGGGCCCGGCCTCGCTGGTGTGCCATGTAGGCAAAGTTAGCAGTGAGTTAACTGCCACTGACAGAAATGTAAGTAAATGTACCTCAAACACAAGTTGTAGGGCTAATTTGTGTCATTTTCAACTTTATGTATGAATTTATACGCACCGTGCAAGTTTGTGTACTAATAGCGTAATTAACTCTTACTGTAACATAGCGTTTCCCCAGAAAGAATGAGTCTACAAGTTAATAAATGAAGCCATCTATGACACTACTACTATGTTACTTTGCACTATGAAGGTAGTAACTTAGACTAGTGTCTTATGCATGACACTAGTATAAGTTACTCCCCACTATGACCAGCCTGACTAGCCTAAGCAATCGTCGCTGACATCGAGAACCCTGATCCTGATGGCTGCGTTGCGGCGGAGCCCTACCGGAACACCTTCAGAATTCCTAAAGGTGCCGGTGGCGACGCCGGCACCATCACAGCCGGGAAGGCTGTCCAGTTTCGGTATGGCTGCCCCAGTAACGTGTTATACGTCTGCACCGCCATCGTCTTCCTCGTTGCCCTTGGATCCACGATCCCCCACACGTGACGTCGCATACGGGCTCAAAAACACATAGCACCTTGTTGTTGCTTGCATAGGTGTTGAGTTGAGAGGTTGGAGATGCAACCGAGAGAGGTTCTCCGTCCAATCCTGCTCCGACCGCGGCTTTCATCTATGTTTCGTGTTCTGCCGAGCGGATATATATATATATATATATATATATATATATGGGTTTTTTGGGTCAGCACGGCTCCTCATTCCAAGGGTGGCATAATTGGGTAATCAGTGGGCCCCATGGCACGGTGAATGGGTAGCCACGCTGGTGGGCCCCACGGTCCACCATGTCGGTCTCTAGTTCTTCATCGCGTCCTCTTTGTTCGAATAAATATTCATGTTTCCTGGTCAATTCGGAATCTACAATGTTAATGAAACGTAAAAATATGAAAAAATAATTTCATGTCTTCCATAGTTAAATAACAAAATAATGTGTTCACGGTAAATCTTGTAAATCAGTACAAACATAACAATCATGGCAGATGATAGATAATCAATATAATAATCTTTAAAAAATCATAGATACATTTGGATCGTATAGATGCATGTGGATGTCTTCGAAGATGATGTTTCATCACAACAAGCTATCCTGTTTGTAGGGACTAGCACTTGGGGCGCGACCCATGGCACGCCGCCTGAGCGGTAGCTCGGCGGTGCCAGGTGGGAAAGCACCCCTTCAACTAGTCTATTCAGCTTTTGTTAGCAACTACACATGCAAAAGTATATTATGAACTTAATTACAAAGTCATTTGAAGAACTTCACATATCACTGATGCAAAAGTCAAGTAGGATTACAATCTAGAAGTCATGGCAAGAAAATGTCGGTTCTAAATTCTAATTGAAGCAACACCCACGCTTCCAAGAAGGCAAGACGGCGGAGCAACGGATGCAGCAGCTACCAACCTCTGCGCCATCCCTACCTTGAATCTGAGCGCGCCCCTGCCCTGAATCAGAACACCGGTATGGTTTCCAGGGCCGCCTTGTCGAACCTCCCTCCACCGGTCCTCTTCCTCGTCGGTCCGGCCATCGTGCCCGATCCATCCTGCATGGCGCACAGGTACACCGCGCACTCCTCCCCAACCTTGTTGCCACTACCGCGTGCCCCCGCCTTGAATCTGAACACCAGTATGGCTGTCAGCGCCACCTTGTCGAGCCCCCCTCCGCCGGTCCTCTTCCTCGTCGGCCTGCCCGCCGTGCCAGATCCCGTCCGGCGCACACCGTCCCTCCCTCTCCATCGCACATACATGTAGTTGAGGTACAGTACAAGGCACACTGCCGTGAACGCTGCCATGAGCTCCAGCATCTAGCTGGAGCTGCAGCAGGTGTACTGTCGCCGACGAGCATGCCGATGAGATGACAAAGTCCACTTCAGGAGGTGTATTCTCCATCCGTTGATGTCGCTGATGCCGATAACTTGATGTCGTCGTGCTTGTTATCTGCCTTTGTTAGTTATCATCTTAATACCAAACAAGCAACGAAAAATGAAACCTTGAATGAATTATTTTGTGATTAATTCTAATGGATTGCTCGAACAGACATGTGTATAAACAAAGTGGAAAGCAACAACAATTATGAGCTGAATATGTGGGCACCATGACATTTATTTTGAAATTATGAACCAGAACATACCTGCAAAATGTAAATATGTTCCCTGGCACTGCACATTGACCGATGGAATTGCAAGTTCTCTTTCATATTCTCAATGCTTACTTTGCATAGCATCAGATATAAGTGTTCAACAATTGTATTAGTGCTGGCTCGAATTCTTTGTTGCGGTTAAATTGTAAGTAGAGAGGAAGTTAACTTTGACTCATGACCATCAACCTGAAAGTGACATCGATCAAGCTGAGTCTCCATGCAGCGAAACAACTAATGTGAACCTGAGACTAAAACAAATAGGATGAGTTGTGTGCTAATTGATTGTCAACATAAATAAAACTTTAACCAAATGACCCATGGCAGTACCATATCATTAAAGTGGTACATTGAATTTTTGTAAGGTACTAAGTGCAGGGGATAAGCTCATGGCTTTCTCCAATCTCAACAAAGTAATTGGAATTCCAAACATATGAAGTCTTAGGTATCACATATATTAAAGATAGACACGGAAACACTGTAAAATTTTGATGCTAGTAAGTACCTTGAAAATCTTTGTAGCCGCAAAGCATACTGCAGATAAGATGACCATATGCAGCAAAGTTAGTGCCACTGGATAGGGGAAGTTGAACTCTTTCGAGGATAACACCCACTGCAAATGAGGACAAACAAAGCACTTAACAATGATACAAAAACAAAGCACTTGCAATTACAAGTCAGTATGGGCAAACATTCATTGTGGCTAAACATGAGGAAAAAGGGAAGTTCATTTAACCAAGAAGACTGAAAGAACATGTATCATTTCATTTTTTAGGTCACTAAATTGCAGAAATGAGAAAATAAAAGTTCAGTTAACCAAGAAGAATGCAATGTAAAAAAACGAAATTGGAGCTTTGTTTAGTTCCATAGTAAAGGACAATGTTATAAAATAGTGTGCATTGCTAATTAGGTTGCTGTTCTTGTTCAAATAGCGGCATGATAATAATGATGGGCTTTATAAAGTTCTTGTTCATACATCTGCTCAGAAACAAATGGTCCGTTCTCACCCACATGAGAAACAGTAGGAAAAAAATATGCAGGTAACTGGTGAGTGTCATATAGTATAAATGTGATGATATGTATATCTAAATCAAGTTAACTACACGCCTTTGAGTAATACACAAAAGTTGCACCGATTATAGGGTTTGAGTAATACACAAAAGCTGCATAGATTATAGGGTGCTCAGTGTTCACTCTCCAAGATCCAAAGCCGATGGCAAGCATCTCCACCTTCAACTCACAATCGTCTAAATCCAGACTGTGCCAAACACACGACTTATCAATCCCAGAGTGCTCCTGCATCTTCATCGTGGCCACACCTGCACACCATATCAAGATGTAAGAAAACCCCAACTATCTAATCTGCAAATCAAAATCACCATAAAAGATTATCCCCGAAAAAAGGACAAGTAAAGAAGTACCAAGGTGATTGGCGCAGATCTTGAAGCTCTTGGCCTGTCGCATGATGACGTCGACCTTGAGATCCGTCTAGGTCCCACAAAGCTAACAGAGATTCATCTGGGATATCAAATCATGTAACCACATGATCAGGTTAACCTTGATTTACTCACAAATCAAATGGCATTAATATCAACATATTCCGTTTGGACCTCAAGGCAATGGGTGCAAAGGACCTAATGGTGATCATAATAACAAAAAATGTATCGGAAGGACCAAGACACTCGTATTATAGTCCTGACATATACGAGGATACCACAAATTACATATGAAATAGCAATGGATTGATAACATAGTTTCTACAGTCACCTTCCACTGGTACGTGTCGATCCTAAACAAACGATTTTTAACCCCTTTCCATGACGGCATTTGGAACCGTCGACAAGTGAGTGTGGGCGATAGGGGGTCCTTCCCACACGACCCAGACACCATCGGGGATAGGGCCCCTACAGTACTCCTACTCGTTTTTGCTCGCATTGCCATCGTAGTCGGTATTCTATGGTGCTACGTTTACGATGCGCGGCCCATCACAAACGGTTCACTATTATAGAACGTGTATGATGCGTGGCCCATCACAAACGGTTCACCGTTAAGAAGATTAGCTAATCATCATACGAGTGTCGGACAGGATTACGAAACGTCGGACCGTCGTAACATCGTCGTACACGACAACTATCGCACACGCTATTCTGTGGTGCAACGTTTACGATGCATACTTCATCAGAAACAGTTCATGGTTGCGAATCATGTACGATAAGGCAACTAACACAAACGTTTAGTTTGCTCGCACCGTTTGTGATATTGTCTGACATCGCACACGCTTTGCAAACGGCAACTGTGTGCATGCTTGCACACATTTCCTCTCTGTGAACCGTCTTCGATTATGGTGCATATCACAAACGTTTGTGTTTTACCAACCGTGTGTGCCGTAACAACCTGGAGAGCGTAATTTTACCGTAATTTAATTGCTGCTTTTCCAAATTATACCGGATTTGGATTTGAATTTGAATGTATGCTACAACTTTATTCATATCCATCAGGTTCAAACAACCAATGCATTATTCGATTCATAGGTACATATGTTCTAGAATTACATAAGAACCAAATAAAGAATGATGAACCACAGTTGTATATTGGTACTATTGAAGACGGTAAAGAAAGAGGCGAAATATATTCTGGTTGCTGAACAAGGTGAAGCAGAATGCCCATATTGTGCCCTCCTCCATGCAGAAGGCACGCACTACTCTAGTCCAACCCCTTGTGATGGCCGATCACCCATCCTTCACGGTCTTCATGAAAACATCTAGATAATCATCGTGTTCTGGTAGAAATACTTTAACCTTTGCATGCCCACCAATCATGTAGTTTGAGAGGTAATCTTGAGTAAACTGCTTTGGCAACCACTGCAAAGGAAAAAGATTCAGACATTGTCATCTAACACAACTCATTATGGGCAGTAAAAAGAAGGCTGCAGAGTTCTTACTTACCATCCTGCAGTTCGCTGTTGTCTTGGATAAAGTGTAACCAAATAGTTTAATTGCCATCTTTGGACCCATTTTACTAAAAATCTTTATCAGCTTCCTCACTTGATGCTGGTTCATCGATATCTCATTGCCCCATACGCAGAAAGGGTCGAAACGCGGATCTTTACCAATGACATATGTACCTAAAAGCACCAAGTTAATATTAGAAGCTAAACAGCAATTGCACGATGATGTAGTACAACACTCTTTTATAATATATCTATATACATCCGTATGTGGTAGTCCATTTGAAATCTCTAAAAAGATAAATATTTAGGAACGGAGGGAGTATCTTATAACATCCAATATACTAACATATTAGATGAATTAACATCTTATATTATCGGCCGGAAGGAGTTTAGTTCATTCTTACAAATTATCGGCTGATTAACTGCTGCTGTATCCATGGATTACAGTTAGTTTGAGCTAGTTCGGGCTCAAATAGCCCTAAAGTATATCTAAACATGAGGGCTAGTTTGAGCTAGTTGCATCTATAACCCACCCAAAAAAACTAGTATCCAACCCAAGAGGTGCTAATTGGAGCTAGTTCTCCTAGTGCATTTATTGTCAATCTAACCCTGCCATCCAAACAACTCTTTGGATGGAGTTAGTTCAGGGTTAGTAATGAGCTAGAAACTAACTCTAACCTCTAGCTAAGTTGAGTATCCAAACAGGGCTGTGTTGTTGCTGTTGCTGTTCCTGCTGCTCTTCTACGTATATCTAGACATCATTAGAACATTAATGTAACACTCTTCCTTGTTGCTATGTAGCCTAGGATAGCATATTTAGACATTAAGTACAGTGCATGTTGCTATGTAGCCATAGATATATTACATATGGCCCTAGTTAACCTAAGGAAAAATGGGTTGCAGATATATTCAGTTAAAAGTCCGATTCACCGATTAGTTCCTTATCAGCCGCCGGCCTATATGGTACCAGCTACCGATATCCTGAACAGTGAGCAGATATAAGCCATGGGATGAAACTAACCTCAATGGAAAACAATAGTCGTTCCCAAAATTGTCCTGTGTAGGTACATCGAGAAGCATGTTAAGCACAACAGGCTAAACATCAACCAAAATTACACATGGCAGACAAAATAATCTCCAAAAGGTAGCTTCAGTGTGCAGGTTTAAGCACACTAGTAAAGCAAAACAAGTGGAAAGGTGTGCTAACTGCAACATGCCTAACATTTAACAACAAGCAAACATAGTCATTCAAACTAGTATTGTGCCCGTCTAAGTACACTGGTTATGGTTAAATAAAAATGGAAAGGCGTGTTAATTATAAGATGCAGCAACCAAATGTAGTCATTCATAGTGGTATTGTTGAAACTGGTACTGATGAAATTGAACTGCACAGTTCATACTTGCACATATAGAACATCACGTTGTGAATAACTGGAATAAACAAGGCATACTACGAACAACCAAAGATAGCATTTGAAACTGAACATATGCTAACTACAAACAATCGAACAATCAAAAAACTTTAAAAGAGGCATATGCTAGCTATAACAGGCTTAACAGCAAGCAAATATATGCATTCCTATCGGTATGTTTAAAACTGGATTGATGAAATGTACTGCACAGTAAATAGTTGCACATATAGAGCATCACATTATGAACAACTGAAATAAATAAGGCATACTGCAAACAACCAGATATAGCAATTAAAAGTGGACATATTCTCACTACACTACAAAAGGGACTCGACAAAACAAATCATGGGTTTCCCCTTGTGAAGAGGCACGGCAAAACAAATCATGGGTTTCCTCACTTGTCACGGATGGGCTCGTTCCTGTGGGAAGAGCACGGACCCTGGATGCGCTCCATGTTGTCATAGATGGGCTCCTTCCCCTTGGAAGAACACGGCTGTAGGCTGCCCTCCCTGGTGTCGCAGACGGGCGCTTTCCTCTTGGAAGAGTAGATGGGCTCTTTCCCCTTGGAAGAGCCGGAGAGGGTGCCCTCCTCGTGGTCGCCGTCGATGAGGTATGACTTGGAAGTTGTGGATCCCAAGCCAGCATCGCAGAACGTGTCCTTCAAAAATGACAAAAGGGGCTCGATGGCGATGTAGAATGGCAAATTGTTGACAGCGAGCCAGAGGAGATCAGCGGCGGGGCCATGGATGAGATCGACGGCGGTTGAACCCAAGGGGTTGGGGTGGGACACTTAACCTGTGACACAGCCCGCCTCAGGGCGTCGCTGTCGATGACCTCGATGTCGTAGCCGGCGGACGAGACATGCCCGCATACTCTAGCCCGCTGCTTGAGTGCCTGCCGCCAGTAATGGTCGTCAGCTTCCTCGGCGACGTCGGGTGAAGAGAACGCTATACACCTCTTTTGGGCCAGTCGCTCCTCGAGCTCCATGGGAAGCATAGTCGGGCTTAGGCTGCGACGCTCTGGAGTGGGGGATGGGGATGGGGATCTGTGGGAAAGGGGGCATTTGGCAGGCGTCATCTAAGAAACACAGGGAGGCCTGGGTATGGAGATCGGTGGGTAAGTTGCATGGGCAAACCGGCAGATGTTGATAATGGAGGCCTTGCGGCGGCGGCGACGGCAGGGACCTTGCTAGGGTTTCAAGCGAGGGAGGGTGTGTGTGTGCGCGCACGCGCCCGTGGAGGTTTTGGTGTGTGTGTGTGTGGAGGGGGGGGGGGTGTTTGAGGAAATGACGCGGGTACTCAAAATTGTACTACGCGGGAGTGAAATGCCGGGCTATTGAAAATTTTGACGATAGTGCATCACACACGGTCAGAAGATAACAACCGTGTGTTATGAAACAGAAAAACCCTCGAGGCGGGCAGATATTTTCTAGGGATACAGGCGGGATTGAGAACAAGAAACATCGCATACGGTCGAGAGATAACAACTGTGTGTTATGAAACAGAAAAACCCTCGAGGCGGACATATATTTTTGAGAGGGGGAGCCTCATGGAGCCCAATGTACTGTGCGGATGTGTGCGTGACAGGTGCACCGGCGTGGCACACGTTTAGTTTGAGTGAACCGTGTCTGTTGCATCATCCGACTCGTCTAATGTTCATAAATTTGGCGAAAAATGACGCGGGAGAGGGTCAGAACACGAACACACTTGCATGTGGACCAAATTTATGTATCAAAAGGGTGGTTTGATTTTCAAATACCAAATGCAACTTCGATGTGGCACCTCTCTCGCAAAGCGCACGGCATTGCTTGCCCCCACCCCCCTCATGTCGGCACGAAGGGAATCCTAAGATATGAATGCATGCCCCCTCCCCCCAACCGAGGTTCACCTAGCAAAGTGCGAAGTAGCTAGCCCCCTCCCTCGTGTCGGCATGAAGGGAATCCTAAGATATGAATGCATGCCCCCCCAATCGAGGTTCATTCACCTAGCAAAGTGCGAAGTAGCTAGCAGCCCCCTCCCTCGTGTCGGCACGAAGGGAATCCTAAGCTATGAATGCATGCCCCCCAACCGAGGTTCACCCTAGCAAAGTGCGAAGTAGCTAGCAGCCCCCCTCCTTCGTGTCAGCACGAAGGGAATCCTAAGCTATGAATGCATGCCCCCCCAATCGAGGTTCACCCTAGCAAAGTGCGAAGTAGCTAGCATCCCCCTCCCTCGTGTCGGCACGAAGGGAATCCTAAGCTATGAATGCATGCCCCCCCAACCGATGTTCACCTAGCAAAGTGTGAAGTAGAGCTAGCAGCCCCCCCTCCGTTGTGTCGGCATGAAGGGATTCCTAAGCTATGAATGCATGCCCCCCCAACCGAGGTTCACCTAGCAAAGTGCGAAGTATCTAGCAGCCCCCCTCCCTTGTGTCGGCACGAAGGGAATCCTAAGCTATGAATTCATGCCCTCCCCCCAACCGAGGTTCACCCTAGCAAAGTGCAAAGTAGCTAGCAACCACCCCTTCCTCGTGTCGGCACGAAGGGAATCCTAAGCTATGAATGCACAGGCCCCCCCCCCCAACCGAGGTTCACCTAGCAAAGTGCGAAGTAGCTAGCAGACCCCCTCCCTCGTGTCGGCACGAAGGGAGTCCTAAGCTATGAATGCATGCCCCCCCAACCGAGGTTCACCCTAGCAAAGTGCGAAGTAGCTAGCAGCCACCCCTCCCTTGTGTCGGCACGAAGGGAATCCTAAGCTATCAATGCACATGCCCCCCCAACCGAGGTTCACCTAGCAAAGTGCGAAGTAGCTAGCAGCCCCCCCTCGTTTCGGCACGAAGGGAATCCTAAGCTATGAATGCATGCCCCCCTCCCACCCAATCGAGGTTCACCTAGCAAAGTGCGAAGTAGTTAGCAGCCCCCACCCCCCTCGTGTCGCCACGAAGGGAATCCTAATTAAGCTATGAATGCATGCCCCCCAACTAAGGTTCACCTAGAAAAGTGTGAAGTACCACCCCCCCCCCCCACACACACTTTCAGCCGGCGGGCCAGAGAGGCATATATCTCACCAAGCTAGATCGTAAAACGGACCAAGAATAATCCACCTTGGTCGTACAACCTCTCTCTTGTTGTTGGTCAAAGTGATGGTCGTCCATGCGACCCTGGAGATGGGCTAGCTCGCCAATAATCACGCAAGTAGCCAGTCCCCGAAGACAACCATTGCATGCGTGTGGCCCAAACATATGTATGGAGAGGTGTGTTTTTGAGTAACAATGGAACACCTTTGATGTGGTACCGTGATTTCGAACTGGAAATCCCCACACTGAGTGAGGGTTAGGTTGACGATGCATATGTATGTTACACCACACTTCAAGCCAACGACGGGGATTCATATATGCATGCATGCGTGCATAGTATATGCGCTCAAACTTAATTAGGTCTGAATCTCACCATGACCTATACTACGATAATACGAACCAAATGAAGAATCCGCCATGGTAACCTATCTTGTTGTTGGTCAAGGTGATCACGGATGTCCACGCGGGCCCACGAATATATAGGCTTGTCGTTGATAACCACACGAAGGAGTGTATCGTTCGAAGGCAACCATTGCATGCATATGTATGGAGGTGTTGCGTGCATGCATGTTTGAATACACAACATTGATGTGGCGCGTGTGCCAAAAATCATACACTAGCTCCACACACAGAGCGAGATTGGTTCATGCATGATGTATCGTTGTACTAGCCACTTCGACTCGATGGGAGGGATTCATGCATACACATGCATGTGTGTGTGCTCAAAGTGTATCATGCATGTCATCCCAGAGCAAAAATAACAATCCCCTCCCAAGTCAAATTAACATCTCTTGTTGTCAGGCAAAAAGAAGTGAAGGACCAAGCGGGCCCATAGATGGAAAGCATCGATATCGCTGATAACCGCTTAAGTGGGTGAGAGAGGACAACCACCACTGCTTTGCATGTGGGCCAAACATATATATGTTGAATACCCAAAATGCACAACTTTGATGTGCCACATGCCTCAAAAACCGTAAACCATGCACCCACATAGAGCGAGGTTCATATCAAGCGTACTACATATGATGGTCCCCTTCCCCCCTCTTCACCGCATACTATATGCTCCTGCCATAATATATGTACAACCCAAAAGAATCCTCATTGATGGTGAAATTAATTGACCTCTCCCGATCTAGGTCAAAGTGATGCATGCATGCATGCATCGACGATGGCCTCGTGGGCCCACAGATGGAAGCGTCACACGTGAGTGTCCTAGCTAGGATATATATGCATGTGGCCCAAAAAGGTGTTGTGTGATGTTTGAATAACCAATTTCACAATTTTGATGTGGCACGTGCCTCGGTAACCAAAAAGTCCCGACACTGAGTGAGGTGTACTTGTTCACGGACGCATACGTATAGTATATATGCTAGTCCCCTCCCACCTCTTCGACGCGTACTATATACCACCATAACACAAACAAAAAAGATTCTACCTTGCTGGTCAAATTAACCTCACTGCCGGTTGTTCGTCAAAGTGATGGACGACGACCTCGCGGGCCCACAGAAAGCGTCACACGCGAGTATCGAGTGTCGTGTAGGACAACATCGACTGCATGTGGCGAAAACATTTATGTATGAAAGGGTTGTGTAATGTTTTAAATAACGATTTCACAACTCTGATGTGGCATCGACCTGCCTAACAAAACGGCCAACCCACACGGTGGCTCACAACTTGTAGTGTACTGCGAGCCACCCGCCACCCCCAGACGCACCCACCCACACACACACACACCGCGAATCCACCGCAACTACGGTGCATGTTAAATTAATTATCCCGCGGTGAACATACATGTTACCAAAGGAGGGACGTTTTAATTTCAAAAAAATCACAGAGATCATTAAGACATTTTAGTACATTGATTGATTGATTTTCTATGGGTATAATGTGCAAAAATCAAATTTGAGCTACATGCACACGTGACAGTGCACCTAAATGGATTGCAAAAACACATGTCTCTCACTGGGTGCATGTTTACTCCCCGTGCAACAAATTTCAAACATTGAGAATCTTGATTTTTAAATTCTAGTACATCCAAAACTTATTTGAAGTTCATGAAACTTATCGTGTTGTCATATGGACACCAATACAAAGTGGCATTGTACTTTTTTTGTCAAATTTGAGACCAGTTTTGATGTAATCTTTATCTAATTACAGACGGGAGATTATTAATAATTGGGAACCAATATCCCAAACGGATTATTTATTCGAACCGTGAGCGTTAGACCAATAATGGATGCATACCATGCTTCGGTTAAGCAATAAAGCGGCAACATTAATCATCCAAATAGAAAAACAATATACGTGCCGCCGCGCAACCCGTGTGGCATGCGAGCAGGCGTGAGTTGACGGGACGCATACGAGTAGTCCGCCGCGCAGGCAGACCGGGGAGGCGTGCATGCAGGTGTGTGAATTGACGGAGGCGTGCTCGCTGCGCAATGTCATCGGGAGGCGTGCGAGTAGCTGTGTGAAACTTTGGTAGGCATGCCAGCAGTCCGGTGCGCAGGCTCACCGGGAGGCGAGCCATCGGTTTGACCGCCGCCCGCCTCTCTCCCACAACTCCCACAACTCCATATTAATGGTGCGCCCGAGCGGCCGCACCCCCATCCTCGCTATGCACACACAATCCTCTCTCTCCGATTGCATCCTCGACGTCGCTCTTAGTCCTCAAAGCCGTCAGTGTATGAAGATGCCACAGAAGTGCCCCATCAGAGGGAATGGCGACGCCGGGGCTGCTAAAGCACCGGAGCACGGCGTGGAGATGGAGACAGAGGTTGCCGTCACCGCCAGCGAGTTATCGCTGCACCCTGACGTCGTCGACGGCGTCGAGCTTCCATAGCCGGAGGCGGAGTTCCACACCGACTCCGATGACCACTCCAGCGATGACTCCGACGACCACTCAGGCGACGACTCCGACGACGACGGACAGCTGGTTAGTCATCTATACCCATTTATGTGTCAAATATATTATAGGGTTTCTCTGGTTACTCCTGCCTCCCCCTTTTTGGAATAGAAATCCTGTGGTTATGTTCTCCCAATCCATGAAATCTGAGTAAGTTTCGTTAGATCCGTGTAGTGTATTGATTGTTTGAATGGTAGAGGTGATAAGTGATTAGTTGTTTTATTTGTGCAAATGATTTCTGCTAGTAATCCGACTAGGGTTAGTGTTCGTGCTAATAATTCCTAGCCAGGACTTGACAATTGATTTTGAATGACCTACATATGTTTGTGCCATTATTTTCTTCAAGATTGGTCTGTACATAGACGTCTGTGCTAAAAAATCAAACCATAATCTCTGGATATGTATAAATAAATAGCCATAAATTCCTAATCCTACTTCACGACATGTAATCAGTGATTTGATGCCAAATTTGTTTTACTATTTGTATAGGTGCTGTCTGACGATTTGGACATCGAGGATGAAGATGCCCAGAGGAGGTACAAGAGGCGAATCCCAAGGGAGCTTTATGCGGGAATGCATAACAGGCGTATTAGGACCTGGAACGACGGCTATGGATGCCCATTTTGCAACCACAAGATTCATGACGCGTATCTAAGTGTTCTGGCGCATGCAAGAGGACGGGTCATTGGCTCCTTCAAGCAGGAGTATTCTCGCAGGGTGGCGCACGACGCGTACGCCGAGTACTTGGAGAAGCTTCAGGATCGTGTCGGCCGCATGTGAGATGAGATGTGGGATGGATCGAACTATGTACGCTTGAGTATGCTTAATGGCGGTTGAAGTATGTACTTATGGTTGAACTATGCTTATGTACGTGTACGCTTATTATCTATGTCTAAGTATGTTAAATATTTCGCCAAATTTTGGTAAAAATTACAACGGGGGACCAATAAACCAGGACGGAGGTAGTACGTCAATCACACACGGTTCCCAAAATTGGAACCGTGTGCAATGCCTTTCATTTTGTCTGCTGCGTCAATCACACACGATTCGCTCTAGCAAACCGTCGCCCCCAAAATTCTTTGTGGGACAGAAAACCCTCACCACCCAATTCAAAAAAGAAAAAAGAAAACCCTCACCATCCCCACGTCACAAAAACCCTCACCCCGCCCGCCACCCCCTCAGCCCCTCCGGTACGTTCCCCATTCACACCTGCACAAGCTCCTCCGCATCTATGCCATGGCACCGCCTATCGTGGCGGTAAACACTTAGCTGGACGCGTGCCACTGCCGCCAGGCTGCCGGCAAAGCCCACCGCATTTCGCCACTTCCGCTTGCCGCCGCCTATCGCTGTTGACTTTCTCGATGCTGCTCGCGGTCGACCCAGCTCCGCTCGGTTGGGGAATCTGCCTTACTGATGGTTCTTTCTCATGGACGACAAGGTAACTAATTTAACGAGATATTATCTCATCTCTTATCCCAGTTCATCTGCCTTCTTTAATCACCCGGCGAAAATCGCCGTGAATTCATTTTTATTCGGGCTGATTTGTGGGTTTTCTTTCATTCATAGAATGTACAGTGCGCCGACACTTCAGGACTTTGCGACCGTCGCCAGAGATTCCATCTCATCGTACCAGATAACTTGAGGACGCGCGCGGTATGTCCAATCTCACCCTAAATCGGTTGGCATGGCCTACTTTCCTGAATATATTCTAAATATTGCTACATATGGATAAAAGGTGCCACATGCACCATATACGTTAAAGGGGATTTCCCCCTCTTCTTTCTATATTAGGCAAATTAATGATGCATTGTTCTTTCGATTACTCTCATTTTTCCATGACATCATGTTTATCCTATCTGTTTAATTATAGATTTTTGTCCTTCAATTTCAACTGTTGTACAATTCTTTCAATTTGGGCTCATATTGGCATGTTACCATATTTTCTTTAACAATCCTACCATTTTCTGCAAGACATCCCTCGCTATGCAACAGATTATGTAGTGCACAATTTTTCCCTTTACATAGATCAAGGCTCCACGGATGTCATACTGCACACAAACCATGGATTTACAATCGTTGCTACTGTAAGACTTGATGAACGTGGTGTCTCCTATTTTGGCACTGGCTTTTGGAATGAAATTGCAAAGTTTTATGTACTGAAAGCTGGCACTAAAATTGCACTGCACATTAAAGGGCTTGGTCATGAGATATATGCTAACTTCCCTGACAAAATCATCCATCCAGACTTTGTTCGAAGTAAGTTTTCTTTTCAACTATCTGCATATGTTGACTTACCCTGCAATGTCAAATGAATTGTGTAGTATTTAAGCAACCAATTGTTATTCCCTTTTCTTACTATATTCCTACCTAATAACTTAGTTACCAATACACTTTTCTATTGCCCTGTTTTAACTAAATATTCCCTGTACTCCCATTTCTATCAGAAAGCGCCGCTGACAAGGAGACTCCAGAGGTGGAGAACATGGCTGCCAACAAGCGGAGGCGGGGCGAGCTAGAACCGCAAGCGACTCCAGCAGGCCTAGACTTAATCAGCAGCCTCCCCGATGATATGTTGAGAGTCATTGTCGGTGTCAAAACCGGCGGATCTCGGGTAGGGGGTCCCGAACTGTGCGTCTAAGGCGGATGGTAACAGGAGGCGGGGGACACGATGTTTACCCAGGTTCGAGCCCTCTCGATGGAGGTAATACCCTACTTCCTATTTGATTGATCTTGATGACATGAGTATTACAAGAGTTGATCTACCACGAGATCGTAGAGGCTAAACCCTAGAAGCTAGCCTATGGTATGATTGTTGTTTTTTTGTCCTACGGACTAAACCCTCCGGTTTATATAGACACCGGAGGGGGCTAGGGTTACACAGAGTCGGTTACAAGGGAGGAGATCTACATATCCATATTGCCAAGCTTGCCTTCCATGCCAAGGAGAGTCCCATCCGGACACGGGTTGAAGTCTTGAGTCTTGTATCTTCATAGTCCAACAGTTCGGCCAAAGGGTATAGTCCGGCTGTTCGAGGACCCCCTAATCCAGGACTCCCTCAGTAGCCCCCGAACCAGGCTTCAATGGCGATGAGTCCGGCGCGCAGATTGTCTTCGGCATTGCAAGGCGGGTTGTTCTCCAAATTCTGAATACCTGTTGAGTAGTGTCCGGCTTCCCATAAATGTTGCACTCCTTGGCTTTCGTGCCTAATAATGGCTATCTTCCACGTGTCGAGCGAATGCGAGAAGCCGGGGCATTTTTACATTTGCAACCCTAGCCATGCGAGTAAATCGTCTATTAAAGAGACGGGGATTCTCAGATCCAGATCACACCATCGCCCCGCAGCGAGTATCCATCGGAGCGCGCCCAGAAAAAATCCATTCCAACATGGCCGGCCATCGCAGCTCCTCCTCTCGCTCCCGTAGCCCTAAGCCCAGCAATTGGAAGAAGTGTTCCGTCCCCCACAGCCAATTAGTAGAGTTATAGACCCAGGGATTTCTCCCTCCAGCGTATATGGTCCCCGTTCGAGCCGGGCTCGCCACCTATAATGGCGGGGAGTAAGCGGAGAGCTTTCCCAACCCATCCATGGGGGAGTGGGTATGCCTTGTCCCTTACTTATTAAGAGGGCTTGGATTTCCAATTCATCCGTTCCTCCGCGGGCTCCTGGAGTTCTATGGCCTCCAGCTGCATAATTTCACTCCCGCCTCCATATTACACATCGCTGGCTATGTCACCGTTTGCGAGCTGTTTATGGGCTGCGAAGCTCACTTTGAGCTATGGAAGAGGCTATTCTGCCTCGTACCCCGTACACAGGAGGGGTCAATATACCAAGTGGGCGGAGCCGAAATATGGCGCATCGCCCGGACCGGATACCCGTCTGGTACTCCGAAGAAGACATTCGAGGACTGGTCTTTGGAATGGTTCTATATGGAGGACGTCCCCCTTCCGGACCCTATTCGGATGGGCCTTCCTGAGTTCGACAACGCTCCCCTGAAGAAACGCCGCAGTTGGCGCCCTCGGAGCCCCTAGGAGGAAGATAACGGAGAAGTCCTTTACCTGATGGGCTGGATAAAAATGCTGGCTCAATCAGGACTGACAATAATCGAGGTTATGTCAATATGTATAATGCGGGGGGTGCAGCCACTTCAATATCGGGGACAACCCATGTGGCACTTCAATGGAGAAGACGATGCTACCCGCTGCGGTCGTAAGGGGCCGGACTCCGTCGCTGCTCTAGTGAAGATACTGTCCGATTTATATAAGGGGGAGGAAGAGGAGTTCATCCGCAGCAAGCCGCGAGATGGATTCTCTATGTACAACCCTCCAAGCTGGGTGAGCTGTCACTTTTTACTCCAGACCTTCCCGCATTCTTTGTCATAAATATTTACTTTGCCATTTCATAGCAGGAGCTATGAAAAGCTGTGAGGGAGGTCCACAGCCCGCCTCCACAACCAGAGGACCCTGATCGGGCCCTTGATCCCGAACTTGAAGAGGATCCGGACATATTTGTGGAACTGATTGACATGACGTTCTATCAATTGAGCTGCGATGATGCCATGGTGGCCATCATAGCCGATTATCCTGGACTACTCCCTGCATCGCATGTAAGTAAAACCGGAGTCCCAACTTCCGAGAAGGATCCCCTTTTCTGCACTTCACCTACCGCACACATATGGTGTCTTACAGGGAAGGCCCTCGGGACGCCATGCCGAACCCGCAGTGATTCGCCAACAAGGGGCACCGAAGCCGGGTAGGCTTAAAAGGAAGGCGGTCAGGACTGAGACGCCGTCGCAGAGGTATGATACAGAACCCCGCTCCGTGGTTGTCGTCTTTTAAAATATAATAACGTCCATATTTCCTAGCAGGAAAAATGCTCGCCGGACTATATCCGGAAAGGCTGCCGGTCACGCCTCCACCAGTCGAGCTCCAGAGCCGGACATAGAGGCGGACGCTAACATGGGGCGAACGCCGGATGTTCCTCCTACAGAGGATGCAGATAGGATATCCACTACACATTCCGAAGTGGAGAGCGCTATGAATCACAGGCGTCGCCGGGCCGTACTCCGTGACGCTTGTTTCTCCCAAGAGGCGCTCGATGCCTTCAACTCAGGAGACGCGTACATCCGTGCTGCTCAAAATGGCCTTGCCAGAGCCACGGACCAGTATGTAAAGGATATACGGGTAAGAAAATCTGATGATTATGTATATCAGTAGCCCCTGATACTTGAAACAGTTGACACAACTGATTTAAGGATCACTATATGTGCAGGTTCTTACGGAGAAGAATACCCAATTGTCTCAAGAGCTGGAAGAGTGCAGAGCCCAGCTACGGGCCGCAGTTGCCGCAATGAAGGAGTCCGAGAAGGCCCCCTCTGGTAACATTTGTTTCTATCAAAAGGTATGACCTGTACCGGTTAGTATGCGGCATGCATGAAAAATCTAACAATAGATTCTGCAGATGATCCCGGGGTTAATCCGGAGGTAGTGCAAGGGGATGAGCAGCATGCTTAAGCGGGTTAGGCAGGAGAAAAACAATCTCCAAGATGCCAATATCCGGCTGAGTGTTGAACTGAAAGATGTTCGGGCCCAACTTGCCGACTCCGTAAAGGAGAATAAGAGGCTTCGACGCGGCATTCTTAGTAAGTGCTTGAACGAAATTTTTATAGAGTTCGGCGAAGAAACCGACTAACAGAGTTATATCTGTAGGTATGCTGACGGGTCGTCCCGCAGAGGAAATGCCCGGGTCTGCAGGTGATCTCCTGCCAGAGCTCTCACAACTGCACGAACAAGTTTGGCAGGTGATGCAGGGCATTGCCCAAGCCTTGTGGCCATCTGCCTCCCTGCCAGGGGGCATGGGGGAGCTCGTAGAGAAGCTCAAGGGAGCGCGGCGGCTCTTCCGATTATGGAAGATATCAGCCTGCTGACAAGGTGCAAGGGAAGCCTGGGCCATGGTGAAGACGCGATATACCAAGGCTGACCCAAACCACATGGCCGAGGTCGGACCTGTGGGGCCCGATGGGAAAGAGAACCCCGTCAGTTTGGTGTATGACCAAGTAGAATTAGCCGTAAAGTATTCCCAACAGGATTGTAGGCTAGACAGCCTGTTGGATGGTATAGAAGAAGAATTTAGTCAGTATAAGTGACTGTGTACTTCAAGTGACATGTATTGTCCCTAGCCGGATTGTAAATCGTTTGTCATGGCGGACCTTTTCGCTTCAACCTCTGGACCCGACAGTCCGGAGTGTATCCGAATACCCGCTCAGTTATGTAAAAACCGGGGTATGCGTGGAAACCAGGCGTAGGGGTCATAAGTGCTTGAACAGACAAGTACCCAACTAGCTATGTTATATTACATGGATAGTAAGAAACATCTTCCAGGGAGAATAGTTCCGTTAAGGGTTCCTTTCCCTGGGTATGCATGCCCTAATGTGCATGTCCGAACTGCGAAAAGAGATGCAGGCTATAAACAGCTGGGGCATGTATTAAAATAGATAAGAGTCATTTTTTGTTCACCGACCGAGTATTCCCTTAAGAACGCTAGCTTTCGGCTTCACCCAGTCTGAGGTACACATCCGGCTGACCCGGCAGTAACAATCACAAAGGTGCTCCCCTTATGCCCTAGCCGAATTAACGAGAACGTAGGGCATAAACACAAGAGCCAGGCAACCCAGCTTGGCCAAAACTTAAGTCATATCGATGCATATAATGGCGAAAAAAGGTACATGTGGAAGAATAACACATGTGTGAGGCGCAGAGCCCGGAAAATAGTTATATTAAGCTTCTGTATAAGAAGCCCCCAGGTATAATGAGCGCGGTTAGCGCGTCAAGATTGTGTAGTCAAGACACAATTTAGCCTTTTAAGGCCTTGAAGAAAAGGGAAAAAAGAAAGAGATAAAAGACAGATAACGGATATGTAAAAAATTGACGGAGGTAAGGAGACGAACATAGAGTCCGGCACTAGGCGTAGAACCTTCGGAGTCTGGCTGCGTTCCATGGGTTTGGATCGAGTCAATTATCCGATGCATCCCGCAGACGGTATGCTCCACCGGTCAGAACTTGGTCAATAATGAAGGGACCTTCCCATTTGGGCTTGAGCTTGTTCTTTTTCTTCTCCGGTAGGCGTAGAACGAGTTCGCCAACGTTATAAGTTTTGGCCCGTACTTCTCTGCTTTGATACCTTCGAGCCTATTGCTGATAGAATGCGGAACGGGCTTTTGCCACGTCACACTCCTCCTCCAGGGCGTCCAAACTGTCCTGTCGATCAAGCTCGGCTTCTTTCTCTTCATACATGCGCACTCGAGGTGAGTCATGAATTATGTCGCAGGGCAGTACCGCCTCTGCGCCGTACACCATAAAAAACGGTGTGTATCCGGTAGTGCGATTCAGCGTGGTTCGCAGCCCCCACAGTACGGAGTCGAGCTCCTCTACCTAGTGCGTGTTTGATTCCTTTAAGGACCACACTAATCTGGGTTTAATTCCGCTCATGATAAGACCATTTGCTCGCTCGACTTGACCGTTAGTTTGCGGGTGATAGACAGAAGCATAATCGAGCTTGATGCCCATGTTGCTGCACCAAAGTTTTACCTCGCCGGCTATAAAGTTCGAGCTGTTATCGGTGATGATGCTGTGGGAGATGCCATAACGGTGTACAACCCCAGATATGAAGTCTATCACTGGTCCGGTTTCGGCGGTTTTAACTGGTTTGGCTTCTATCCATTTGGTGAATTTATCCACCATGACCAATAAGTATTTTTTTCTTACGGCTTCCCCCTTTGAGGGGTCCGACCATATCAAGCCCCCAGACCACAAAGGGCCAAGTAATGGGGATTGTTTGGAGAGCGGTAGGCGGCATATGGCTTTGGTTTGCAAAAAGCTGGCAACCGACACAACGTTGGACAAGGTCCTGTGCGTCTTCTCGGGCTGTCGGCCAGTAGAAACCTGTACGGAAGGCCTTGCTTACAAGGGCCCGAGCTGCGGCATGGTGACCGCCGAGTCCAGCATGAATTTTTGCCAAAAGTTGCCGTGCTTCCTCTTCGGAGATGCACCTTTGAAGGACTCCGGTGCGCTTTTCTTATAAAGCTCTCCCTCGTGGACCTTGTAGGCTTTAGACCGCCGCACAATGCAACATGCCTCGTTTGGGTCCTCTGGTAGTTCATGCCTAGTTAGGTAGGCCAGGAAGGGTTCTGTCCACGGGGCGATGACAGCCATTATCACGTGGGCGGAAGGTGTTATTTCGGTGGCGGAGCCTCCGATTACGTCAGAGTGTTCGGTATCTGGTGTTGTGGCCAAGTCCGGACTGTTGTTGCCGGTCTCTCCTTCCCATACCACGGATGGCATAAACAACCTTTCCAAGAACATGTTGGGTGGGATAGGGTCGCGCTTAGCGCTGATGCGGGCGAGGATGTCCGCCGCTTGATTGTTTTCTCGGACCACATGGTGGAATTCGAGCCCCTCGAACCGAGCTGACATTCTGAGGACGGCGTTGCGGTAAGCCGCCATTTTTGGGTCCTTGGCATCAAAGTCTCCATTTATTTGAGATATTGCGAGATTTGAATCCCCACGCACATCTAGGCGTTGAATGCCCATGGAGACTGTTATCCGGAGGCCATGCAACAGGGCCTCATATTCTGCTGCATTGTTGGAGTCTGTGTATAATATTTGGAGTACGTACTGGATTGTATCTCCGGTGGGGGATGTCAGGATGACGCCTGCCCCCAGACCCGCCAGCATCTTTGAACCGTCAAAGTGCATGATCCAATTGGAGTACGCGCCGTACTCTTTAGGGAGTTCGGCTTCCGTCCATTCGGCGACGAAATCGGCCAGTACTTGCGACTTAATGGCTCGCCGTGGTTTGTATGTTATGTCGAACGGGAGGAGCTCGATAGCCCATTTAGCAATCCGGCCCATGGCATCGCGGTTATTTATTATGTCGTTGAGTGGTACTTCCGAGGCCACCGTAATTGAACACTCTTGAAAGTAGTGTCGTAATTTCCGGGATGCGATGAATACCGCGTATGCTATCTTTTGATAATGTGGGTATCGTGATTTGCATGGAGTGATGACAGTGGATACATAGTATACTGGCTTTTGAAGTGGGAATTTATGTCCGTCCGTCTCTCGTTCGACGACGGGCACTGTGCTTGCAACTTGGTGAGTTGCCGCTATATATAACAGCATCGGCTCGCCGACATTTGGCGCGGCCAAGATTGGGTTGGTGGCCAGGATGGCTTTTATTTCTTCCAATCCGGCCGTGGCCGCCTCCGTCCACTCGAAGTGTTCGGTGCGCCGAAGAAGGCGATAAAGGGGTAGTGCCTTTTCTCCTAATCGGGAGATAAAGCGGCTTAAGGCCGCCACACATCCAGTTAATTTCTGAATTTGCTTGAGGTCTGTTGGGATAGCCAACTGTGACAGAGCTCGGATTTTAGCTGGATTTGCTTCAATTCCTCTATTGGAGACGATGAAGCCCAGGAGCTTTCCGGCGGGCATGGCGAAAACGCATTTTTCCGGATTGAGCTTGATGTCGTATGTTCGGAGATTGTCGACCGTGAGCCTCAAGTCATCTATTAAGGATTCGACGTGTCTGGTTTCAACGACCACATCATCTACGTATGCCTCCACTGTTTTGCCGATCTCTGTTTCCAGGCATGTCTGAATCATGCGGTTATAGGTTGCACCGGTGTTCTTATGCCGGAAAGGCATGGTGTTAAAACAGAAGGGGCCGTATGGGGTGATAAATGCCGTTGCGGCTTGATCGGACTCCGCCATCTTGATTTGATGGTATCCGGAGTATGCGTCGAGGAAACACAATGAGTCGTGTCTTGCAGTAGCGTCGATAATTTGATCGATGCGGGGGAGGGGGAAGGGATCCTTGGGGCAAGCCTTGTTAAGGTCCTTGAAATCGACACATAGGCGCCAGGATTTATCCTTCTTTGGTACCATCACTAGGTTTGCTAGCCAGTTCGGATGTTTTATGTCTCTAATGAATCCGGCCTCCAGTAACTTGGCTAGCTCCTCTCCCATGGCTTGTCGCTTAGGTTCAGAGAAATGCCGAAGAGTCTTATTGACCGGCTTGAACCCCTTTAAAATGTTAAGGCTATGCTCGGCCAGCCTGCATGGGATTCCTGGCATGTCAGAAGGATGCCAGGCGAATATGTCCCAATTCTCGCGCAAGAACTCCCATAGTGCGGCGTCTACTGTGGGGTTTAACTGTGCCCCGATGGATGCTGTTTTTGTAGGGTTCGTTGGGTGGACTTGGAATTTGACTATCTCATCCGCTGGTTTAAAAGAGGTGGACTTGGATCTTTTGTCAAGTATCACGTTGTCTCTATTCACTGTAGAGCGCAGCGCAGTTAATTCCTCGGCCGCGAGGGCTTCGGATAATGCCTCGAGGGCCAGTGCGGCTGTTTTATTTTCGGCGCTGAGTGCTATGTCCGGATCACTAGTTAGAGTGATGATTCCATTGGGCCCGGGCATTTTGAGCTTCATGTACCCGTAATGGGGTATGGCTTGGAAGAGCGTGAATGCCTCCCGCCCTAGAAGGGCGTGGTATCCGCTATTGAACGGGCCACTTGGAATGTGATTTCTTCGGACCTATAATTTTCCGGTGTGCCGAATACCACATCTAGTGTGATTTTGCCAGCACATCGTGCCTCCCGACTAGGGATGATTCCTCTGAAGTTCATGCTGCTTTGCTCAATGCGGCTTCTGTCTATTTCCATTTTTTGAAGAGTCTCCTCATAAATGAGGTTTAATCCGCTGCCGCCATCCATGAGCACTTTAGTAAGCCGGAAGCCGTCCACAATTGGAGTAAGGACCAAGGCGGCTGGTGCTCTGGCTGTTCGGAATTTAGGTTCGTCACTGGCGTTGAAGGTGATGGCCGTATCGCTCCATGGATTCATTGCTGCACGTGGCAGACTTCAGCAAGGCTGCGGAGTGCTCGCTTACGCGTATTATTTGAGGCGAAGGTCTCGAAGACTGTCAATACTGTATTGTTGTTCTCCATGGGATGGTGTTCTGCGATATTGTTGATGAGGAGATCCTCACCGCTCTTGGCCACCTGCCGGAGTACCCAACATGCTCTAAGGCTATGTGTTGGTATGGTATCCGCTGTACTGTGAATTTTGCATGGCCCGTTAAGCCATCCCTCCAATACGTTTCCACGCCCTGTAGTGGGCTTTTGCTTCTTTGTAATTGGGTCGGGCGACTTACGAGAGTGCACCCATTTAGTTCGGACTGGGGGTTTTGTCAGAGCCGGAGGATCCCAAAATTTTGTTTTGGTTTTCCAGGCGCTTTCCATCGCACAGTACTTCCGTACTATGGCCGCCAAGTCAGTGAAGTGTGCTATGTCACGGCGACTTATGGCGTTGAGGTTTCCCTTGTCCGTGCAATTATTGCAAAAGAATGAAATTGCGTCTTCCTCGCGACAGTCCTTGACCTTGTTCATTACAAGGAGGAATCTGGCCCAATAGTGGTGTACTGTCTCTTGGGGCTCTTGTCTAATGTGGGAAAGATCGCTTATATCTGGGTGGGTGGGTAGATTTAGGTCCGAACCCTGACCCGATCTGAGACCCAGGGGCGGAGGAGTTTCCGATCTTGGAAGTTCGGGCTCCGGGATGTTGCCCAATAGGTCTGGCCCGCTGCCTGATTCTAGGTTCAAGGTTTGGGCCATGTCCTCCCGTAGACGGGTATCCGGCTTGGAGAGCTCGGGAATCCGGACATAGTTTGTCCTCAAGATAGAGGAAGAATCGCCGCATCGCTCCTCCACCACCGCTATCTGATGGGTGACCGGCGGGGAGTTAATCTCCCTTTGGTCGGGTTTAAGCCCGATCTGATCATAGTCCGTAGCGACTCCCAAGGTGGCGATGCGATCCAAGAGCTCGTTCAAGGAAGAGAGCTCCATTGGATCCAACTGCTCGGCGAATTCCGAGCCGACGTGGAGGCTGTTTTCGATGACCCGAGAAGTCATCATCGGCGCAGCGGCCGAACAGGCGGTCATGACGAAACCGCCTAGTCGGAGAGTTTGGCCTACAGCCAGGGCTCCCCCAGAAGTGATGTTGTCCTTGACAACAAGACAAGCCATCAAGCCTTATGATGACGACACAGTGGAACTCTCAATGAAAGCACCAATGTCGGTGTCAAAACCGGCGGATCTCGGGTAGGGGGTCCCGAACTGTGCGTCTAAGGCGGATGGTAACAGGAGGCGGTGGACACAATGTTTACCCAGGTTCGGGCCCTCTCGATGGAGGTAATACCCTACTTCCTGCTTGATTGATCTTGATGATATGAGTATTACAAGAGTTGATCTACCACGAGATCGTAGAGGCTAAACCCTAGAAGCTAGCCTATGGTATGATTGTTTTTTTGTCCTACGGACTAAACCCTCTGGTTTATATAGACACCGGAGGGGGCTAGGGTTACACAGAGTCGGTTACAAGGGAGGAGATCTACATATCCGTATTGCCAAGCTTGCCTTCCACACCAAGGAGAGTCCCATCCGGACACGGGTTGAAGTCTTGAGTCTTGTATCTTCATAGTCCAACAGTCCGGCTGTCCGAGGACCCCCTAATCCAGGACTCCCTCAGTCATCATCTCCCTCCTCCCAGTCAAATATGGGGCGCGGACAACCCTCCTTTCCTGGCGGTGGCGCCCCCTATGGAACTCCAGCCCTCTCGAACTCATCGACACCCACAAGCTCTGCCATGGCTATCGCAAAAGCCTGGATGCATTCTCCAAGATCCTCGACAGTCACCTTGGCCCAACCAAAGGCCTTAGAATGGGCAAGTTCCGTTCCAACGGCAAGGACCGAGCCAAGCTTGACGACTCGTTCCGATCCCCCACCCTAGATCAACTCGAGGAGCTCACTTTTGATGATGGGCATATGCAGTCGCTACCAACGTCCGCACTCCGCCTCGCGCCCATGCCACGCGTCGCCAAGTTCAGGAACTACCATTTCCCGCCCCTTAATGACGCGCCCACTCTTATTCTACCACGACTGAAGCACCTCGAGCTCGTCGCCGTCTGCCTCTCAAAGGGTGACATGGAGCACCTGCTCCATGGCTGTACTGCACTCGAGTACCTTCGTCTTCAGGCGATCAATGGGTTGAGTACCTTCCACATCACCTCCATGACTCTCCGGACTATTTATGTGTGTTGCTGGTGCAGAAGGAAGACATCACAAGATGTGTACCACGGTATGGTCATCCAGGACACACCTGCACTTGAGAGATTACTTGTAGTTGATCAAGAAGGTCCAACAAGAATCAATATCATTTCTGCGCCGAAATTGATAGTGGTGGGCTACTCGTCTGACAAATACTCCAAACTTGTTATTGGATCCACACCCGTTCAGGTACAACAGCCGCCTTCTACCTCTCCTTCTACAAATTAACATTATTTCTAATTTTGAAGATGTTTGTTCATCTGTCATTCAGAAAATGATTCCGACAAGCTTGACCCCGAAACTGTGCACAGTGAATGTCTTGGCACTAAAATCTATTGGGCCCGACCTGGAGCAAGTTGTCAGTTTCCTGAGATGCTTTCCATGCCTAGAGAAGCTATATATCGAGGTAATGTTCCTTTCCTGTTAAATGTTAACCATAAGGGAGTTCAATTTGTCACACCTTTTTCCAAGTTTACAATGCCAATGCACTACGATTTCTGAAGGTTCTTTTGGAGGATTTCAGTACATACATGCCCCCCATATTGGTTGCTTGATCCATATGGTTACAATCAATAAGCATTTCTCCTTTGGATTCATCTGTACTAGTTTTCTTAGGGAACTTTTCATCCACTCCAACCTCTTGTGAAGAAGGCTACATTTTTCTAGAATGTAATCAAATGCCCATGTTAATCATGTCAGATCGAAGATGGCATGTTAGTGCATTTTACAAATCCTGCAAACCAAATATCTAGGCCTGTAGTAATGTTCAAAACTGCATGTAGGCACTAACACGTTTTCTTCTTTTGCAGATAAGATTAGGCCCACTGGTGGATAATGTGATACAATATAACAATCACGTCGAATGCCTAGATCTGCATCTCTCAGAAATTACTTTGAACTCCTACCGAGGGACCTTACCGGAGATTATATTCGCCAGGTTCTCTGTTCTTAGAGCAAGGGTGCTGAAGGAAATGAGGTTTTCCCTACATTTATTTCGCAAAAATGAATGGTTTGTTCATCAGCGCCGGCGCCTGCGGCAGAATGGAGTAGGCTCCAAAAATGCTGAATTTCATTTTGGAACTTCAGATGACAGAGTAATCGGAAGTCATCGTGTCAACCCCATACATGACTTCTCAGTGGATGACCCCTTTGCAAAAAATGTGATGTTTCGAAGCCAGACTTAGAAGCAGTGATATTAGTTTGAACCTCTCTGATATCCATGTTCGGCGGATCAGCGTGAGCGTTTGCAGCTGATGAGCTGAATTTCATTTCTAATATCAGTTTGAACCTTGTAATCTTCGAATTTGAGCCATATAACTCTGGAATTTGAACCTTGTAACATTTTGAGCTTTTGTGGTACAATCGTTGAAATGGCATCATATGAGACTCGTATATTGCTAGCACTATTTTGACCTTAATATGCATTGGTCTTAGATTTTATTAACCATTCTCGAATCAGTTTACCTTGTCGATCTCACAGCACACGATCTGTATAGCTAACTCGACTACGATCTTTGACATTATTGCATACAGTTGGTTTCTTCCACCGTGTGCACTGTAGAGCGCAGAATTAATTATCGCACTCGGGTGTCCATCATCACCCTTCTGTGTAACTTTGACCTCATCATCCAAGGGTAAACTTATGACCGAAGTCATTCCACACACTTCATTTTTACAAAGCTTTTTGCCAATAAACGCCCACGATTTGTCCCTCTTCTAGCCGATGCGTTGGCCAAACTAGCCGGGCGGGAAGCTTGCGCGGTAAACAGTGCGGTAGCACGGGAACAGGCTCACCGATGATACATTTGGCGCCTCTTCGAGCCCACGCGTGCGGTGCGGTGTTGTCAAGCATGCAATGGAATCCTCCGCTATGAATGTCGTGACAAGACGTGATGATTACAGGCCGGCCGGCCCCTATTTATTACAGTGGCCATTTAACCTAGCCTTGTGTCTCTTCAACCTTTCGATCGCGCCCCACCATTGCAAGAAGCACACCCACCACAAGAAATTCTTAGAGGGTATCCTAAGCGGCTCCAATGGCGCTCCGAGCGGCTGCCGACGACGAGCAGCAGTTCACCATGCGTGCCGTGGTGGACACCCACAGAAGGTTCATGGACCTCTCGATGGTGTACACCAACGACCCAGTCTGGGTGGAGCACTCCATCCACATCATGGAGCTGTTGATTGCCGAGGAGAAGTACAAGGTGGTCGGGTTCGACCTCGAGTACACCCGTGCTCGTGCCGGGTCTCGTCCCAAGGTCGCCGTCTCCCAGATGTGCATGCGCCACCACGTCCTCGTCTACCACTACTGCCTGGCCACAAGGCCTTGCGAGCGTTTCGCCAGGTTTGTCAACAGCCCCCACTACATGTTCGCTACGGTCGACATCAGCAATGATGTAAAGGCGCTCGAGAATTCGGTCATCGCCTGCCAGAATCTTGTCGACATCCAGGGCCAATACAAGATCAGGGGCAGCAAGGAGCATGAGAAGGACTCACTGGTTCACCTCGCTGAGGCCATCATCGACCCCTACTACACAGACATGAAGGATTCGTGCAACAAGGACAAGCGTGCCTGGCACTCGACCTTCATGGAGAAACTCGACAAAGCTCACGTCGTGTACGCGGCCAAGGAGGTGTACACAAGCTACGACATGTACAGGCGGATCGTTGACATGAGGAAGTCCCTCCTTCCCCAAAACGGCCAGGGATCCAGCCGGAAGCAGAGCAATGGCAAGCGTCGTCGCAACAATAAGTAGATGATTAGATCCTCGTTTCTCCTACTTTAGTATGCATGTAATTGCTTTCTTTGGTGTGTGGAAATGTTATGTGTGTAGTCACTTGTGTAATTGTATGCTTAATTTTGTTATGCAATGCTGTCTTTTTAAGTATATATGTTGATGCTCTGTAGACAGAGCGTAGATGTTGTGTGGACAAAGAAAATCACATCGCACACGGACTAAACAATGGAACCCATCGGTGATGCTTTCATCAATCACTCACAATTGTATACCAGCAATCGTTTGCTCACAACACACACGGCTTGTTAGCAGTAATCGTCTGTGTTGTTATCGGTCTTCGCACACGTTTCCGATTACAGACCTGTTTGCCTCGTATCACACACATATTGTTCATTTGAACCGTTTTTGTTCTCATGTCTCAATGCAAACAGTTCATCCGAGTGAACCGCATGCCGTATATCTCACACACCTTTGATCTGGCTGACCGTTTCTTTTGTGTTGCCTAATCACAAACAGTTCATCCGAGTGAACCGTATGCTGTACATTGCACACACCTTCATCTGGCTGCTCGTTTCTTTTGTTCCTCCTCATCGCAAACGGTTAATTGAGCTGAACCATATGCCCTGCATCGCACACGCAACTAAAATCTGAACCGTGTTTGATGCATCCTCCATCGCAAACGTTTTGCACCTTTTTTGGTGGTTTTTTACACCACCGTTTGCGATTATGGCATTGCACAGAGTTTCGTCAAAGGGTCTATGATCGTAGTGTCGCGTTAGTAGCATCCTGCAGTAGTGTTCAAAGATAAAAAAGGTACGATGAACAATGATTTTACCATCTTTCTTTACAAAATTTAAGCTTTGACCCAAATCTCTAGATAGAAGTAGATAGTCCAAAAAGATCAAGGTTATTTTCTGCAACACTAAGATCAGTTTGACCATGGGCATCCAAATGCAAGAGTAGGAGGAAAAAGATATGTCGCTCCACCAACAACAACCTCACTAAGCAGTATCACAAACTGAACAGCTGAGAGATTCAGCAAAATAAATCCCATGTCCTTTTCTAATAAAGCTAAATCTTCCCACATCTCAAGACAAGGATATCTGAGGAAAGTTACATTTATTGGATCATCAAAGATCTCAGGGAGCATAGCAACCTGATAGTCACGCCAAAGAGATTTTCATGGTGATGGCACAATTGTTGGGACGATAGGAATGATACATGTTAATATAGAGCACCAAATGATTTTAAAAATACAATTGATTTAAAAAAATACAATGAACAACGAATATGTCAAAAACAAATCAACCATATTTGCCAAAAATGCCTACTCCTGCTGGTAACCAACTAAGACGCTGAAACATGCTATTACTTCCCAATGGCACAACACGCAGTATAGCATAACACCTGCATAGGTGGAAAGCATCCAGAGTCTATATCTGATTATTCTCAATTGCAGGTAGTTGCTTCTCTGCTGGAACAGATTTTCTTTCATCCATGTTTACAATCAATTCTACAAAGAACACAAACAAACTGTAGTAAGCAATAGATAGAAGAGTGGCTAAACAAAAAAATAGCGGAAAGCATGGCTAAGCTAATAACTATTCTGGAAGTTAACCAAGCTCTATTGAGGGAGTGAAAATAGTTGGTTGCCGAAACTGGAACTTCATAACTGAGTAACTTCAAGATTTGGGTAACCAATGGCTGGTATATTAACATGTCTGTAGAGTATAGTAGTCAAGAAAACCTGAAGTTCTGGTTGAAGGAAACATGCCCTAGAGGCAATAATAAAGTTGTTATTTATATTTCCTTATATCATGATAAATGTTTATTATTCATGCTAGAATTGTATTAACCACAAACTTAGTACATGTGTGGATACATAGACAAACAGAGTGTCCCTAGTATGCCTCTACTTGACTAGCTCGTTAATCAAAGATGGTTAAGTTTCCTAGTCATAGACATGTGTTGTCATTTGATGAACGTGATCACATCATTAGAGAATGATGTGATGGACAAGACCCATCCATTAGCTTAGCATAATGATCGTTTAGTTTTCCTGCTATTGCTTTCTTCATGACTTATACATGTTCCTCAGACTATGAGATTATGCAACTCCCGAATACTGGAGGAACACCTTGTGTGCTATCAAACGTCACAACGTAACTGGGTGATTATAAAGATGCTCTACAGTTGTCTCCGATGGTGTTTGTTGAGTTGGCATAGATCGAGATTAGTATTTGTGATAACCCACAAGTATAGGGGATCGCAACAGTTTTCAAGGGTAGAGTATTCAACCCAAATTTATAGATTCGACACAAGGGGAGCCAAAGAATATCTGAAGGTATTAGCAGCTGAGCTGTCAATTCAACCACACCTGGAGATTAATTATCTGCAGCAAAGTGATCAGTAGCAAATTAGTTTGATAGTTTTGATAGTAGTGATAGCAGCAATAGTAACAGTAATAGTGATAACAGTAATTTTGTAGCAAGTGTAACAGTGATGATAGCAGTAGTAACTTAGCAAAAAACAATATGGAAAAGTTCGTAGGCATTGGATCGGTGACTTGTTGGATGATATTCATCATGTGACAGTTATAACCTAGGGCGATACGGCACTAGCTCCAGTTCATCGATATAATGTATGCATGTTTCCGTAAATAGTCATGCGTGCTTTATTAAAAGAACTTGCATGACATCTTTTGTCCTACCCTCCCGTGGCAGCAGGGTCCATATTGGAAACTAAAGGATATTAAGGCCTCCTTTTAATAGAGAACTGGAACAAAGCATTAACACATAGTGAATACATGAACTCCTCAAACTACGGTAATCACCGGAAGAAGTCCCGGTTATTGTCACTCCGGGGTTACTGGATCATAACACGTAGTAGGTGACTATAACTTGTAAGATCGGATCTAGAACATGGATATAATGATGATAACATAAATGGTTCAGATCTGAAATCATGGCACCCGGGCCCAAAGTGACAAGCATTAAGCATAGCAAAGTCATAGCAACATCAATCTAAGAACATAGTGGATACTAGGGATCAAGCTCTAACAAAACTAACTCGATTACATGATGAATCTCATCCAACTCCTCACCGACCAGCGAGCCTACGAAGGAATTACTCACTCCCAGTGTGGAGCATCATGGAATTGGCGATGGAGAAGGGTTGGTGATGACGAAGAACGAAGACCCCCCCTCTCCGGAGCCCCAAACAGACTCCAGATATGCCCTCCCGAGGAAGAACAGGGCTTGGCGGCGGCTCTGTCTCGTGGATCGCTATAATTCTATCTCCTTGATTTTTTTCTCCAAAAATAGGATTTTTTATAGTGTTGGTTTCAGGGTCAGCGGGGCCATCAGGTGGGGACAACCCACCTGGGCTAGCCAGGAGAGGGGGGCTCAGCTGCTGCGGCGGTCTTGAGAGCGAGCTTGAGTGCCGCCAGAGCCTCCTTGGTGTCCCCCACTATGGTGAGGATGTCCTTGCTCCCAGGCATCTTCATGAGGTTGTAGGCCGGATGGGTCGCCGCCATGAACTGAGCTAGAGCCGGGTACCCAAGGATAGCGTTGTATGGGAGGCCGATGTGGGCGATGTCGAAGTCGATCAGCTTGGCGCGGTAGTTGTCGCAGGTGCCGAAGGTCACGGGAAGACGGATCTGCCCCAGGCCAAGCCCCGCAAGCCGGCCAGACTAGCCGACCCGGCAAGACACGTCGACTCGGCCTCAACAACTGGCGCAAGACAGCCGAACCCGGCACGGCCAAAGCCTCCTCAACAAGCCAGCGCCACCCATGGCGTGCTACGCAATCCAGCCACGGGTCAACTCCCATCCCATCCAGGCCGTATGATGGGGACGAGACTTCAATCAATGATGACCGAGGCAACAGTGCCCCGCCCATGCCTCTGGTCAGCAGGAACGAGGCAACAGTGCCCCTCACCTACCCGCTGACCGGGGCCGGCGTGGCTACAGTGCCCCCGCCCTCACCGCTGACGAGAGCAAGTGGAAACCTGACGGAGAGCACTGTACGTGACTCGACTCGGCCACGCCCTGACGATCGACAAGACGACGCACAGTCCCCCTAGGCATGCGGGGCCCGCACCTAGGGGAACTCGACGAACCACAAGCCCTCAGCGGGACCCAGCCCGGGTCCCCGGACACCGACAATACGGACCCACCGACTTGTAACATTACCATTGTACCCCGGGGGGTTGGACTATAAAACCCCCCGGGAGCCCATGATCATGGGGAGGACGAGAAAACAAGAGGACTAGCCAAGAAATAGCAACACCGGAGAGAAGGAGCAGCCCAAGCCTTGGCCAGCCTCCTTCCTCCTCCATACAGTTCCAGGAGCAACCTTGTACTATCGATCATCCAACTACACTTGGCAGGACTAGGGGTATTATCTCTCCGGAGAGCCCCGAACCTGGGTATGTCCGGCGTCCCGCGCCCGCTCATGCCAACCTCGCCTCTGGAGCCCACCAGTGCCCTCGAGCCTCCTCCTCTCTTTAGCCATCCTTGGCATCTGCCGTGCGCCCACCACGACATGCCCCCTCCTACTATGGTGGCTAGTCCTATTTATAGAGGCCCTGGTCCTCCTCCCAAATATTGAGCGGGAAGGGAGCCAACAACGGCCAATTTGAAAGGGGACAGCTAGTACAAGCTATCCTGACAAAAGTAGTCTTCGCCTACCAAAGGCTCTGGTGGTGACGCCGTCTTGGGCTCCACGGTGACCTCCATCTTGCCGTCCTGCTGGTCTTGGTCTTGTTGCACCAATAAGGGAACCTTTGCCTGATGCCTCGGTACTCATTGCCCGCGCTTGCCTCCTTAGCACCAAAGAGGAAGCGAGGACACTATGCGCGCTGGCGCCTGCCTGGCCTTGGTCGTCATGGCTTGCGTCACTGGAACCTCGCGAGGTTCACCTTGCCTTGATCTCTCCGCCCCTGCGAGCCAGCCTGGTGAGGCCGCTCCCGAGGAGGTCTTCTGTCGTCTGCCTCGCGAGGCTTGGCCCCTCGCGAGGCTTGGCCCCTCGCGAGGGTCTTGAATGCCTGTTGGTGAAGACGGGCTGTACCGGGCCTCGAGTGGAGCCACGCCGCGGGCCGCAGGCAGGCAAGTCTGGGGACCCTCGTTCCCAGAACGCCGATAGTAGCCCCCGGGCCCAAGGCGCGCTCGGACTTGGCTTCGAGGCGAAGCCGAAGGGCAAGTGCGGAGCACCGCGGGCCCCAACAGCCTGCGGCCTTGGTCGACGCGTGGCGATTGATTGGATGTGGGCGCCTCCGCTTCCCCACGCTGCCTCGGCAACTGCCCGACTTGACGAGTCCCTGGTGCATGCAGAGAAATATCATCATTACCTGTGATCGTGGGGTTCGCCGGTTGGCCTTCTCCTGCTATAAATGAGGAGGGGGCAGAGCCCCCATCGCCCATCTCCTCTCATTCCTCTCGCTCCTCCTCCCTTGCTCCATTGCCAGTAGCTACCCCATGGCGCCTGCGAAGAGGTTTTCGGCTGCGGAGAAGGGGAAGGCTTGCCAGGAGGTGCCCGGCTCCCCGCCGCCCAAGCGTGGACGCGGTCGTCCTCGCAAGCACTCCACGACCCCCGCCGCGGCTCCCCGCGGCCGCGGCGATGCTCCTTCGCGTGGTGGGAGTGGCCCGTGTCGAAGCAGTCCCATCGATGAAGGGAGGCGCGCCATGGTCGCGCGCCCCCCCGGCCGTGCTTCCACTAGGCGAAGGTGCTGTCGGAGTTCATGGTGTGGTCGGAGAACCCTGCCGGCTCCTGGCTTCAGCTCCCAGACGCTTCTTCGTCGGCGAACTGCCGGCCACGGGTCCAGGCGGGCTCTGGCTACAGGCGGACGGCTGTTGCAGCAAGGCTTCATGGGTCGCGGTTAAGACCTCCGTTGCAGGCAATGTGGCTCTGGCCCGTGGCTGGCAGACGTTTTCTCGCGAGCGCGGCCTGGGCAGGCGGCGCATTCTCCACTTCAAGTACGAAGGCAACGCGACCCTCTATGTGAGGGTGTTCAGAGAAGACGGCCGCGGCGCCGGGTGCTGCCCTGAGGACAACGATGGCGACGAGGTGCTTGGCCTTGGCGATGGTCGAGACGGGGGTGAGGACGATCTCGCGCCCAGCTACGGCGGTTCTCCTTCCGGCGACAGCTCCAGCAGCGGTGGCTACGACCAGCCGCCGCGCCCGCTTCGAAAGTGGCAGCGGGTCGTCCCGTCGCCGCGCCCCAGTGAAGCGCGAGGAAGGGTCCGACTGAGCTCGGGAGGGCGCCATAGGCCCGTCCTCGCGAGCTGCTACGGGGGCACGCGCCGCTTTTGTTTCGTTCTTCTTTTCCTTCCTGCATTGAGAGAGACAAGTATGGGGCCCTGTGGGGGCGTGCCACAAACTATGATTTCCAGGTTGTTATGCTGTGTTTGTCATTCCCGTGCCATGTCGCGATATCAATGTTTTATATAGGCACGTAGGAAAAACTTAGCTTGACGCGCTTGAAGTAGTTTCCGCCTCACGAGGTGCATGCTTCTCAGTACCTGGTGAGGAGGAACTGCAAAAATTTGTTAGGAGGTCTGAGCCTTGGTCGCAGGCACCTCTGGCCACGACACAGCGCCTCGTATCGCGGTACCTGAGGGGCACAGATTGAGAGAGGCACGCCGGCTTGAGGCTCGAACGAGGGTGCCTCGCGAAAAACAGACGAGATGCTCATGAGGCACGAGGGCACTTGTCCAGCCCCCTCGCGAGGGACGCGAGAGAGGGTACAGGTCAAACAAAGAACCAAAGGCAGAATAGAGGTAGACCAGAAAGCAAATTTCGACTAAAGAGGGGCAAGCCAATTACGGAAAGCAACTGAAAAGTCACGTCCGGCACCTAGTCTAGTCTTCATGTCTTCTCACCAGCGCGGAGCTAAGTGCTGCCACTAGGACGTGGGAGGGAGCCCCAGAGGCCCGAGGGCGGCACTCCTGATACTCCGGGGCGTGTATAGCCCCACTCATTATTACGTGAGAGTGTCACAAGCGGAGACCTTCACATGCACGGGCCTTCTTCACAGGCGCTGGGCCTTTCTTCATGGGTAGAACTTCCAGAGGTGCTGGATGTTCTAGGCATTCTGGATGGGTACCCCGTCCTGCGTCTCTAGGCGCGCGGCGCCAGGCCTGGAAACATGGGCGACCCTAAACGGGCCCTCCCACATGGGAGAGAGCTTATGCAGCCCATCCCTGGAGAGCACCCACCGTAGGACGAGGTCACCCACCTCGAGTGTCCTGGAGCGGACGCTGCGACAGTGGTGCAATCGCAGCACCTGCTAATATCTTGCCGCCCGCAACGTGGCTTCATGGCGGCGTTCCTCCCCCAGCACGAGGTCCATCCCCCACATGGCATCCTGCTGCGTCTCATCAAACGCTAGGACCCGCGCGGAGCGATGCTTGACCTCATGAGGGAGAATCGCTTCAGCTCCGTAGACGAGGAAGAATGGGGTCTCGCCCGTTGGCTTGGTGGTGGTGGTGCGGATGGACCACAACACGGACTGGAGCTCATCGTGCCAGCCCCTGCCGCAAGCCTCGAGCTTCTTCTTGAAGGTCCTGGTCTTGAGGCCTCTCAGGACCTCTGCGTTGGCGCGTTCGGCCTGGCCATTGCTCCGGGGGTGTGCCACCGAAGCATAGCAGATCTGCGTTCCAAGGTTAGCACAATATGTCTTGAAGAGGTTACTAGTGAACTGCGAGCCGTTGTCGGTGATGATGCGGTTGGGGACCCCAAACCGGCTCACGAGACCTTTGATGAACTTGACCGCGGAACCGGCTAGAATGGTGCGGACAGCTTCTACCTCCGCCCACTTGGTGAACTTGTCGATGGCGACGTAAAGGTAGCGGTAGCCCCGAGGCGCTCGAGGGAACATGCCCAAGATGTCTAGCCCCCAGACCGCGAATGGCCACAAGAGTGGGATGGTCTGGAGGCCCTGACCCGGCTGATGGATCTGCTTGGCGTGGAACTGGCAGGCCTCGCAGGACTTCACCAGCTCAGCCGCGTCGTTAAGTGCCGTAGGCCAGTAGAATCCGCTGCGAAACACCTTGCCGACGAGGGTCCGTCATGACGAATGGTGCCCGCAGTCTCCGCCGTGTATGTCGACCAACAGCTCTTTCCCCTGCTCCCTGGAGATGCAACACAGGGAAATGTCATTTGGCCGCTTCCTGTACAACTCACCGTCCTGTATGCAGTATGCCGTGGCTTGTCGGGCCACACGCTCCGCGTCCTCCTCCTTCTCCGGCAGCGCCCCTTGCGTCAGGTACTCCTTGAATTCCTTGGTCCAGCACTCCTCCTGAGACTCGCCCCAAGAGCAAGCGCGCTCCTAAGGTCGGGCCACAGGCCGGGGCTCCCGAGGTAGGTGGTTGGGGGAGTGCCTCCAGAGGCAGCGCTGTTCTTGAAAGCGGCAGCGTTGCCGATGGCTTGAAGAGCTGCTCCTCGAAGACGCCAGGATCTTGGGGTAGCCGCTTGGATGCGCTCCTGGCGATGTCTTCGGCCTCCTTGTTGGTGCCACGGGGCACGTGCTGCAATTCCAGGCCCAAGAACTGCTTCTCCATCTTGCGTACCTCCGCGAGGTATGCCTCCATGTGCTCGTCCTTTGGCTCGTACACCTTGTTGGAGAAGTTGATGAGGAGCTGTGAATTGCCCTTGATGGTGAGGCGCTTCACCCCCAAGGCTACCGCAGCCTTGAGGCCAGCTATGAGGCCTTCGTACTCTTCTATGTTGTTGGAGACCTTCTCGCCTTGCTGGAAGCAGAGCTGCACAACGTAGTAAAGCTTGTCTTGAGTGGGCAAGATGAGCACTGCTCTAGCCCCCGCGCCCTTGCGCGCAAAGGTGCCATCGAAATACACGACCCAGCCGTCTGGTGCTTCACTCCCTGGCAAGAGGGATCTATCCTCGCCTTCTTTGAGCTGTGGGGCGTCTGTCCATTCTGCCATGAAATCAACGAGCGCGGCTCTCTTGTTGACCCTGGTCGTGCTGAACTCCAACTGGAATGCCTGTAGCTCGATGTTCCACTCAGTGACTCTCCCGGCAGAGTTGGGGCTCCTGAGCACCCTCTCCAACGGGTAGGCTGAGACGACCTTGATGGGGTGACCTTGGAAGTAGTGTCGCAGCTTGCGCGAGGCCACCAGGAGCACGGGCAGGAGCTCCTGAGGCATGGGGTACCGTGCCCTCACGTCCCGCAGCACCGTGCTGACAAAATACACAGGGTGCTCGACGAGGGCGGGTGCGTTGACAAGGCTCGCAGCTTCCGGAGGCCGGGGCGCCTCCTGAGGGGACGAAGCCCCCAAAGCCTGGTCGCCCGTTGGGGCTTCCGCAGGCCCAAGCGCGCCATCTTGTCGAGCCTGGTCCTTTGCCGGCGTCGCCGCAGCCTTTGTGGGGCCCTCCGGGTCTTGTGCCGCTCCGGCTGGGGAAGCGGCTTGGCGTGATACACCCTTGGCTCGGTGCTCCTCTCGGACCGCCACCAGAGCTGCGCTAGCGGAGTAAGGGGTGGCGGCAAGGTACATGTCAGAGTAAATGGCCACGGGTAGCCTAACCGACTCCCCCTGGCTCTTTGAAAAATTATCAGGCCATTCGAGCCTTCAAGTATCCAGAGCATGGGGCCGCCTTCCACCCGCCGGCTATCCCTAGGGCTGACTACCAGAAGGCGACCCGGCCTCAAAAACCTTCCCGAAGAAAGCTACGAGATGGCCGACTCCAGGAAGCCGGCCCCAAGAGGACCGACTCCCAGAAGCCGGCCATGAAGAGAGCCGACCCCTAGAAGCCCACCAAGACTGCACCCACCAAGACTGCATCCACATAATGGTGATAAGACGGGGCGTGGCTGTAGTACGGCCCACTACCCCCGAATCCCGCAACAGGCATGGCCACAGGGCGCCATACGGGTCAGCCATCCCCCGTCCGGCGCGGCACTATAGCCATGTTGACCTCAATGTCACCCACGACCGGCGCCAGTACGACCCGCGGGCGGCGGGCCCCTTTAGCCAGAGAGGCGCTCGAAGGCGGCCCGGCCTCCCCTAGTCGGCCGGGGGCGTAGCCGGCTCCCAATAGCCGGCTACCTCTCCCCCTCGAAACATGTGCATCATTAAGGAGACAAGACGAGGTGAGGCAACAGTGAGAGCCCGCAAGGCGGCAACACTGTAGCCACGCTTACCTCGACAAAGCCCTCGTCATCAGGGGCGAGGCAATAGTAACCAGCCGCCGACAAGGCCCCCAAGCGGTGGGGCCGACCTGTCGGCCAAGAGGCCGGCAGCCGGCGGGACCCACCAGTCGGCGGGCCCCAATGGCCGGCGGAGAAGCCGGCGAGCATAGACACTGACGGCTGGGACCCGCGCCCAGCCGGATTACCATTGTACCCCTGGGGGTAGGACTATATAAACCCCCCGGGACACCCATGCAAAGGGTGGATCTCACATAGTTTCACACACCACATAGAGAGAAAAGGAGAGCTAGCCTTGCCCTTCTTCTTCCCCTAGCCAAACAGCTCAAGGAGCACTTGTAGCTACTTGTATTGATCTAGTGATCATGCAGAGACCCCGCAGAGCAGGACTAGGGGTGTTATCTCCACGGAGAGCCCCGAACCTGGGTAAGATCCGCCGGCGTGCATGTCTTCGCCTTATCCCGTTTCCAGGCACCGGCGATGTCTTACTGGCTCCCACAATGATAAGCCACCCGTTGGCATATGTCGCACCTACCACCCGACATTTGGCGCCCACCGTGGGGCCAGGTGCACCGTCGTCCGGAGACCTGTTCTAGACGGGAACCCTTTTCCTCCCCCGCGAGCGTAGCCAGCCTGCTACGCCCGATGGCGCTTGCCCTGACGCGCAGCAAGGCGTCGACGACGCCTACACGGCGAGCTGCCTCGCCGACCTTCTTGGCGAGACTCGCATCTCCGACGAGCCCGCGTCCGACGCGGGCACAGACTACCCCGAGAGCCGCCTCATCAGCCTCCTCGACCAGCTTCACGTCTCCAGCGAGCTTGCTGTGGACTTGGAGTCGGTCGGCTCCACCGACCCGATGCTTGTCGACTCCGACACGGCATCGCTTGACGCCTTCCCCACCGACGTGGTGATCTTCGACGACCCTCTCCCTCGAGCCGACAGTGGCAGCAGCGCTATCACTAAGGTGCTGGTCATCAGCCACGGAGCCGACTCGGGCAAGAACGCCCACGACGCCCTACAAGCGGCGCTGCACGACCTGTCCGTCCCCATCCCGGCCGACGCCGACGCCGAGACGCTTGAGGCACGCCGCCTCGCCCTCATTGCGGAGGGCCAGAAGATAGCCTCCATGAGACGCCTCACTGAGGCTCACCAGCGCGAAGTCGACCGCGCCGCCTTTGGTACACCGCCTCATGGCGGGCCGAGCCGAGCCGGCCTCGTCAAGAAGCGCGGCGCGGCCATCGCCAGCATGCTGGAGCAGACCGCCCAGTCTACGCCACGCCGCTCGAGAACCTGCGCGCCGCTCAGGCGGCCACAGAAGAGCTGAACGGGCTGGGGGCTGATGAGCTCCCCTACATGACAAGGCGCATCCAGCAGCTGATCGACGCGGCCGCAGAACGACATGAAGCCGGCGCCCGCGCTGAGAGTCCTCCCCCACGCCGAGAACACGCCGCGACATCCCGGTCGCCGACTGCGAGCGGCGCCCGCGCGAGGAAAGACAAGGAGCCGGCTGCTAGCCGCAGCCGGACTCGAATCACCATTGAGCGCGACGCAGAAGGCCGCCCCGGAACGGTGGAACGCCAAGGCAATCCACCTCCCCCCCGCCTCGTGGGGAGAGATATCCCACCCCGCCGCCTGTCACGCATCCGACTCTCGGTGGCCGACTAGGCCACCGCGAAGGAGTCGGCGAGAACGATGCCCGCCACCGGATCGACCGCCTAGCGCGATCCCTGGCGCTAGAAGAAGAAGACGATGTCGGCCCGCCTTGCTTTGGCCCCCGCATCCGCGACGAGCCCTTCCCCAAAGGGTTCTCGCTCCCCAGAGACACGCCCAAGTACAACGGCTCCTTGAAGCCGGAAGATTGGCTGATCAACTACTCTACCGCTGTCAGCATAGCGAACGGCAACAGGCGCGTAGCCGTGAAGTACGTTCCTCTCATGCTTCAAGGCACGGCACGCACCTGGCTGAACAACCTCAAGCCCTACAGCGTCAACAGCTAGCTGGACTTCACGGAAGTCTTCGTCCGCAACTTCACCAGCACGTACAAGCGGCCTCCCAAGCCCCGCCAGCTCTCCTTGTGCGTCCAAGGGCCCAGCGAATCGACTCGCGACTACCTCACGCGGTGGGCCGAGCTCCGCAACTCCTGCGAGGGGGTGCACGAGGTTCAAGCCATAGAATACTTCACCGCCGGGTGCCGAGAGGGCACCCTCCTCAAGCACCGACTCCTCTGCGATGAGCCGACTACCCTCGACGAGCTGCTGGTCATAGCAGACAAGTACGCCACGGCCGACTCCTCGATGAAGACCGAGCTCCGAGTGGACGCCTCTGGAAGGTGCTCGCTCCGGCTCCCAAGACGCCGGCTGGCGACTCCAACCGACGCCCCTACCAGAACGACCACAAGCGCAAGGCCCCTATGCCGCCTTCCACCAGTCGGCAGGTGGCCACTGTCGAAGACGAGCAGCCCGAAGAGCGGCCCGCTCCCAAGAAGAAGGGCGGCAGGCCGGCTTGGCAGCCGGCCTTCTCCTACGAGCAGACTCTCGATGCCCCCTGCAAGTTCCACAGCGGCGCAAAGCCGTCCAACCACATGACCCGGAAGTGCCATTGGCTCACTCGGATCTCCAAGGGCGAGGGGCTGGTGCCGCCTCCGCCTCCCGGCCCGCTCCCTCCAGCCCCCCAGCAGCCGGCTGCTCGACCAGCAGTCGGAGCCATTCAGGATGAGTTCCCAGATGAGCACACCGCCTACATCGTCTTCATGAGCCAGGTTGAAGACAAGCGCAGTCGGCGCCGATAGCACCAAGAGGTCAACGCAGTCGCCTCCAGCAACCCCGAGTTCATGCATTGCTTTGAAAGGCCTATCAGGTGGAGCCGGGCCGATCACCCAGAGGTGATGCCATCTCCCGGCTCTTACGCATTGGTGTTGGATGTCACCCTCACGACGGAGAGGCGAGCTGCCCGATTCTCCCGCGTGCTGATTGATGGCGGAAGCAGTATCAACATACTGTACCGCGACACCATGGAGAAGTTGAACCTCAAGGCGAAGCAGCTCATGCCAAGCCGGACCGTGTTCCATGGCATCATACCCGGCCTATCCTGTTCCCCAATTGGCAAGATCAAGATGGATGTTCTCTTCGGAGACAAGGATCACTTTCGCCGAGAAGCAATCTGGTTTGAAGTAGTGGACCTAGAGAGCCCTTACCACGCCTTGCTTGGCCGACCTGCCCTGGCCAAGTTCATGGCTGTGCCCCACTACGCCTACCTCAAGATGAAGATGCCGAGCTCGAAGGGGATCATCACTGTAGCCGGCGACTACAAGAAGTCCATCGAGTGCGCTGCAGCCAGCAGCCGACTGGCCGAGTCCCTCGTGGTTGCTGAAGAGAAGAAGATGCTGGAGCGAGTTGTGGCCATGGCCGGCAAGCAGCCGGCCCTGTCCCCCAACCCCAAGGAATATGATGCTCAGGGCTCCTTCCAGCCGGCCAAGGAGACGAAGAAGATACCTCTGGACCCGGAGAACCCGGAGAGGTTTGCTGTCATTGGTGCAAACCTGGACAGTAAATAGGAAGGCGAGCTCGTCGACTTCCTCCGTGAGAATCGAGACATCTTTGCATGGTCCCCAAAGGACATGCCGGGTGTTCCGAAGGATTTCGCCGAGCACAAGCTACACGTCCGAGCGGACGCGAAACCAGTCAAGCAGCCTCTCCGCCGACTGTCGGAGGAGAAGAGAAGAATCGTAGGAGAAGAGATAGCCCGGCTCCTGGCCGCCGGCTTCATTATGGAAGTGTTTTTCCCAGAGTGGCTTGCCAACCCGGTCTTGGTGTTGAAGAAGAACAACAAATGGCGTATGTGTATAGACTACACTAGCCTCAACAAAGCCTGCCCCAAAGATCCGTTTGCCCTACCACGGATTGATCAAGTGATAGACTCCACAGCCGGATGCGAGCTGTTGAGTTTCTTGGATGCCTACTCAGGATACCACCAGATCAAGTTGGACCCAGCTGACCGCCTGAAGACCGCCTTCATCACACCATTCGGAGCTTTCTGCTACCTGACTATGACATTCGGCTTGAGGAATGCCGGTGCCACTTTTCAGCGTTGCATGCAGAAATGCCTCCTCAAGCAACTCGGCAGAAATGCCCACGTCTACGTAGACGATATTGTGGTGAAGACGGAGAAGCGCGGCACCCTGCTGGAAGACCTCAAAGAAACATTTGCCAACTTGCGCCGATTCCAGATCAAGCTCAACCCCGAGAAATGCGTGTTCGGAGTACCAGCCGGCCAGCTTCTAGGCTTTTTGGTCTCCGAACGCGGCATTGAGTGCAACCCTGTGAAGATCAAGGCCATTGAGAGAATGGAGATTCCCACCAAGTTGCGAGACGTTCAGAAGTTCACCGGGTGCCTGGCCTCCCTAAACCGCTTCATCAGCCGGCTAGGAGAGAAGGCTCTCCCCCTGTACCGACTCATGAAGAAATCCACCCACTTCGAGTGGAACGACCAAGCAGACCAAGCCTTCCATGAGTTGAAGAAGATGCTGACCACTCCACCTGTCCTGGCGGCGCCGACTGAGAAGGAGCCCATGCTCCTCTACATTGCTGCGACTAGCCGAGTGGTCAGTACAGTCATCGTGGTCCAGCGCCCAGAAGAAGGCCGAGCCCAGTTAGTCCAGAGGCCGGTATATTATTTAAGCGAAGTACTGTCCACCTCAAAGCAAAACTACCCGCACTACCAGAAGATGTGCTATGGAGTGTACTTCGCCGCCAAGAAGCTGAAGCCCTACTTTCAAGAGCATCCCATCACGGTCGTATGCACCGCCCCGCTTGCCGAGATCATAGGCAGCCGGGATGCATCCGGCCGGGTGGCTAAGTGGGCCATTGCGCTGGCTCCTTACACAATCTTCTACCAGCCCCGCACCGCCATCAAGTCCCAAGCATTGGCCGACTTCCTTGTCGACTGGGCCGAGACCCAGTACCTACCGCCGGCTCCCGACTCCACTCATTGGCGGATGCACTTCGACGGGTCCAAGATGCGCACCGGCTTGGGAGCCGGCATCGTCCTCACCTCTCCCAAAGGCGACAAGCTCAGATACACATTGCAAATCCATTTTGCCGCCTCCAACAATGTGGCTGAGTACGAGGCGCTCATACACGGGCTCCGGCTAGCCAAAGAGCTCGGCATACGCCGGATCCTGTGTTATGGCGACTCGGACTTGGTGGTCCAGCAGTCATCTGGCGACTGGGACGCCAAGGACGCAAACATGGCGAGCTATCGATTCCTCGTCCAGCAGATCAGTGGATACTTTGAAGGGTGCGAGTTCCTCCACGTGCCACGGGCCGACAACGACCAAGCAGATGCCCTGGCACGGATCGGCTCCACCCGACAGGCTATACCAACCGGTGTCTCTCTCCAGCGCCTCCTCAAACCGTCTATCAAGCCGTCTCCAGAATCGGACTCTATCTTCGTACCGCCCGCCCCTGATGCAGCCGGATCCGACTGGAGGAACCCAGCAGGCGGCTCGGGGACTTCGACAAGCGGCCCGGGGACTGCCGTAGTCGCACCCGGCTCGGGGACTTCAGAACCCGGCCCGGGGACTGCAGCAGTCGGCCCGGGGACTGCAGCGACACAAGAGGCGGTGGCCGACTCCAACTCTCCACCACCCAACCCACCCACCCGGGTCACAGTGGCCGTACTGACAATAGAAGAAGTCACAGCTCCATCATGGGCCCAGCCCATCCTCAACTTCCTAGTCAACAGAGAGCTGCCGACTGATGAGATCTCGGCAAGACTAGTGCAACGCCGAGCCGGAGCATACGCAATAATAAACAGAGAACTTGTCAAGCGTAGCGTCACTGGAGTCTTCCAGCGCTGCGTCGAGCCAGAGAAGGGCATAGCAATCCTCAAGGATATCCACCAAGGCGAATGCGGCCACCACGCAGCCTCAAGATCACTTGTCGCCAAAGCTTTCCGCCATGGTTTCTTCTGGCCGACTGCTTTGGAAGATGCCAAGGAATTAGTCAAATGCTGCAAAGGATGCCAAGTCTTCAGTTCCAAGCAACACCTGCCGGCTTCTGCACTCAAGACCATCCCCCTCACCTGGCCCTTTGCCGTTTGGGGGCTGGACATGGTGGGCCCATTCAAGACAGCCCGCGGCGGCATGACACATCTGCTTGTCGCCGTGGACAAATTTACCAAGTGGATTGAAGCGAAGCCGATCAAGAAGCTGAACGGGCCGACTGCCGTGACATTCATCGCAGACATCACTACTCGGTATGGTGTACCACACAGCATCATCACCGACAACGGCACGAATTTTGCCAAGGGAGCACTGGCACGTTTCTGCGCGACACAGGGCATCCGACTGGACTTAGCGTCCGTTGCCCACCCGCAGTCAAACGGCCAGGTCGAGCGAGCAAACGGCCTCATCCTCTCCGGCATCAAGCCCCGACTGGTCGTACCACTGGAGCGTTCGGCCGGCTGCTGGCTCGATGAGCTGCCGGCTGTCCTCTGGAGTCTGCGTACTACCCCAAACAAGTCAACCGGCTTCACTCCGTTCTTCCTTGTATATGGTGCCGAGGCTGTCATCCCAACTGACATCGAGTTCGACTCGCCTCGGGTCACCATGTACACGGAGGCGGAGGCCAAGGAAGCGCGAGAAGACGGCGTCGACCTGCTGGAAGAAGGCCGGCTGTTAGCACTCAGCCGGTCCGCCATCTACCAGCAGGGTTTGCGCCGTTACCACAACCGGAAGGTCAAGCCAAGATCCTTCCAAGAGGGCGATCTTGTGCTCCGGCTGATCCAGCGAACAGCCGGCCAGCACAAGCTCTCGGCCCCTTGGGAAGGCCCTTTCGTCGTCAGCAAGGCCCTAGGCAACGACTCCTACTACCTGATCGACGCACAGAAGCCAAGAGCACGCAAGAGGGATGATTCCGGCAAGGAGTCGGAACGACCATGGAACGCCAACCTCCTGAGAAGATTTTACAGTTAAAAGCAGTATGTATCATGCTACCTTTTTGTATTAAGTACGAGACAACGGGCCCCCCGAGGCGCACTCGGGGACTGCCCTCCTTTATCTATGAATGACGAGTGTCATACCCATGAATGTATTATTACATTTGATTTTCTATCTGGCACCGGGTTCGACTAGTCGGCCCGGGGACTGGCCGCCTTAAGTTATATTAAAAGTTCTACCTGAAGTCAGACAAGTAGTGTGCCAGCACCCGAGCCCTCTCTTGTTGTAAGTCGCAGCTCGAAGAACCGACTGTCCGACTGGCAAGAGCCAAAGGCAGAAAGGATGCCCACACGAAAAACGGCTAAGGACTAACGAACTTATATAACACAAGCCGGCCTCCAACCACGCCTACCGGCTGTCAAAACAGCCGGCTGGCCGGCTTCCCAGTCACTTCGCTACAATCCAACAAAGCTAGAGTACTTGCCCTCCCAACCGGCCAAGCACTTCTCCAGCCACAGACTGCAGAGCAGCTGTCCGGCTGGGAAGGCGGCAACCAAGGGAGGGCGGCAAAGGAAACAGCCGAAGGATGAAAAGCAAAGAACAAGGGAAAGCCAAACACATGCATGATTATATTTACACATAAGGCCTTCAACAGGCCGGCAGTCAATATAGTTCGAATACACCCCTAGTGGGTGGAACTGTGCAAACTTAACAAAATACTGTTCCAAGAGTAATAAAACAGGAAAGTAGAGGCAGCAGATTAGACTAAGGGCGCAGCAGGGGAGCCGGGCTGGTCGGTGGAGACGGCAGCGCCAGCTGGAGGAGTGGCCGGCTGGCGAGTCTCGGCTTGATCATCGCCGGCTGCAGGCGGTGCGCTCGCACGCGCCTTGTTGCTGGAGGCACGGTCAAGCTGAGGCTGACCGGCTGCTCCACCATCTGGCGCAGCGTCTTCACCCTCCTCCTCCTCCTCGCCCTCGTCGCCGGAGTCGATCTCCTACGCCGAGTCCTCGCCATTGGCCGGGTTCAGCCCGAACCACTCCTTCGGCTGGGCAACGCCATTGTCATCCACCTGAGGAGCAAAGGCGCTGGTGTCGGTGTAGTCGGCGATCGCCGAGGCTCGCTGGATGATAGCCGGACGCACCGGCTCCAGCTCCGTGTCAGCCTCCTGCCGCCAGGTGGCCAGCTGGTCCAAGCTCAGCTCAGGATACCAGGCCTTGACGAACTCCAGCGCCCGCCTGGCGCCTGACCGAGTCGCAGAAGCCTTCCAGGCCTCGAAGTGGCCGGCCGCCACCTCCAGCCAGTCGGCAGTCCGACTGGGGGTGCGGGGAATCACCTCGCCGGGCCAGAGAGCGGCCAGCACCTGCGCCCCAACACGTTGAAGCCGACGGAGCATGCGGTGAGCCGGCTGGAGGCGGTCTTGGATCGCCAGGAGCTGTTCCTCAAGCGACCGGCGAGCGTTCGGCGCGATCTTGGTGCCAGCCTGCCATTGCGCCTCGCGGTGGGCCTCGACGACCTGGTTGGCGGTAGTAGAGTAGCCAGGGAAGTACTCTGCACAAGAAAGAAAGAGAAAGAAGAGAAAAATACCAAGTCAGAAAGTGAACCAAATGGCAAGCGGCGAGCAAGGGACGAAGAAGAGGGCGGCCTACCGTCAACCAAGTCTTCGATCTGGCCGTAGCCGTTGATCAACGACTGCCTCGCCTCGGCCCAGCTCGCCGCCTCCGTCTCATATTCGGCTTGGAGGGCGGCCTCGTTATCCTGCACTGCCTTCAGGGCCGCCTTGTGGCTCTCCTCCTGGTCGGCTAGCTTCTTGACCAGGCGGTCGCGCTCCTGGGCGTAGCCTGAGTCCCAACCAGCTGCTCCCTCAGTTTGGCGTTTGCCGCTGCAGACATGGCAGAGAAGAAAAAAGCAATAAGAAAAGAAGTCGTCAAGAAAGATCCGACCCGACTGCTCAGCAGTCGGCCCGAATCTCGGGGACTACACCCAGTGGGTGCGCTGACGCGCCCCCACGTGAGATAAAAGATGAAGCACTTACCCCGCTCTCAGATAGATCAGCATTCTTCTGGGTCAGCTCCCGAGCATGGGAGTTGAAGGCAGCCGCACGGAGGTTGTGGTAGTCCTGCAAGTCAGGCAGAGAAGCGAATGAGAACAAGATAACAAACAAAGCCCACTAAGAAGTTCCAAGCTGCCTGCTCAGCAGCCGACTTGGAACTCGGGGACTACACGCAGTGGGTGCGCTGACGCGCCCCCACAGAAGAAACCAAGATCAAGAAGCAAAAACAGGAAGACTTACCCGAATGGCCGCCCGCGTCGCGAGGAACTCGTCATTATATTGCCTCAACGCCGCGGCCTGGGACTGAAGCCGGTTCTGGACTTCTTGCGCCGCCACATTCACCACGGTCGTCCCTCCACCCGGCGTCCACCCCGAGCTGGCGCTGGCCGCCTCCACGTCCTGGGCCGACGAGCTGGAGCCCGCGGCTTTCTGCGGGTCCGGAGCCGAAGTGGCCTTCCCCGCGCGCTGGCGCGATGGCGACTGGGCCACCAGGTCCATCCTTGCGGCCGGCTCGCCCCCAGCCGATCGCGCAGGCGACACGTTAGGCCGGCTGCCTTGGGCCGCCCCAGTCGGCGAGGACGGTGCCGCCTCCCTCTCCGGGACGACGACGTCGACCTCCCTCTCCAACCCCGGCAGGTCGCCGCCGGCTTCCTCCGGCAGGGGCTCCGGGACCTCGGGCGCCGCGACACGAAGGGGGTGACAAGCAAGGCCCCCTCCGCTGTCGCTGCGGCTGCAGCCTCCGCCTGGGCCTTGGCCGCCCCGTCGGCACGCGCCTTCGCCGACACCTCCTCCTCCTGTGCCGCCTTGGCGGCAGCCGGCCTCAGCTCCTCCGCCACCCGCTCCTCCCGCGCCTCCCGCGCATTTCGCTCCGTCGCCGCCTGAAGCTCGGCGCGGGGGTCCACACGGCGGGTGCTCCCGGATCCTCCCGGCGATCCAACCACGGAGGCGGCAGCAACCCGCTCAAGAGAAAGCGGAGCCCTGATTTTTGAGAAAGACAAGGATTCAGAAATCGACAAGAAAAGAAGAAAGAGTATGCAAAAGAATATACACTTACGCCGACACCGTCTGCGGCTGCTTCACCACCTTGCGGAAGCGGGCCGCCTTCGCGGCCGCCTCATCCCGCCTGGTCGCCGCCGCCCCGCCCTTGGGCTTCTTCGGCCGACTGCCGAACAAGCCCGACGCGGCCCGGCGCTTCTGCCCGCCGCCCCGAGCAGGCGGCGCGGCGGAGGAACCCGCGCCATGGCCGGACGCCGGCTGGCGGCGTGGGACGATTTCCGCCTCGTCGTCATCCGGCCAGTCGTCGAAGCTGGCTCCAAGCCCGGAGCCGCCTGCTTCGCCGCCTCCCGCCTCGGTGTTGTCGTCCATGGCGGCCGCCCCCAAGTCGTGGTCCTCCAAGTCATGCTCCGCCCGGTCAGGGAGAAATCGGCGATCCGCCCCCGACCCGGCCGCAGGTCGAAGGAGAGGGCTCTGCCAAGACGTGCCGACTGGTCAGAGTCGGCCAAGAAAAACTCGGCGACAAAACTAAGAGAAGAAAGGATAAAGAGAGCATACCGTAGGCGGGGGATGAGCACGGGAGTACGGCTCCTTGCCAAACCGCCACTCTGCGGAGAGCTTGCAGTTCGCAAGATAATTCACCATATGAGCCACCTCGTCGTGCGGCATATCCTTGGTGCACATCCGACTCGGATCGAGTTGGCCGCTCATCTGACAGATCAGATGAGGGCGGCTTTGAAGCGGAAGCACCCGGCGCGCGACGAAGGCGGCCAGCAAGTCGGACCCAGTCAGGCCCTCCGACTGGATCATTACCCGGAGTCGGGCGACGGCCGCGGCTCCAGCCGGCGACAGCGTCACGGCCCGATAGGACCACTGGGGCCGCCTCCCAGCCGGCGGGCCGGCTACGTAAGCCGGCAAGTTGACGTAGTCGCCTTGCGGGGCGACGTTCTTCACGTAGAAGTACGACTTCTGCCAGCGCTTCACCGACTGGATCAGCGTGATGACGGGGAAGGGGTTGTCGGCTGCCGGCCTCCGCATCGCGATGAAGGCGCCGCTCTGAGCCGGCACGCCCTGCATGCGGGTGCCGAGCTTGGTTTGGAAGAATTCCCCCCAGAGCTCGAGGGTGGGGAGAACGCCAAGAAAGCCTTCGCACAGAGTGACGAAGGCGGACAGCAGCACCACCGTGTTCGGAGTGAGGTGGTGCGGCTGGAGTTGATAGAACTCGAGAAAGGAGCGGAAGAAGGCGCTCGCCGGCAGGCCGAGGCCGCGCAGGAAGTGCGAGCGGAAGATTACCCGCTCACCTTCCTCCGGCGCCGGCGTGATCTCCTTCTCCGGCGCGAGACGGACCCGCACCTGGTCCTTGCCGGGCAACCGCCGCGTCTTGCGGAGGAAGTCGATCTGGTCCATATGGACGTTGGAGCCGTCCTAGTCCCCGCCGTACTGCATGATGGCGAGAAGCTGGCGAGAAAGGGTGCGGCGGCGGAGAAAGCACGGCCCTGCGGCGGCAAAGCTGCGGGGCGGAGTGAAGATTGGTGGGACGGCGCGGCGACGAGGCGCTGCTGCGATGGAAAGGAGGAGGAAGAAGATGGCGGAGAGGAGAGGAGCGTGCGAGCGTCTGCCGCTTCCCCTCCTCCCCCTACCTATAGCCTCGTGCGGCGAAGCCGAGGAGGCGAGGCGTGGGGGCGAACGTGGGATTAACTGCGCCCACTCCCCCACGTCCCGCGATTATTGTGCCCTAACGGCGTGCGGAAACCGCCGCCGGAAGGCGTGCGGACAGCTTTGGGCCACAGTGAATCCGCGCCTGGGCCTAGGCGTAGGAGTGGTGGGCCCCCGGCCTGCGGCGACGTCCTGTCGCGCGCGTGGGTTGGCAGGCTTTTTTCAGCCGGAGGATGCCACGTGGTTCGCGGGCGGCGAGCGGCCCGCCCGCAGCCCGGCGCGCGCGCCGACTGACTCCCGCCTTCCGACTTTAGAAATTTTGCCAAGACGGCGCGCCCAACCGAAGCCGGCTCCCAGCTGCTGGCTCGTCAAGATAAGAAGCTGACCGAGCTTCTCGACCTCCTCTCAGCCTCGAAGCCCAACCAGCTTCGGGGACTACTGTCGGAGTAAATGGCCACGGGTAGCCTAACCGACTCCCCCTGGCTCTTCGAAAAATTATCAGGCCATTCGAGCCTTCAAGTATCCAGAGCATGGGGCCGCCTTCCTCCGGACGGCTATCCCCAGGGCCGACTACCAGAAGGCGACCCGGTCTCAAAAACCTTCCCGAAGAAAGCTACGAGATGGCCGACTCCAGGAAGCCGGCCCCAAGAGGACCGACTCCCAGAAGCCGGCCATGAAGAGAGCCGACTCCCAGAAGCCGGCCAAGACTGCACCCACCAAGACTGCATCCACATAACGGTGATAAGACGGGCGTGGCCGCAGTACAGCCCACTACCCCCGAATCCCGGAACAGGCATGGCCACAGGGCGCCGTACGGGTCAGCCATCCCCCGTCCGGCGCGGCACTGTAGCCATGTTGACCTCGATGTCACCCACGACAGGCGCCAGTACGGCCCGCGGGCGGCGGGCCCCTTTAGCCAGAGAGACGCTCGAAGGCGGCCCAGCCTCCCCTAGTCGGCCGGGGGCGTAGCCGGCTCCCAATAGCCGGCTACTCTCCCCCTCGAAACATGTGCCTCATTAAGGAGACAAGACGAGGTGAGGCAACAGTGAGAGCCCGCAAGGCGGCGGCACTGTAGCCACGCTTACCTCGACAAAGCCCTCGTCATCAGGGGCGAAGCAACAGTAACCAGCCGCCGACAAGGCCCCCAAGCGGTGGGGCCGGCCTGTCGGCCAAGAGGCCGGCAGCCGGCGGGACCCACCAGTCGGCGGGCCCCAATGGCCTGCGAAGAAGCCGGCGAGCACAGACACTGACGGCTGGGACCCGCGCCCAGCCGGATTACCATTGTACCCCTGGGGGGTAGGCCTATATAAACCCCCCGGGACACCCGTGCAAAGGGTGGATCTCACATAGTTTCACACACCACATAGAGAGAAAAGGAGAGCTAGCTTTGCCCTTCTTCTTCCCCTAGCCAAACAGCTCAAGGAGCACTTGTAGCTACTTGTATTGATCTAGTGATTATGCGGAGACCCCGCAGAGCAGGACTAGGGGTGTTATCTCCACGGAGAGCCCCGAACCTGGGTAAGATCCGCCGGCGTGCATGTCTTCGCGTTATCCTGTTTCCAGGCACCGGCGATGTCTTACTGGCTCCCACAATGATAAGCCACCCGTTGGCATATGTCGCACCTACCACCCGACTGTACAACACCAGAGGCTCGAGAGGTCGGGGTGCCACCATCACCGGAGGGCTAGTCAGGTATCTCTTGAGATCTTGAAATGCTTGGTCGGCCTTCGGAGTCCATCCGAATGGGCCCTTCTTCTTCATCAGCTTGAAGAACAGCAGGGCGCGTTCTCCCAACTTGGAGATGAAACGCCCCAACGCAGTCACGCGACCAGCGAGCTTCTGCATCTCCTTGAGGGTTTGCGGTGGACTCATGTCTTCGATTGCCTTGACCTTCTCTGGGTTCGCCTCGATCCCTCTGTGGGACACGAGGAAACCCAGCAGCTTGCCGGAAGGGACGCCAAACACGCATTTCTCCGGGTTAAGCCCCAAGTCTTCCTGGCGCAGGCTTTCGAAGGTCTCTTCCAGGTCTTGAATCAAGGTTCTCCCTCCCGAGACTTCACCACAATGTCCTCGACGTAGGCTTCATCATTCCTCCCGAGATGCCGGCCTAGGGCGATGTGCATCAGCCGTTGAACGGTCGCGCCCGCGTTGTGCAGCCCGAATGGCATGCAAGTGTAGCAGTACACCCCGCACGGGGTCAGGAAGGCCGTCTTCTCGACGTCTTCAACTGCCATCTTGATCCGGTGGTAGCCTGAGAACGCATCTAGGAAGCACAACAGGTCACACTCGGTGGTGGAGTCGACGATCTGGTCGATTCGTGGAAGCGGGAATGGCTCTTGGGGGCAGGCCTTGTTGAGGTTGGTGAAGTCGACACACATGCGCTCCTTCCCGCCTTTCTTGGGCACAACGACGGGGTTTGCCAACCATTCAGGGTATCGGACCTCGCGAATGATGCCCGCTACCTCCAGCTTGCGGGTTTCTTGGACGATGAAGGTCTGCTTCTCCGTGGACTACCACCGCTCCCTCTGCTTCACATGGCATATGTTGGGGCACACCTTCAGGTGATGCTCAATCACTCCTCTTGGGACCCCTACCAGCTGATCGGGCTCCCAGGCGAATACTTCCTTGTTTGCGTGCAAGAACTTCACCAGTGCTTCCTCTTGGTCGGGGCTGAGGTTGGCGCCTATGGTGAAAGTGGCTCCTGAGGACCCGTCTTCCTCGACTGGCACCTGCTTGGTTTCTGCCCGGTCTTGAGTGAACAACTGCTTCTTCTTGGTCGGTGCGGCCGCCTTAGCTCCAAAGGTACCCGCATCAGCCGGCTCAGCTACCGCGGCGGTCTTGAGGGCGAGCTTGAGTGCCGCCAGAGCCTCCTTGGTGTCCCCCACTATGGTGAGGACGTCCTTGCTCCCAGGCATCTTCATGAGGTTGTAGGCCGGATGGGTCGCCGCCATGAACTGAGCTAGAGCCGGGTACCCAAGGATAGCGTTGTACGGGAGGCCGATGTGGGTGATGTCAAAGTCGATCAGCTCGGTGTGGTAGTTGTCGCGGGTGCCGAAGGTCACGGGAAGACGGATCTGCCCCACGAGGCTGGAGGAGCCGCCTCCGATGCCGAAGAATGGCTTGCTGGGGTGGAGCTGCTCGAGTGGTACGTGAAGGAGGCTGAAGGCCTCCACCGAGAGCACGTTGAGGCCGACGCCGCCGTCAATGAGGGTCTTGGTGATGGCTATGTGGAATATGGTGGGCGTGCACAGCGTCGGGAGCACGTCCGATCTGATGGTGGTGACGGGGTGATCTTCCAAATCGAAGGTCAGGTCGGCCTTGGGCGCCACCCAAACCGGGGGAGCCCCCTGCTGCGCGGAAGCGGCGCCGATCTGGCGAAAGAACGGCTTTGCGTGTCGGTTCGAGGGCGGCGCCTGCGAGCCGCCGAGGAGGGCCGCGACCGCATGAGGCGCCGGTGCCGCGAAGTGCGCGGTGAAGAGACCACGCAACTCGTCCTAGGATGCTACCGTGGATCCAGGGAGGTTGAGTAGTCAGGCGCGTGGTACACCGGTGAGGGCCATGGGAAGCCAGTTGGCCATGACCTTGTCGTTGCCCCCGGCCTTAAGGACGGCCTCCTCGTATGCCAGCAGGAAAGCCACCGGGTCTGCCGCACCGTCGTAGCGCGGTGGCATCTCCGGCTTGAACTTGGGCAGCCACTGCACCTGTCGCAAGGCAGGGGCCAAGGCTCGGAGCCCCCTGGCCCCGCCGCTGGCATCAGTCGTCGGAGCGGGAAACATGGCACCTGCCATGGGGGCGAAGCGCGGTGGTGGCGAAGCGCGGATCGACGGAAGGAAAGCTTCGGCGACCCGTACGTGGCGCGCCAAATGTCGGATTCCGGGTTCCGGCAAATCCCTTGAGGTTCGAACATTGGGGTGCGCACGAAGATCTCCCCCTATCTAATCACGGCCTCAACCTCGCTACGATCTCAAAGGCTAGCTCGACGAACTCGCAGCACAAGAGACACAAGGTTTATACTGGTTCGGGCCATGGTTGTGGTGTAATACCCTACTCCAGTGTGGTGTGGTGGATTGCCTCTTGGGCTGAGGATGAACAGTACAAGGGGAAGAACAGCCTCCTGAGGTGAGGTGTTCTTGTGCTCGGTGAATGTGTTTTTGGGTGAGGATGGCTCAAGATGCCCCCTCCTACTATGGTGGCTAGTCCTATTTATAGAGGCCCTGGTCCTCCTCCCAAATATTGAGCGGGAAGGGAGCCAACAACGGCCAATTTGAAAGGGGACAGCTAGTACAAGCTATCCTGACAAAAGTAGTCTTCGTCTGCCAAAAGCTCTAGTGGTGACGCCGTATTGGGCTCCACGGTGACCTCCGTCTTGCCGTCCTGCTGGTCTTGGTCTTGTTGCACCAATAAGGGAACCTTTGCCTGATGCCTCGGTACTCATCGCCTGCGCTTGCCTCCTTAGCACCAAAGAGGAAGCGAGGACACTGTGCGCGCTGGTGCCCGCCTGGCGCCCGCCTGGCCTTGGTAGTCATGGCTTGCGTCACTGGAACCTCGCGAGGTTCTCCTTGCCTTGATCTCTTCGCCCCTCGCGAGGGTCTTGAATGCTTGTTGGTGAAGACGGGCCGTATTGGGCCTCGAGCGAAGCCACGCCGCGGGCCGCAGGCAGACAAGTTTGGGGACCCCCGTTCCCAGAATGCTGACAGGCGCGCCCTGGTGGGTTGTGCCCACCCAGTGCCCCTCTCTGGCAGGTCTTGGCTCCAGAAATTCTCTTTTATTGTATAAAAATTCCTCGCAAAGTTTCGTTCCATTCCGAGAACTTTTATTTCTGCACAAAAACAACACCATGGTAGTTCTGCTGAAAACAGCGTTAGTCCGGGGTTAGTTTCATTCAAATCATGCAAGTTAGAGTCCAAAACAAGAGGAAAAGCGTTTGGAAAAGTAGATACGTTGGAGACATATCAACTCCCCCAAGCTTAAACCTTTGCTTGTCCTCAAGCAATTCAGTTGATAAATCGAAAGTGAAAAAGAAAAACTTTTACGAACTCTTTTGCTCTTATTTGCATAAATAAGCTTAAACAACACCCAGGTTTTCAGCCAACATTATAACTAACCATGTCGTCAATAACTCTTAAAGGTTATAATGACTCATATCAATGACATAATCAGCTAGCAAGCAATAATAAGATATCTCAAACGGCAACACGTTGTCAAAACAACCATGATATAATATGACAATAGTGGTATCTCGCTAGCCCTTTCTGAGACCACAAAACATAAATGTAGAGCACCTCCAAAGTTCAAGCAGCGACTAAACATTGTAATTCATGGTAGAGAAGATCCAATCATGATGCACCCAACATTATCTACACACAAGGCATAAATCATGAAAGCTGTGCTCCCTCAGTTTCTGGCGCTTGTTTTAGAAGGCGGTGACACAACACAAAAGTAAATAGATAGTCCCTTCGCAGAGGGAAGCAGTGATTTGCAGAGGTGCGAGAGCTCGATTTTTAAAACAGAGGTAAATGATTATTTTGGGACATGCACCCTTCTCATTTACTTCACGACTATTAGTTATCAATATCTTCCATGCTAAGAGCGCTAGTGGCGGTTCCCAAGCGATAAAAAGTAAAGTTTTTGACTCCATTGGGAGTTTCTGTTTGATTATTCAAGCGATTAACTCTTTTTGTATTTTGCAGTTTGGGACTGGGCATCCCTATTACCGCCCTTTTCTCGTGCGATGGCGAGTGAATAAACAGTCGACCTGAGAATAACCTGCTTAGTATGGAAGATACCGACTATGTCGTGGAAGTGTCACGGCAGATGTCCTCATGGAAGGACTTAGTTGTGGAGCCATTGCGACGGGGTTAGCTTAAAGGTGTTAAACAGGACAAAGGACACGAGGAGTTTATACTGGTTCGGCCCCTTGCGGTGAAGGTAAAGGCCTAATCCAGTTTGAGGTGGTATTGCTAGGGTTTCGATGACCAGGGAGCGAATATGCTTTGCCTGGCTCTCGATTTTGTTGTTTGTTGCCCTAAGCCGCTGCCGGGTCGTCCCCTTATATACATGGGTTGTCGCCCTGCGGCCTACAGAGTCCTGGCTAGCTCATACAACGTGTCCGGCTCGGTGACTTATCTTACATTACAAGTCTACACATACATGGCGGTTTACACTTATGGGCCTTAAGCCGCCTTCGGATTTGGGCTCTTTAACAAGCCTGTCTATGAACCGCCATCTTTAATATACTCTTGGGCTTCATTTAGATGAGCCGCCATAGGGATGACCCGGCCCCTTCTAGGCGGGTCATATCTGATAGTCATATCCCCAACAGACTACCTCCTGTCGTTCCATGAACAATCCAGGCACACAAAACGGATATTTTTAGAAGTTTTTGGAGGTGGCACATGCAAATTTACTTAGGACGGAAGGGTAATACCACATATAGGTAGGTATGGTGGACTCATCTGGAATAATCTTGGGTTCAAGGTTTTTGATGTACAAGTAGAATTCCTACATAGTACAGGCGAAGGCTAGCAATTAGATTGAGAAACGACCGGCTAGAGAGCAACAACGATCATAACCATGCATTATGCATAAGTAACATTGGACACTAGCATGAGTAGGATATGAACACCATGATCAAAAACATCATAGAGGCTATGTTGGTTTTGATTCAACTACATGCATGAACATGTGCCAAGTCAAGCCACTCGAACGTTCAGAGGAGGATACCATATCATCATACTACATCACAATCATTTTAACGCAATGTTGATATCCAAGATAAATCATTATCAACTCCCAGCTACTTATGCATGGCATGAGAAACTATAATCTCTAATTGTCATTGCAAACATGTTTAATCATAATGGGCTGAATCATGGATACTAGGTTAAACATATTTACACAGACAGAACAAGTCGAGTTCATACCAGTTTCTCTCTACCATGGCCAGTTCATCGAATGCCATCATTATTGCCTTTCACTTGCATGACCGAACGATATGAAAATAATAATAGTGCAAGAGTGTCGTGGACTAAGCTGGAATCTGCAAGACATTTTATTCAACAGGAGAAGACAAGGTAAAATGTGCTCTATATTAGTTCAACAATTATTCATATGAGAGCCACTCAACATTTTCATCGTGGTCCTCTCCTCGGTACAACTTGAATAAAAAGAAAAGAAATTCAGAGAAACACACTAAAATATTTTTGGAGTTTTTGGTTTTCTTGAACAAGCAAATAAAAGGGAAAAGCAAAAATGAGAAAAACTATTTACACGGGAAAGCTCCCAACAAGCAAAATAAGAATAAGGAAATCTTTTTGGGTTTTATTTTTAATATTACTACTAAACATGCATAGAAAGTAAATTAACCACAACTATTTTTTTGGTTTTTCTAAGTTCTTTCAAACACACAAGAAGAAAGCAAGAAAATAAATCTAGGCATGGACGATATAATGAAAAAGTGTGGGCACCGACAAATGAAATAAGTGAACATGAATGTAAAGTCGGTGGAAACACGTACTTCCCCAAGCTTAGGATTTTTGCCCAACTTGGTAGTCGATAAGTTGCCTAGAGGGTAGTAGGGGTGCTGAGGAGCGGGCATCCACTCATCCCACTGCCGAGGCTCCTCCTGTGCTGCCACCGCAGCAGCCTGAGCGTTCCGGTAGGCGATGATGTTGATGATCCACAAGTATAGGGGATCTATCGTAGTCCTTTCGATAAGTAAGAGTGTCGAACCCAACGAGGAGTAGAAGGAAATGACAAGCAGTTTTCAGTAAGGTATTCTCTGCAAGCATTGAAATTATCGTAACAGATAGTTTTGTGATAAGGTAATTCCTAACAGGTAACAAGTAACAAAAGTAAACAAGGTGCAGCAAGGTGGCCCAATCCTTTTTGTAGCAAAGGACAAGCCTGGACAAACTCTTATATAAAGGAAAGCGCTCCCGAGGACACATGGGAATTATCATCAAGCTAGTTTTCATCATGCTCATATGATTCGCGTTCGTTACTTTGATAATTTGATATGTGGGTGGACCAGTGCTTGGGTACTTCCCTTCCTTGGACAAGCATCCCACTTATGATTAACCCCCCTCGCAAGCATCCACAACTACGAAAGAAGACTTAAGGTAAACCTAACCATAGCATGAAACATATGGATCCAAATCAGCCCCTTACGAAGCAACACATAAACTAGGGCTTAAGCTTCTGTCACTCTAGCAACCCATCATCTATTTATTACTTCCCAATGCCTACCCCTAGGCCCAAACAATGGTGAAGTGTCATGTAGTCGACGTTCACATAACACCACTAGAGGAAAGACAACATACAACTCAGCAAAATATCGAACGAATACCAAATTCACATGACTACTTATAACAAGACTTCTCCCATGTCCTCAGGAACAAACGTAACTACTCACAAATCCTATTCATGTTCATAATCAGAGGGGTATTAATGTGCATAAAGGATCTGAACATATAATCTTCCACCGAATAAACCAACTAGCATCAACTACAAGGAGTAATCAACACTACTAGCAACCCATAGGTACTAATCTAAGCTTTTGAGACAAAGGTCGGATACAAGAGATGAACTAGGGTTTGAGAGGAGATGGTGCTGGTGAAGATGTTGATGGAGATTGACCCCCTCCCGATGAGAGGATTGATGGTGATCATGATGGTGACAATTTCCCCCTCCCGAAGGGATGTTTGCCCGGCAGAACAGCTCCGCCGGAGCCTTAGATTGGTTTCGCCAGGTTCTGCCTCGAGAGGGCGGCGCTTTGTCCTGAAAGTTTCCTTCTTATTTTTTCCAGGGCAAAAGACACCTTATAACAGAAGATGGGCATCAGGGCTTCCAGGTGGCCCACAAGGCAGGGGGCGTGCCTAGGGGGGTAGGGCGCTGTCGGTGTCAAAACCGGCGAATCTTGGGTAGGGGGTCCCGAACTGTGCATCTAAGGTCGATGTTAACAGGAGACGGGGGACACAATGTTTACCCAGGTTCGGGCCCTCTCTATGGAGGTAATACCCCACTTCCTGCTTGATTGATCTTGATGAATATAAGTATTACAAGAGTTGATCTACCACGAGATCGTAATGGCTAAAACCCTAGAAGTCAAGCCTATATGACTGTCCCTCTTTCCGGACTAAGCCCTTCGGTTTATATAGACACCGGAGGGAACTAGGGTTGTACAAAGTCGGTTACGGAGAAAGGAATCTTCATATTTGGTCGCCAAGCTTGCCTTCTATGCCAAGGAGAGTCCTATCTGGACACGAGAGAACGTCTTCGATCTTGTATCTTCACAGCCCATTAGTCTGGCCCATGTCCAACAGGCCGGACGCCCGAGGACCCCTTAGTCCAGGACTCCCTCAGTAGCCCCTGAACCAGGCTTCAATGACGAGGTGTCCGGCGCGCAGATTGTCTTCGGCATTGCAAGGCGGGTTCTCCTTTCCGAATACTCCAAGATAGTCTTCGGACGCAATGAACGTGTCCGGATCTGCAACACAAGTACCACACACATAGCCGTAGAGGGTATAATATTTCATGAGTCCCATCTGCTGACAACTTTTTGCAAGATGACATCACGCCTGCCCGGTCATTATTTTGAACCGTTTTCGTCTGCCGTTCCGTGTTTCGAGATGCGGTTTCCATTGGCACGTCTTGTCAAAGCAGAGATCGTGTCCCGTTATTGCGGGATTCTCATCAATACGGGCGTGGGTAATCCAACCGTGCCGTTTACACAGCCCTTGGGAATAGGCGAGTTTTGAGGCGAGTGGGGAGGCGTTCGATATTCACTGCCTTTATAAGGGGATAAGGATTCCCTTTCTTCACCTACACCTTCTTTCGTCCTCTGCCCTTCCATTCTCAAGCTCCAGCGCCCAAGTTCTTGTTTCTTCCACCCCGAGCAAGCTCTCAACCATGTCCGGCTCTGGAGGGCAAGGTAAGTGGATGGCCTCTTCCGTCACGGCGAAGGACATCGCCGAGCTGCGGGAGGCCGGGTATCTGGCGAACGAGATCGCCCACCGGCTCCCGGCCAAGGGACAAGTCGTCCCTACAACAAAACCCAACGAGAGGGTGGTGTTCATTCCTCATTTCTTCCGCGGACTAGGGTTTCCACTCCACCCTTTTGGCCGCAGACTTATGTTCTATTACGGGCTAGATTTCCATGATCTAGCCCCGAACTCTTTCCTCAACATCTTGGCATTCATTGTCGTGTGCGAGGCTTTCCTCCGCGTCCAGCCCCACTTTGGTCTGTGGCCTAAAATCTTCAACGTGAAGCCGAAGGTGGTGGATGGCCAACACGCGGAGTGCGGGGGAGCCATGGTGAGCAAGATGCCCAACGTCATATGGCCCAAAGGCACGTTTGTGGAGACTGTCAAGGAGTGGCAGAAGCTGTGGTTCTATATCACAGAGCCCCGCGACGCCACCTGGGCCGCGGCTCCCGAATTCAAGTCCGGGGCTCCAATGCGGCTGACCTCCTGGATGGCGCTGCAAACGCGCATCCAAAGCATGGTGGACAAAAACATCAAGCTCGTCGACGTGGTACAGGTTATGCTAGTTCGCCAGATCCTCCCCTGCCAAAGCCGAACTTCCCCTCTATGGGAATTCGATCCGGAGAAGCACCAGAACTTCGTGAGGCTCTTCAGCGCCACCCACGAAGACGCCCGAAAGCTGCACTTCAAGGGCGACGAGAAGCCGCCGGCCATAGACTCGGATCATGGGCACGATCTTGCCCACCCCGCCAGTGCGGTAAGTCCTTTACATCTCAAGGCGTACCCTCTACCTGCTTCTCCAAGGAAGGTAACTGAACTTTGCTAATTTATCCTTTCAGGAATGGACGGAGAAAGCAGAGCAAATTCACAGTTCGGCTCTGCTGCCCGAAGAGCCAGTCATCCCGCTCCTGGCGAAGATGCTGGTCCCGGCGCCCTATCAGCCGCCGGAGAAGAAGGCCAAGGGGGGCCGGGGTGACCCCCGCCGCAAGGGCACTTCAGACGTGATGTCCGAAGATAAGACTCACTCCTCTGCCGCCGAAGACGACAAAGAGGAGGAGGAGGAGGAAAGCAACCCTCCCCCTGATGGGGGGAGGAAGAAGAGGGCGGCCTCCACAAATCTGGAGGCGGAGGCGTCCAAGAGGGGGAAAGGCTCCCTTGCGGATAAAACCGCATGGGACGTCGACAGCAGTCCGGAGCGACCCCCCCGGAGCAAGCCCCTGGCCGCATCGTAAGTACTGAAAGACTCGTACTCGCCCATGTATCCGGCCTTTCCTCCTTATTGTATTAACATGGTTAATTGTGCCATTGCAGTCCGGCCCACGGCAGCTCCCAGCTATCCTCATCAAGAGGTTCGTTGGATTCAATGGCAATGGCCAGCGTGTCACCGCCAGCCGCTAACTCTCCCACGGCCAAAGGCGACGCCGAGGTGCTGTCGCGAAGGACTTTCCCAGGCCAGGGAGAGTCTCAGGAGGCCGTCAGGGTGGCGCCAGAGGGCGAAACCTCGGCCGCCGGACACATGGGGGAGCAGTCCCCCATGGAGACTGGCGATGGGGGTCGTATTCAGCCCGGCCCCCGTCCGGATACGGTTCCGAAGTCCTACACGGCTCCGGAGTCCGGCGTGCAGCCTCCTTTGAAAGATGGAGGTGTGCCTATCCCACCGGTGACCTCTGCTCAACCAGAGGCACCGGACAATCTTCTGGAAGCGCTGCGAGGCGCTTCCATTGTGGAAGAACACCATATCCTTATGGGTACGGTGATTGAGAGGGTTCAGTCCGTCAAGAGCGGACTGACCAAAGCCTGCAGCGGCCTGCTGGCAGGTTTTGAGGTAAGTGACGCAAAGGAAAAAAATCCCCATATAGACCGTAGCCCCTGAGACACTGTCAGGTGTTCGGAAAGCAAAACCGGACAGAGGATCAATTCATTTTTGCAGGAAACTAACTAAATGTGTCTTGTATGAAGGAGCAGGCGTCGTTGCTGGCCGCGACCTCACATGCTGTCGAAGTCTCCGGACTAAAGCAGAGACTGGAGCGGGCCGAGGAGGAGCTCGGCCAAGCGAGGAAGCAGCTGGAGGACCAGCAAGGTATGTACTGACTCGCTGTGTATTCAGAAAGAATAAATGATATGTATTGACCATAGTGTGATGATATGTGCAGGAACGACGGCCGAGGTCGAGGCCCTTAAAATGGCCCTGGCTGAAGCCGAGGAAAAAGCTGCCAAGGAGCAAGCCGCCCATAAGAAGCTCAAGGTCCGGGTCAACGAGGTCCAGCAAGAGCTTCAGGACGCTGTGAAGAAATGCGAGGCCTTGGAGTGCGATGTTTCGGCTCGAGAGGCCACACTCGCCAAGGCTCGTCAAAGCACTGAAGAGGCCTGGGTTGAGGCCCAGGGCGCCCTCCAGGAGATCCAGGAGGCCAAGAATATCGCGGCGGGTTAGGCATTTAGTATGCAAAGCAAGTATGTGAAGAAGAAGTATGTCTTACTAACCCGGATTCGGAGTTCTCCAGGGGCGTTTGCGGACCTGCCGCGCAGTCTGTCAGACGCTGCAGAGTTCTTCCGAGCCGAAGAGGGGAGCTCAACGGAGAAGCTCTTCTGGTCGCAATACCTTGCTCGAGAACATATAGTGCCCTTCACCGATCAGCTGAAACAGCTGGTCGAGCTGCATAGGGTGGCCGAACTGGCCATGAAGGATTTAATAATCCAGCTGTGGCTCGTCGAAGCTATACCCAGCAGTTACTTCGGCCTCGTGAAGCGGCTGGTGAACGCCTGTCCTCGGCCAGACGTCATCAAGCGATCGGTCTGCATCGAGGGAGCGCGGATGGCCTTCGTGTGAGTCAAGGCGTGGTGGGCGAAGATGGACGCCAAGCTTGTGACCGAGGGGCCGCCCGAGGGCAAGGAGCACCGCACACCCGAGCGGTATTTTAGAGACATCCTGGAGGGGTCTCACCTTGTAGCGACGCAGTGTGGGAAAGACATTATATTTGAATGAATACATTCATGTTGTCTCTGCCATGTATGATGAAACAAATTTGTTATGTAATATAATTTTTGTTATGTTTAAGAAAATTTACCTCCTGTGCGGCCGTTTAGTATAAAATCTGAGAGTTGGCTAGTCGTCGGCTTCTGCCCCCACGTAGGTAGTACGGGGGTGTTCGGGATGGAATCTAAACACTCTTGATCCAATTGTTTGGTCCTTGAAGGAGGTGTTTAGCGCAACGAACCAGGCAATCAGACTATGCGGCTTTAGCACTCTCACTTAGCCATAGGAGTTTGATAATAAGAATGTGGGCGCAGCCCCTAGTATCCGAACTAGAATGCTATGAGCACCTGATTGGGTAAGTACCGATCCTTCGCGTAATGCGGAAAAAATCTCTATCGATTTTGAAACCTCCGAAGAGCTGACCGGCTCTTGCCGCATCATGAGAATCAGTTTTCGGCGTTTTCTACTGAGGTGCTCCTTCGGGTAAACCAGGGAACAATCGCAGTAGTGCTCCCTTTACTACCTTAGCCGATATAGAGGAACGTAAGGTAGCAAGCACAGGAGCCGGGCAACCCAACTATTGACCAAAGACATGATTCGAAGCCAATGCATATAGTGCTAAATTCGGGGTGCCGAACTATACTGTAAAAAGTGTTTGTACTTTTGTTGCCCTAGAGCAGGGCGCTATGAAGCCCCTGGCAAATTGAAACGTACCACAGTGTACGGGTGCTATCTGATAAGCTTATTAATTAAAAAAGGAAACATAAAAAGAGCAAAAGCAATAAGCAGGGTTCCTAAAATTTGGGTCGCAAACTATTTCCACTATGATTTGATTAATACGTCAAAGCGCATTGATACAAGTAGTGCGATAAGCAACGGGCTATTTGACATGCCATCACCAAGGGAGAGCTGTGTGTGGGCCCTGAAAACAGGTAGAGTGGTCGTTAAAGAGACCACCTAGAAATTCCCCTCTACGTCCAGGCTGACTGCCGTCTTGGTGTATTTGTCCTTCGAAAGGAACTGCGATGAAGCCATCAGGGAAGGCCTGTGGAAAAGGAACCTGAAAAGGAAAAAAGAAACAGTGAAAGTAAATGTGTCCGAGAGCGGTCAAGCCGTATTGTGGATCACAAGGTAGGTATGCCTCCGTCTGTGCCCATAGTATTTTGAGTGCATAGTTATGTACGCGCGGTACCAATGCCACCACTTGATCGGGACTAGGATGGAGGCCGAATTGCTAGTCGAGATCCTGACGAGCCGAGCTATCCTGCCGCAGAATAGTTCGGACCCTCTTAATGGTGTCCGGGGGCTCGGCAGCTGAATTAAGGTTCTGCTTGAGAAGGCCACTCTATACTTCTGCTGCTAAGGCAACGGTGTGCTCTTCTGTACGGAGGGAGCGTTCCGTATTTCCATTAACTGTTATGACGCCACGTGGTCTGGGCATTTTGAGCTTGAGGTAAGCATAATGAGGGACCGCATTGAATCGAGCGAATGCGGTTCGTCCGAGCAGTGCGTGATAGCCGCTGCGAAAAGGGACGATATCGAAGATTAACTCTTCGCTTCGGAAGTTGTCCGGAGATCCGAAGACAACCTCTAACGTAATTGAGCCCGTACAACGGGCCTCTACACCTTGTATGACTCCTTTAAAGGTAGTCTTTGTGGGATTGATCCGTGATGGGTTAATGCCCATTTTGCGCACCGTATCCTGATAGAGCAGGTTCAGGCTACTGCCGCCATCCGTAAGAACTCGCGTCAGGTGGAATCCGTCAATTATTGGGTCAAGGACCAATGCAGTTGAATCGCCATGATGGATACTGGTCGGATGATCCTGTCGATCAAAAGTGATCGGGCATGATGACCATGGATTAAATTTTGGGGCAACTGGTTCTATCGCATAGACGTCCCTGAGCATGCGCTTGCGCTCCCTCTTGGGGATATGTGTAGCATATATCATGTTCACCGTTTTGACCTGGGGGGGACTTGTTTTATCCCCCTATGTTTGGCTGCCGGGGCTCCTCGTCATCGTCCTCGCTTTGTGATCCCTTTTCTTTGTTCTTGGCATTTAACTTGCCGGCCTGTTTAAAAACCCAACAATCTCTGTTGGTATGGTTGGCTAGTTCGTTTGGGGTGCCATGGATCTGGCACGCACGGTCGAGTATGCGGTCTAGGCTGGATGGTCCCTGATTATTTCTTTTATATGGCTTCTTCCGCTGACCGGACTTGGAGCCACTGAATCCGGCGTTGACTGTCGTGTCATCCGTGTTGTCACCATTGCTTCGGCGTTTGTGTCTGCTGCGTCCGAGCTTGCCGTTGGTATTTTTGACCTCGCGGGTGCCCGTTTTGGTTTCTGTGTTTTTGCTACAGGCCAGCCAGCTATCCTCACCCGCACAAAAGCGGGTCATGAGTGCCATGAGGGCTGCCATGGACTTCGGCTTTTCCTGGCCGAGGTGGCGGGCGAGCCATTCATCACGGATGCTATATTTAAAGGCCGCTAGGGCTTCGGCATCCAGACAGTCGACGATCTAGTTCTTTTTAGTTAGAAATCTGGTCCAGAATTTCCTGACTGACTCTCCAGGCTGTTGAACTATGTGACTTAAGTCATCGGCGTCTGGTGGCCGGACATATGTACCTTGGAAGTTGTCAAGGAAGGCTTCTTCCAGGTCCTCCCAACTGCCAATAGAATTTTCAGGCAGACTGTTTAACCAGTGCCGAGCCGGCCCTTTGAGTTTTAATGGGAGGTATTTGATGGCGTGAAGGTCATCTCCGCGGGCCATATGGATATGGAGAATAAAATCCTCGATCCATACCGCCGGATCGGTTGTTCCATCGTATGATTCGATGTTTACGGGTTTAAACCCTTCTGGGAATTCATGATCCATTACTTCGCCAGTGAAGCAAAGAGGGTGTGCGGCGCCTCTATATCGGGCCGCATCGCGACGTAGCTCTGATGGAGTCCGTCTGCGGTTTTCGGCCCGGGCGTGACTAGGTTTGGCACGTTCGAATAGGTAGCCGTCGTCGCGTGTCGAAACACGTCCTCGCGATCCATAGATCGATCTTGTGTGTCCTGCTCTACTATCCAGGTCCTGCCGAAGGTCATATGTGTAACCCCGAGCTGTTTTGTCCCTGCCTTTACGGTGAGGTGGGGCGGTCTGGTGTTCGGCTTGAGTTGCCGCTTTATCCCGACCACGTGGTGGTCGGTCAGCCGCATTGCGCGATGATGGTACGGGCTCCGGCGCCTCGTCATCGAGCTGAGCTAGTAGTTTGTGCTTCAGGTAACTTTTGGCTGGGCGGTTGAGGTCGTATTCTTCAGCTGCCAGGACATCAGTCCATCTATCGTTGAGCAGATCATGATCAGCTTGAAGCTGCTGCTGCCGTTTGCTCATCTGGATCTTCTCTGTCTGCGGCACCGTCCGGAGTGTGACCATCTCCTGTGCTGGTGTTGCTATCCCTGCTGCGGCGGGATTTAGAGCGGCGCTGCTGACGTCGGTGCTTTGGTTGTGTCTTGGGAGGCTCGTCCTCGACTGGCTTTTCCTTGTGCCCGCCGCTATTCTCTTTGGGTGTATCCACCATGTATACGTCGTACGACGAAGTGGCCGTCCATCGTCCGGTAAACGGCGGGTTTTGGCCATGCTCCTCCTCTGCATCATCGTCCATACCGTCGATGTCTTCGGAGCTGTAATCGAGCATGCCGGTTAAGTCCTCGACAGTGGCTACGTAGTGGGTGGCGGGTGGGAAGCGAAATTCCCCATCATCAGCATCCAGCTCGAACCGGACATAGTTCGGCCGTGAGTCCCCCGCTAAGGACGGATTTTTTAATGAGTTCAGCACGTCGCCTAGAGGCGAGTGCCGGAAGATGTCCGCCGCACTGAATTCGGTGATCGATGACCATCTAGCTCGACATAAGCGGACGCACATGGTTCGGAACTTATCACCGGAAACAAGTCCGAGGTTCCGGAGACACAGATATCACTCGAGGTTGGGTCTGTGTGTGGCTCCAACGCCGTGGAGTCTACGGCTTCCGTGGCGGGGTTGAGCTTCCCGCCCTCGGATAGCGCGGCCTGCTCTGGATCTAAGGCCGGAGCGGTTACAGGTGTAACTTCCTGAGTATTGTCCAATGATAGATTTAAATCATGTTCATCGTAGGGATAGGGAGCGGATGCCGTGGTCTCGAATCCGTCGAAGATCAAGTCTCCGCGGATGTCCGCGACATAGTTCAAGCTCCCAAATCTGACCTGATAGCCAGGGCGTAGCTGTCGATCTGCTCCAGATGGCTAAGCGAGTTGGCCCGCAGTGCGAAGCCGCCGAACACGAAGATCTGTCCGGGGAGGAAGTTCTCCCCTTGGGCAGCATCGTTGTTGACGATTGAAGGATCCATCGAACCTTTTGGGGACGGCACAGTGGAACTCTCAATGAAAGCACCAATGTCGGTGTCAAACCGGAGTATCTCGGGTAGGGGGTCCCGAACTGTGCGTCTAAGGTCGATGGTACAGGAGACGGGGGACACAATGTTTACCCAGGTTCGGGCCCTCTCTATGGAGGTAATACCCTACTTCCTGCTTGATTGATCTTGATGAATATAAGTATTACAAGAGTTGATCTACCACGAGATCGTAATGGCTAAAACCCTAGAAGTCTAGCCTGTATGACTGTCCCTCTTTCCGGACTAAGCCCTCCGGTTTATATGGACACTGGAGGAATCTTCATATTTGGTCGCCAAGCTTGCCTTCCACGTCAGGGAGAGTCCTATCCGGACACGGGAGAAAGTCTTCGATCTTGTATCTTCACAGCCCATTAGTCCAGCCCATGTCCAATAGGCCGGACGCCCGAGGACCCCTTAGTCCATGACTCCCTCAGGCGCGCCCTCCACACTCGTAGACAGTGGGTGGCCCCCCCTCTGGTGCTTTTTTCACCCAATATTTTTAATATATTCCAAAACTGACTTTCGTGGAGTTTCAGGACTTTTAGAGTTGTGCAGAATAGGTCTCTAATATTTGCTCCTTTTCCAGCCCAGAATTCCAGCTGCCGGCATTCTCCCTCTTCATGTAAACTTGTAAAATAAGAGAGAAAAGGCATAAGTATTGTGACATAATGTGTAATAACAGCCCATAATGCAATAAATATTGATATAAAAGCATGATGCAAAATGGACGTATCAACTCCCCCAAGCTTAGACCTCGCTCGTCCTCAAGCGGAAGCCGATATCGAAAAATATGTCCACATGTTTAGAGATAGAGGTGTTGATAAAATAAAATACGGACATGAGGGCATCATGATCATTCTTAGAATAGCAACATATATATATTGTCATATGATTTCTTATGCTGAAGTAACAATCTATTCACAATGTAAAGTATGAATCCGAAACTTCATTGAAAAAACTAGCAAACTATAATCTCAGTCATTGAAGCAATTGCAATTTATCATAACATCGAAAAGAGTCAATATAAGAGCTTTTCAGCAAGTCCACATACTCAACTATCATTTAGTCTTTCACAATTGCTAACACACACGCAATACTTATGGGTATGAAGTTTTAATCGGACACAGAGAAAGATAGGGGCTTATAGTTTTGCCTCCCAACCTTTTACCTCAAGGGTAACGTCAACAATAATGCTTTATGAAAACCCACATCCAATTGGATATATATATCAGGATCTTTCCAACACATAGTGCTTGCCAAAGGATAAAGCGTAAAAAGGAAAGGTGAAGATCACCATGACTCTTGTATAAGGTATAAGACAAAAATAAAAAAGATAGGCCCTTCGCAGAGGTAAGCAGAGGTTGTCATGTGCTTTTATGGTTGGATGCACAAAATCTTAATGCAAAAGAACGTCACTTTATATTGCCACTTGTGATAGGGACCTTTATTATGCAGTCTGTCGCTTTTATTTCTTCCATATCACAAGCTTGTATAAAGCTTATTTTCTCCACACTAATAGATCATACATATTTAGAGAGAAATTTTTATTGCTTGCAACAGTGACAACTTACTTGAAGGATCTTACTCAATCCATAGGTAGACGTGGTGGACTCTCATGGCAAAACTGGGTTTAAGGATATTGGAAGCACAAGTAGTATCTCTACTTGGTGCAAAGAATTTGGCTAGCATGAGGGGGAAAGGCAAGCTCAACATGTTGAATGATCCATGACAATATAATTTATTTTGAATATAAGAAAACATAACCCATTATGTTGTCTTCCTTGTCCAACATCAACTTTTTAGCATGTCATATTTTAATGAGTGCTCACAATCATAAAATATGTCCAAGATAGTATATTTATATGTGAAAACCTCTCTTTCTTTATTACTTCCTATTAATTGCAACTATGACCAAAACTATGTTTGTCAGCTCTCAACAACTTTTATTCATCATAATCTTTATATGTGAAGTCATTACTCTCCATAAGATCAATATGATCTCTTTATTTCTTGTATTCTTTCCCCTCCCCTTTTTTTTTATTCCTCAAGATCATAGCCAGATAACCAAGCCCTCGACTCAAGACTAATCTTTGTTATATATAGCTCACGGACTCGATTACATAGATAAGGATCAACACAAAAACTCAAAGCTAGATCATACTAAACTTTATTCTACTAGATCAAGATATAAACAAAAGGTTCAAACTAAGAAAAAGGTAAAGATAGAAGTGTGATGGTGATACGATATCGGGGCACCTCCCCCAAGCTTGGCAGTTGCCATGGGGAGTGCCCATACCCGATACTCAGTTCTCCTTTGGTAGTGAAGAATATGGTGGCGGTGATGACAACTGTGCCTTCAACTTTTTCATATTGTAGTTGAGGAGAGCGATTTCCTCCTTTAAATCATCGACCTCCAACTCCAGCTTCAAGATCTTGTCACATAAATCTCCTTTGCTTTTCTACCAAAAACGAGAAGGAATAGATCGGTTATTAGACCGGTTAGTCCTCTTAGGGAGACTAGACTTCTTGAACTTCACGTGCATATCCCCAGGTTGAGGTAGAGGAACATCCTCCTCCTCCGAACTTGAATCATCGATCCTCATCAAGTGGGCATCCTCCTCATCATCCGTAGTTCGACCATAAGGAGATAGGTCCTCGTAGGTCTTAGGGTCAGCAATGGGATGTGAGACATAGCTCTCTCCGTCGGAGTCTTGAGACAACATCTTGCCCTAAATCTGCTGTGGAAACAACTCAAAATAAAAACAGAGGATTGTGTCGTGGTATGGTGGTCAAAACCTTCGGAGATTATATAATGAATTTTTACCGACCAAAAGAAATATCGTGCAAGAAAACAGAGTCCAGAGGGCACATGAGGTGCCCACGAAGCAGGGGGCGCGCCCAGAGGGGTAGGGCGCGCCCTCCACCCTCGTGGATGCCTCTGTCCCTTTTGGACTGTCGGTGTCAAAACCGGCGGATCTCGGGTAGGGGGTCCCGAACTGTGCGTCTAAGGTCGATGGTAACAGGAGACAGGGGACACGATGTTTACCCAGGTTCAGGCCCTCTCTATGGAGGTAATACCCTACTTCCTGCTTGATTGATCTTGATGAATATGAGTATTACAAGAGTTGATCTACCACGAGATCGTAATGGCTAAACCCTAAAAGTCTAGCCTGTATGACTATGGTAATGAATATCTCTCCCTCCGGACTAAGTCCTCTGGTTTATATAGACACCGGGAGGATCTAGGGTTACACAAGGTCGGTTACAAAGAAAGCAATCTACATGTTTGATCGCCAAGCTTGCCTTCCATGCCATGGTGAGTCCTATCCGGACACGGGTACAGTCTCCGGTCTTCGTATCTTCACAACCCATTAGTCCGGCCCATGGCTAACAGGCCGGACGCCCGAGGACCCCTTAGTCCAGGACTCCCTCAGTAGCCCCTGAACCAGTCTTTCAATGACGAGGTGTTCGGCGCATAGATTGTCTTCGGCATTGCAAGGCGGGTTCCTCCATCGATGACTTCCAAGTAGTGTATTCGACCTTCCATTTAATGTCATACCCCTCGGCTTCTGTGTATCAACAACTTCAGCTTCCACGTGTCGAGCGAATGCGAGAGGTCACGGTATTTTCACACATAACACCCCGGCCACGCGAGGGATAGCATCTATTTAAAGAGATTGGATCTCAGATCCATTTGACATCTCGTGGAAAAAATCCTCAAAAGTTGCTTGGAAAGAATACTCCAACATGTCTAGCATTCCCAGCTCCTCCTCTCGTCCCTGCGGCCCAGAAAAAGGCGAGTGGGAGAAGTTCTTCGTATCCCACAGTCAGCTGGCGAAGCTGCAAACACAGGGGGCTTCTCCCCCCTGCGGATCTGGTCCCTATTCGAGCAGGGTTGGCCTCCTTCAACGACAAAACCCAGGCGGAGGATTTCCCCACTCCATCTGGGGGGAACGAGTGTGTTTCGTCCCATATTTTCTAAGGGGTGTGGGATTTCCAATTCATCCATTCCTCCGAGGGCTTCTGGAATATTATGGCCTCCAGCTGCACAACTTTACTCCAGCCTCCATCCTGCATATTGCGGGTTATGTCGCTTTATGCGAACTATTCCTGGGTTGTGAGGCCCATTTTGAACTATGGAGAAAGTTATTCTACCTCGTCCCGCGTAACCACGAGGGATCAATATTTGAAGTGGGCGGAGCCGAAATATGGCGCATTGCCGAGACCGGATACCTCTCCAGCACACCGAAGAAGGCGTCTGAAGAGTGGACTTACGAGTGGTTCTACATCGAGGATGCCGTACTTACAGACCCAGTCCGGAGGGGTCTTCCTGAGTTCACAAGTGCTCCTTTGAAGAAACGCCACAGCTGGCGCCCTCGGAGCCTCGAGGAGGAAGATAGTGCGGAAGTTCGCCAACTCCTGAGAAAGATAAGGATGCTCGCCCAGTCCGGATACACGATAGTCGAAGTGATGGCGACCTCGATAGTGCGGGGGGTCCAGCCACTCCAATACAGAGGACTTCCCATGTGGCACTACAATGGGGAAGATGACGCCTCCCGGTGCGGCCGGAAGGGTCCGGACACCCCTGCCGCCCTGGCCAAAATATTGGCCGAACTGTTCAAAGGGGAGGAAGAGGAGTTCCTGCACATCAAGCACAGAGAAGGATATTCCATGTACAGTCCTCCTAGCTGGGTAAGCTCCCAACTCCTCTGCTCTACTCATTCCACTCCCTGAGCTACGTTCAATGAACATTAACCCATCCATTTATAATAACACCGGCGAAAGATTTCTGAGGGGCTTTACAGCCCCGCCCCGCAGCCCGAGGGCCACAATCGGGACCTTGACCCCGGATTCGAAGAGGATCCGGATATATTTGTGGTGCTTGAGAATGGGGTGTTTTACCAGACGAGCTACGATGGCACCAAAGTGGCCATCATCGCCGACTACCCCGGTCTTCTCCCCGCTTCACACGTAAGTAATCAGGAGACACCTTGTCCAAAAGAGTTATCTCATCCTACCTCACCCACCGCACCATCCTGTGCTCAAAAGGGGAGGCGTACGGCGCGCCATGCTGCCCCAGGGGTATCTCAAAAGAGGGCGGTCCCTACGCCGGGCAAGCCTTTGAAGAGGAAGGCAAACAAATATATGGTCGAGCCTTCATCAAAGAGGTATAGATTCGCAAATACGTTTCTGTAACAGTCACATCCAACTATGACTTTCACGTTTGCCCTGTATCAGGAAGAGGGTTTGCCGGACTATGTCCGGGGATCCGGCCAGTCGCACTCCCAACACCCGAGATCCAGTCCCAGCCGAGGAGACGGGGGTTGATAGGGGAGCGGCGCCAGACTGTCCTTCGGCTGAGGGCTCGGAAGATATGTCCGTCACCAACTCTGAAGTGGAAAGCGCCATGAATCATTAGCACCGGAGGGCCGTTTTACGAGATCCTCACTTCTCAAAAGAAGCATTCAGTGCCTTCAGCTCGGCTGATGCGTACATCTGGGCTGCTCGGGATGGTCTTAACAGGGCCACGGAGCAGCATTTAAAAGATGTACAGGTGAGTTTAATTTGTTCGAATATGGTAACCATATGCCAGTAGCCCCCGAGACTTGAAGCAGTTGGTACAAGTGATTTAAGGATCGTTGTACAACCAAGTTCTGACGGAGAAGAATAATCTGCTAGCCCAAGAGCTGGAAAAATGCCTGACACAGCTAACTGCTGCAACCGCCGAACTGGAAGAGTCCAAGAAGGCGTCATCTGGTAATGTTTCCCTCCATGGAGAAACAATAATTATGTACTGGCTTGTGCTAATATTGTTGCTTGTCATAATAGGATCGTTAGATCAACTGGAGGAGAAGCTGAAAATCACACAAGCGGGAGAGAGAGAAGCCAAAAGACTAGACACCGCGGGCGAGCGTGTGCTAGTCCGGGTTAGGGAGGAGAAAAACAAGCTCCAAGATGCCCAGACCCAGCTGGGCGAAGAGCTGAAAGATGTACGGGCCCAGCTGGCTGATTCCGTAAAGGAAAATAAGAGGCTGCGAGGCGGCATATTCGGTATGTGGTCTAACTTACCTTCGAATAATTCGGAGATAGCAGGGACTAACAGAGTTATATCTGCAGGTATGCTGACCGGTCGTCCCGAAGAGGAGATGTCCGGATTCTCAGGCGATCTGCTACAAGTGCTGTCGCATATGCATGAGCAGGCTCGGCAGGCGATGCAAAGTGTTGCCAAAGCCCTGTGGCCATCTGCCTCCCCTCCAGGAAAGATGGAGGAGCTCCTAGAGCTATTCAAGGGAGCGCGACAACGCTTTCGATTGTGGAAAATATCGGCCTGCCGGGAAGGGGCACGAGAAGCCTGGGCCATGGTGAAGACACGGTACACGAAGCTTGATCCGAATCATATGGCTCGGGTCGGACCTCCAGGGTCAGATGGGAAGGAAGTTCCCGTTAATTTGGTATATGACCAGGTAAAAGTAGCCGCCAAGTATTCCCAGCATTATTGTAAGTTAGATAGCCTGCTGGATGGTGTAGAGGAGGAAATTTTTGAGTCGAAATGACTGTGTATTTTCCGCCTAGCTGAATTGTAAAACGATTGTCATGGCAGACCTTTTCGCTTTGACATTTGGACCCGAAGGTGCGGAGTTTTTCCGAATACCCGAGCGGTAAAATAGACCGGGGCACGCTTGGAAACTAGGCGTAGGGGTCATAGTTGCTTGAACAGAGAAGTTGTATTCGGCTAGTTATGTGATACTACATTAAGGTTGTAAGAAACATCTTCCAGAGAGAATAGTTCCGTTAAGGGTTCCTTTCCCTGGGTGTGCATGCGTTAAAGTGCATGTCCGAACTGTGATTGAAAAAATCACAGTATATATAACTTCTGGGGGTTCGCAATGGAGTGAATGCAAAAAACATTTCTAATTCACCAACCGAATATTCCCTTAAGAACGCTAGCTTTCGGCTTCACCCAGTCTGAGGTACACGTCCGGATGACCCGACAGTAACAATCGCAGAGGTGCTCCCTTTATGCCCTAGCCGAACTAATGGGAATGTAGGGCATAAGCACAAGAGCCAGGCAACCCGGCTTGGCCAAAACTGAAGTCATATCGATGCATATAATGGCGAAGAAGAGGTACATATGGAAAAAGCGCATACGTGATGAGCTTGATGCTCGGGAAATAATAATAGCAAGCTTCTGATCAAGAAGCCCCCAGGTATAATGGACATACATTTTTAAAGGTGTATGCGTCAGGCGTGCACGGTCTAACCGCACGAAAACTGTTAGGCTGAAGAGAAAATGAAAAGAGAGAGAGAGAGAAAGAAAGAAAAGTATTATGGAAACAGCAGGGAGAAGGAGACGAACAAAGAGTTCGGCGCTTAGGCATAGAATCTTTGGAGTCTGGCCGCGTTCCAGGGGTTCGGCTCGAGGTGATTGTCTGATGCATCACGCAGGCGGTATGCTCCCACTACAAAAAAAATACACTTCCGTGATGATACGTGTTTGTCACAGTAGGTCGCGTTTTTTGTCATGCATGTACATCCATGACAAATTTATGACAGAATCAAGATAGTCATACCTGTGCTGTCGTAGAAGTGTTCCATGACATTACCAAAATTATCATCACGGAAGTGTCCACTTCCATGATGATAAATCGCGCATCACAGAAGTGCTTTCGTCAAGGGTGACCGACACGTGGCATCCACCGTAACAGAACGCCGTTAAGCTATCGGGTTGGGTTTTGGATCCGATAACCCGTTAACAGCCCCGACCAATGGGGATTTTCCACGTGTAAAATCATCATTGGCTAGAGGAAACACGTGTCAGCTCATCGTTGGGACAGATGTCATGCACTCACTGGACAGAAGGCGCCTATGATACGTCGACACGTGGCATGGCCCAACAGTGGCCCATTCCTGTGAAAAGGCCGGCCCGTTTGACTTGGTCAAAAGCTGGCGGGCCGGCCCATGGAAAGCCTGTTAACGGCCTGTTCGCATATAGCCCATTTATAGCCCGCTAACCCAAGGCCCGTTACGCCCTATCCGAATTAGGCCCAGTAGCGTCATCTGGGCCATCCAATATGATTCCAGCCCATTTTCACTTCTGGCCCATGTATAGCCCATGACGTCTTTCGGCCCATATGAGGCCGTTTGTAACTCTTGGCCCATTAGCGGCCCGTGCTGAAACTGGCCCGTAATGAACAGTGTATTACCTTACACCCATTAACGGCCCATGGTGAAACTGGCCCGTAATGAACAGTGTATCACTTTATACCCATTAACGGCCCGTTATTCCGTTGGGCCGTTTCCAGCCCAAGTTAACTTTCGGCCTTCTGAGTGCCCATTTATTCTTGGGCTCATTTGCAGCATTCGGTTACTTACGGCCCGTTATTGTCATTTTCTGCTTGTGGGCCAAATTCAGCCCGTCGTTACAGTCGACCCGTTTGTGGACCGTTAGTCTGTTGGGCCATTTTCATAGCATCACCAAATACGGCCTATTAACGGCCCGTTATGGTCAGCCCATAAAACGTACGATTTCCATTAAAGGCCCGTACAAGACCCATAAATGAGTCGGCGGCCCATGGATCCTACGAGACGTAGAAGGCCCATGGATCCAATGAGACGTAGAAGGCCCATGGATCCTACGAGACGTACAAGGCCCATGGATCCTACGGGGCGTAGAAGGCCCATGGATCCTACAAGACGTAGAAGGCCCATGGATCCTACGAGACGTAGAAGGCCCATGGATCCGACGGCCCGTGAAGGGCCATGGTCGGGCGAGTTGGCCCCCGTTTGAACGATATAGCATATTCAAAGAATTATCCTACTCAATACTATCACCTCTAAAAAGCATACACTATACAACAAAGAGATCAAGGCATAGAAAGGTAGAATAATCCTACACTATACAATAAAGAAATTATAGCCGATTATACCCACTGGGCATTATGGTTCGGCACAGGTGATAATAAAGCATACACAAACAGCAAATTACATACACTGGGCAAATACAGCTCATACATCATGGACGCACATCAACTTAACTCCATTTGAACTATAATCTCTTCAGAAAATAGGATTGGCCGGATTCAGATAGCACAAATTTCATCTGCAAAATCTCCAATTCCTTCATGGTTACCTCAGTGTCTTGTTTCATTTTTTGACTCCTGCATCTAATACCTGCATGTCCAGTCTCAACTTGTTGATTATATGTTGACAATCATGTACACGTTGTCTTGCCACCTCTAGTTGATGCTCGAGAACATCAGCACATTCCAACTCCAATCCATAATCATTCGGTAACGGCCATGCCGCACTACTCGCAGATCTTTGTGTTGATGTCACTTCATCCTGAAATGTTTCTGTAAGTACACATGACTAGGGCAAAAATATAGTTACAACAGTGAAGCGAACAAGACACTATTTTGTACTACATGGCAAAATAGGACTAACAATAATGTTACACGTAACTTTCAAAAAAAAATGTTACACGTCATGAAGCATAAGCAGGTGATATTTTAAAAATTATAAAAAGATAGTCTGTGCAGCCTGCATACAGAAATCCCTCTTAGCTCACCAGAGGAGCATGATGTTGGGGCCCAATCGAAAACACAGACAAGTTACAAATTTAGACAACACGTTGCGTATAAGTAAGCAAGTAGTTGGCCATTCTGTGCCTCAATTAAAGTCTTAGGGAGCATAATGAACAGTAGAGGGTTTCATACAAACATACTACAGCAGGCAAAACTATGCAATCATTAGCGTAGTATAAACTAGATTGTGAGCCTCATGCAATAATAGTTGGTTAATAGACTTCAAAGCTTTAGGCACACTTCGGTAGAGTAATTAAATGGTAAGGCCTTTAATTATGTCAACTAATAGTGATACAAGTATCGAACATCAGGCATGATTATTTGGGCATCTCATTAACTGAGGACAAATAAAGCAATTGAAAAGAGAAAATTAACTATGCCTGAAACAAACAAGGAATTGAACTGTTGAGTTGCATATAGTGACTTAACTTAGCAGGTTGAAGAGGCTCAGCGCAGCTCCTACTTCTCTTGCAAGGCTCCTTCCTAACATCTTGTACTTGGAAATCCTCAATCTTATCTTCATTGCACCCCCTCTGCAAGGTGACACAAACTAGTTACTCGTCTCCTTGGAAGATAAATATGCATACTTTCCAGTCTGTGAACACAAAAGGATGAGATTATAACAAAACAACACCACATAATGAAACATGCCGCATCTCTTGCACTTGCACACAATGAAATGAGCATTTACTATGTCTGCACTATGTAAAAACTAGGCATACCTTTGAACTGGATCTCCAGGTACTCTTGGAGAGCCCACTGTAGTGTACAGCCAAACCTTTATGTCACTTATGAGTTAGACAAGGCCCCACTACAGCAGCCCTTAGTGTTTAAATCGTTGACAAGCTCTATTAGAGTGTTAGGTCAAGAACATCAAGTAATCAAAGCAAACAGTCCTAGTATGGCTGGCTGATGCAAACAAGCAATTGAACAGATGTGTGAGAAAATCTTACATGTCAAGAAAAGAAGCAAAGAAGGAGGCTTAAAGACCATCACTTGACTGACCAGATTTAAGGGGCATTTAAACATCATGTGCAACGTATGAACTAACATAAACATTGCATATTCCAGATTCTACAATGGAATGCACATGTATTAGGTTATGCCATGTATGATGATGCCTAAATGTACAGATAGCAGGCAGCAGTGATTCCGCCTTTTTAGGGCATATTGTCAAAATAAGCCATAAAAGATGTAAAGAAGTCATTTTTGAGTTATGGGCTTGGGCTTAACTAATTTCGCTTTGGAGGGGGGTGTTTCGGGTAGAACCTCACTAAAAATTGAAGGGAAGGGGAATAGTGAAGTGACTCTATTGTCTGCCTATATTACACTCAAAATGCAACTGCTGACGCCCGTGTCACACCTGAACCTCAAGTAAAAACAAACACGCAAGCATTCATTGCCCTGCCCGCTTGCATCTCCTCTCCCTTTCCCTCTACCTCGATTCCCTGCCTGCAGCACTAGGGTTCCTCCAGCGAGCCGTCGCCACTGGTCCCATCTGGCCTGGTCCTCGACGATGCTATGTCCAGCTGGCTACATGGCCGGCGGGTAGGGGCAAATCTCCCTGGCTGCTCCTCCATCTGGCGCCGCCCCTCATTCTCATGGTCTCCAGCAGCTGCTCCACTGTGGTTCGTCCAACGTACTACTCCGGCGGGCGCTGCACAACTACGGCTGATGCCACATTGCGGCAGAAGGCACCTTATTCCCCCTCCCCTCCTCCCAGGCCATGGCCTTGAGGTGCTGTTGAAGGATGAGCTCATCCGACAAGGTGAGGATCTCCTCTGATTTTTTGCCAATTTTCATTCTGATCCACTATACGATGAATTGCTATGAGCTGCTTCTGCTGCTGCTATATGATGCATTGCTATGAGCTGCTCCTGCTGCTGCTATATGATGAATTGCTATGAGCTGCTGCTGCTGCTGTATGATGAGTTGCTATGAGCTGCTGCTGCTATATGATGAATTGCTATGAGCTGCTGCTGCTATATGATGAGTTGCTACAAGCTGCTCCTGCTGCTGCTATATGATGAATTGCTATGAGCTGCTCCTGCTGCTGCTATATGATGAATTGCTATGAGCTGCTCCTGCTGCTGCTATATGATGAATTGCTATGAGCTGCTGCTGGTATATGATGAATTGCAGACTGCTGCTGCTGTATGATGAGTTGCTATGAGCTGCTGCTGCTGCTATATGATGCTTTCAGGTGGTGCTGCTATACGATAATAACCAGCCACTTGGACCATCGAATTTCAATAAATAATTGTTCTTCATTTAAATGTGGGTCATGCGTTCTTCGTTTAAATTAGGCAATGGGATCTCTATGGAAAACATTGACCAAAGTAGATTGTGCCAAGTAGATGGTATCTTTGTATTTGCATTTTGAGCAAATAGTGATGGTCTGTTTTCCTATCATATTAATTACTGCACTGGGTTCAATTTGTGATGTTTGCAAGTCAAATTAATTTCCATATGGGCAGCAAAATGAAAAAAATATAATGCAATCTAGACTTTCCACTGATCATACCAAAGATAAGCTGAAAACGCAATGAAAAGAACTGGTTGGCTTATTACATGGAGCTTATATTCACAGGTGCTTATTTTCTTAGGATAACTCGTAATAACTGTCCCTAAGAAACTTGGCTAATAGAACTGGCATACAAATAACATGTCACGATGATTGCAATGGAGGAGTGACGTACCATAGCACACTGTATAGGCTCACCGCTGCCTCTCCTTTTTTTGCGATGTTCCATGAAATTGCCACATACATCTTGTACTTTTTCATTGTGTAACCCTATCTGCAAGTTGACACGGCTAATTTCAGACATCTCTACATGATACTACATTGCATATCCCTTGCGCATATTTAAACCACCAATTAACGATTGTGTGCGTACCATAAACTAGCCATGACTCTGTATGCTGGACTAGCAGGCACTCTAAGGGAGCCTAATGTAGTGCACTGGAATTCCTACATGCCACCTACGATTTTGTGTAATGTACTGCCCCTGTTCCTAAATATATGTCTTTGTAGAGATTCCAGTATGGACCACATACAGATGTATATAGATGCATTTTCGAGTGTAGATTCACTCATTTTGCTCCGTATGTAGCCTATAGTGGAATCTCTAGAAAGACTTATATTTAGGAACGGAGGTACGAGGTAGTATCATGTATGACATCTACATATCTAATTTAGCAGCCAGTAGTAGAAATCATTGTCTGCACAAAGGGATTACTGGTCGAAAATCCTAGCAAAGCACGCTGGCAGGCACAGAACAATACAAGAGAGAGAGACGCGCTTACAAGATCATAGCAATGCCTCAGTCCAGGATCTTGGTTGGCCAAGCTGTTAGATCCAGAAGAAACATCGTCCTTGTAGTTTTTGCCAGCTGCATAACAGGTAACAGCGACCGGTTAGTATATTTGAAGTACATCGGGCAGGTGATGCTGGACGGGTTTAAAGGTGACAAGTACCTAGGCCGTGGCGGGTGCTTGGCATCTCTCCAGACGGTGGGAATCAGGTTAGAAACGTCGAGGGTGATGACGCTGCGCTGGCTGTCGGGGTCCGGTAAGGAGATCTAGAACCGTCGAGTAGGGTGTTTGTGGAGCGGCTCCGGTAGGGTGGACTACGGTGTGGGCGAAGCGGATCTGTGGCCGTGGACGAGGGCGTAGGTGAAGCTGCTCCGGTGGTTGGGTTAAGGATGGTGTCGACGACGCGGATCTGCGGCCGTGGACGGGGCGTCAGAAGCTGCTCCGGTGGTTGGGTTAAGGATGGTGTCGACGATGCGGATCTGCGGCCGTGGACGGGGCGTCAGAAGCTGCTCCGGTGGTTGGGTTAAGGATGGTGTCGACGATGCGGATCTGCGGCCGTGGACGGGGCGTCAGAAGCTGCTCCGGTGGTTGGGTTAAGGGTGGTGTCGACGATGCGGATCTGCGGCCGTGGACGGGGCGTCAGAAGCTGCTCCGGTAGGTTGGATGAGGGTGCGAGGAAGCGGATCTGAGGCCGTGGACTTGTGAGTTGGCAAAGCGGCCCCGGTAGGGTTGAGAATGGTATAGGCGAAGCTACTCCGGTAGGGTTGACGATGGTGTCGGCGAAGCGGCTCCGGTAGGGTTGAGGAAGGTGTCGGCGAAGCGGCTCCGGTAGGGTTGAGGAAGGTGTCGGCGAAGAGGATCAGAGGCCGTCGACGGGGGCGTCGGTGGGGCGGCTCCGGGGGGTGTGGACGAAGCGTCTCCGGTGGGGAGTACGAATGAGCCGCTGCAGATGCGCGGCGGTTGACGAGAGTACCGGCGAAGCAGATCCGGCGCCGTGGACAAGGCCGGCACTGAATGGGCTGTGGTACAGTGGTGGATGAGCAGTCTACTTGTTTCTAGGGGAGGTGGGAGGGGTAGATGCGGCCGCAGAAGCAGATCCGGCGAGGTGGACGCCGCTGGCAGTGAATGGGCTATGGTACGCCGGTGGATGAGCAGTCTAGGGTTTCGAGAGGGGAGGGGAGAAAGGGCGATGAAGTACGGACGGCGTGATGTAAGATGCTCTGGTGCTGTGGAGTTAGTCGTTTTTGCGGGAGGGGGAGAGGAAATGGGGGTGCCGTGTAGTGGGGGAACCGGAAGTTACCAAAGCAGCCCCGACCTATCATGTAGATGAGGGCGGTATTGTAACTGTTGGTCTCCGTGCACCAAGGACAAAAGGGGGATTTCGCATGCTAAAGACTAAGGTGGCGGAAATTTTAGAAGGAGGCGGGAGATTTTGCCGCCCGCGGGATCGTTCGTATCCAGTTTCAACTAATTTTGGACCGTGCTAGCGGGAAGGTCATGCTAGACTGTGTACACGGGGCACGCGTCAGCAGTTAATAACTGGTGTGAAGTCCACCCCAGAAAAAAGACAATAACTCGGGATGATGCGCCGATAACTTGGACGTTCACACGGGCGCGGCCAATCGTACGGGTGTAGTGGCGCGTTCACAAAAAAGGGATCAAACGCTCAGCCTATGTATTTCTCGTGTAAATAGATAATTTAGTGCCATTGGTTATTTACTTTAAACATAATGCATTGACGTGTTAGTGTAGAGGCGCACAAAAAGAAATGGATATTGTAGTCAGCTACTTAAAAGTGTTACCTCATATGATTACATAGCCTCCATTTCATAAATTGCGTACCCGTTGAATTCATATATGAATATTACATATATTACTTCAAAATAGAAACTTAAATCATCCAAGACTAATGAATTTGAATGCAAGAGTAACAATGGTGCATATACATGATAGCTACATTGGTTGTTTGAAGAAACATCACTGTAACTTTGGCATGCACAACTGAAAAGGTTTATTTAAATAGAAAAAAATGTGATATGTGAGTGTCCAATCTTTATAGCGTTGAATCGATATTGTACCTTTGGCCACGATACGAAGTAGATATTGACTTATGTTCAAGCGATGCACGTCCACGATCGCTAGATAGTGATACGTGAATGAATTGTGCAATCTCTCTCACACGCATACATATCTCATTTCCCTGTGGGCATCGGAATCACACACGCGCACTTCGTGTATTTCTCTCCCTCCGTCAGGGTTAAATTCGTCTTTCTACCCCGTCCTACAAGTCTCTCACACAGAAACACACACGCTCTCTATGTCTAACACGCCCACCCCTTTAATTCCTCCCACCCACAGCCACTAATGTCTCAAAGTATAATAATGTCTCTCACACATATGCTATCTACCTATCCCTTAATATAGCTAGATATGTGTCACACAAACTCCTTCTCCCTACTAGCAAGATGCCCATGCGTTGCACGGAACATCAAGATGCATTTGTATGAGAAGTTTATCTTGTGGGAGAAAAGGATGAACGAGGGAATGCCTTATTTGCAAATGCGGAGAGGGGTGTGGGTATCTTTTTGCAAAATTGCCATAGTTTCCTTCCTGTCCGTCGGATATAAATCGGATGGCCTATATTGCAGGATGGCAGGAACACCATCATCACCAACTCTGTTTTTTATACGAGTAGAGATATGTGAGTGTCACTGCCCCCCCCACACACACCCACACTTCCCAACACCGAAGGAGTAGGGTGACACCTCGATCTTGATACTAATCTATCGACTGGCTTCTCTCTCAAACATACACACACACACACTACCCGGCACCGAAGGAGTAGGGTGGCACATCGATCTTGATAATAATCTATCTACTCCTCTTTCAAACACACACACACACACACTCGCTAGTTGTGCCTCTGTGCCTACCGCGCACACTCTCGATACGTCTTTCTCTCCCTCCCCCCAACAATGACAGCAGAAGGGTGACAACTCGATCTGATCATAATCTGTCAATTGGTTTCTCTCTCAAACATTGTGTCTCGGTGCCTCGCTCGGTAGCCCCCTCGATATGTAGACTTCTCGCGCGCGCACAGCTGTAGTGACGATGACGCTGAACCCAGTGTGCCTTGTTTTTACCGGCCTCATGTGATAGTTTTCACCCTGTTTTCTGTTAATTAACAAGGCAACCTTTTCTTTGTTACTACTAGTGAATCTGAAATCATTCGGGGCAGACATAAAATATATCACTTCAACCCAATTATCGCAGCAACTATTTTAAAAGAAATTAGCTAGCTGCCCGTGCGTTGCACGGAACATCAAGATGCATTTGTATGAGTAGTTTATCTTGTGAGAGAAAAGGTTGAACGAGGGAAGGCCTTATTTGCGAACGTGGAGAGACGTGTGGGTATATTTTTGCAAAATTGCCATAGTTTCTTTCCTATCCGTTAGATATAAATCCGACGGCCTATATTGCAGGATGGCACGCACACCATCATCACCAACTCTGTTTTCTACTCCCTCCGTCCGAAAATACTTGTCATCAAAATGGATAAAAAGAGATGTATCTAAAACTAAAATACGTCTAGATACATTTCCTTTTATCCATTTTGATGACAAGTATTTCCGGACGGAGGGAGTATTTGTCTTTTTAGAGATTTCAACAAGTGACTATGACCGGACCTTACCAACATACTCAAAAAAGTAGTCCATAATTTTGATGTTACCCTCTTTTCTTGGCGGTGCAGTGCCATCTGGATACCTCATAAATAAATCAAGGACAAATCTGACCCCTTCCTGAAAAGACATACGGAGCAAAATGAGTGAATCTACACTCTAAAATATGTCTACATACACATCCGTATGTGGTAGTCCATTTGAAATCTGAAAAAGACAAATATTTAGGAACGAATGGAGTATATATAAGAGTAGACATGGAGATATATCTCCAGCATGGTCTACAACAAAAATGTGCTGGGCTGGTTAGCGCCGGATGCTCGCAACGCGATGACATGAGTTCGAATTCTGTCTTTTAACTTTATATTTTTATATTATATATTACTCTACTTATTTAATATATACTTCTTTCGCTACTGTACTGACAGTGGAACCCACAGAGTACTTAGAATACAAGATTAAGGATGGACTTGTTTCTTTTTAACTTTCTGTACGAAGCTGTAGCCACCCTGCAAGTCACGTGTACACTGTACATGCAATTAACTTTTTATAGAGGGACAATCATACAGGCAATTAACTCAAATGGATTGGATGTCACTCTATTATTTCCAGCATAAAGAGCATCTCCAACGGCAGCCGGCAAATTTCCTCCCGCTTCCTTAAGCGGAGGACGACATCAAACGCCAGCGGCATACATTTTTACAACTCTAACCAACCAGATGAAATTCGTGCAAACACGGACTGATTTCATATAAGCATGAAGGATTTCGTATAAAAAAGCCGGATCTTCATATAAACATGATGGATTTCATTACATTTACATGAACTAAGAGGTGCCAATCCGGCTCTCTTGTATAATTAATACTCCCTCCGTCCGGAAATACTTGTCCTAGAAATGGATGTATCTAGACTTATTTTAGTTCTAAATGGCCGCCCGCGGATCCCTTTGTCTTCCTCATGTCCGTCAGACACTTGCGGGGTCGACGAAGGTCCTCGGAAGAGACGAAGCAGCAAAGAAACCACCTGAATCCGCGGTCGTCGCCTCGGCGGTGGCCTTCATGGGTCCCAAGTGGCGGCGGCCTCCCGTGTTCTACTTCTCCTCGATGATGGCGGCGGACACGGAGAAGCTGGCCACCGACTCGTCGCTCTCCACGCACCCGGCTTCTGTCTCTGCCTGCATGGCGCTGCCGCAGGCACGGGAGGCGCGCCCACAGACACGGGAGGCGCGGCCACCGCAGACACTGGTGGCGCGGTACGACGCGGCAGCGACGGCGCCCGTACCGGCGTGCTAGCCGCCGTGCCGGCGTGGAGCAACTCGCCACTCCTCATCGAGCTGAACTGGAGCGGCGAGTTGCTGAACCACGCGCCTGCTTGGGGCGGCAACTGGCTCCGTCGGGCCAAGCGAGGTTGGTGAAGCACCGAGCGGCCTCGCCCGTATCCGGAGGGCTCGGCGGGCCACCCAGCCGGGTAATATGCCGGAGAACGGCTCATCGGAAGCCATCGGAAGAGTGGAGAAAATGGTGAAGGAGGAGATGGGGGAGCGGCGGAGGGGTGCGATTCTTGCCCGCTGTCTGTCTGGCCTCGTGTAAATAGAGGGCGGACGGTAGGAGCTTGGCCGGCGTCTGGCCTCGTTTAAACTGAGGGCGGACGGGAGGAGCTCGGCCGGTGTTGCGTTTAATTCCGGCCCGCTCATGAACGGACGTGTGGCAGGAGTAGGATTCTCGGTTTGCATGCGGGTTTAACGGAGGGGTTTAATGGAGGCGCCGGGCGTGCAGCGGGCGGCGCAGTACTATTCGATTTGACAGCAGTAATGAGCCGTCAAATCACAAAGGCCCTCGCCTCTCGTGAAACCGACCGAGCTAGACTGCCCCGCCCTCTAGCCTTTTAAAAAATGTATATACTCCACTTTTGTACAGTAGTAGTATCGATGGATTGCGCCATGGAGCAAAACTTGAAATTAAAAAAAAGGTGGTACATATAGAGAGCGCTCGTCGCCAAATTATGCATATAGTACTATTAAAAAGGCTTGTCACAATAATGGTGTCCAGCACAAGTGCACAACCCACCCCTCAAATAAAACTAAGCACCCTGGAATTCTTTGACAAAACTAAGCACCCTGAAATTCTTTGACAACTAAACTGCTGGCTATATGATGTTGGCCATATATATTGTACGTATATAATGTGAAGAAACGAGTGGTAGTACTATACCAACTAAAAGATGAAATGTAAGAAATACTAGTATGTACGTACTGAAGAGTTAAAGTAACAAGAAGAAACATAACATAGTTCTGCTGGGGGCTCAGCACAACACACCCCTCAAATTAAATTAAGCACACCTGAAATTAAACTTTGCAACTATTCCGGTAGACACTGCATTAGAACCACCATGAGCAACGACACTGCCACCTTACTCGGAGTCCTCGTCCACGTCCTCGACTTCGTCCTTGTCCCTCTTCCTCTTGGCCGATACTTCTTTGCTTGAACCGCACACTTGGCTGTTGCTCTTCATCCAACCCTTGTAGATATTGAAGCAAAGGTAGCCATCCATTGCAGCGTAGTGGATGTGGTCTATATCTAGTACATTCCGCTGCCATGCATGACGATGAAACGTGTATGGAGGTTTCTCCAGTTTACCGTACGAAGGATGAACCATGGCTCCTGCCAGGGTCAGCATTGAAGGCTGACGAGAGGACACCAGCCGATTCTTCTGGAGGTCGAAGGTGTTGCCTACAACGAGGCCTATCCGACGCAGGACTTCTTTGTCGTTACCAAAGTCTACAGTAACGAATTTGACTAGGTTGCTCTCGAGGAAGTCCTTAAAATCCTGGCACTCAACGTCGGCATGGCATATGTGGTAGACCAAGCATAAGTCATGCACGCAAACCTGGATCACGGCGGGCTTCTTCCTCTCTTCGTCCTTTAGATCCTTCTCTCGTCCCAGGACTGTGGTGTACTCAACATCTAGCCCAGCGACCCACTCATCATCTGAGTCTTCGAACATGCGTCTGAAGCGAGAAAGGCATCCTTTCACCGTCGCGGAAGAACGGGTGTAGATGACGTCGAACTCATCGCCGGTGATGGTTCTAACCTTGTACTCACCGCCGATCGGGGAGATTTGGGACGCCATGGATTTGGGAGGAGGGTTAGGATTAGTGGAACTGCCGTAATGTGAATGGACGGGACGACTAGGAGCGAACCGCCGTAGTATTGAAGGACGTGCGGGGACGAGTAGGAGCGAACTGCCAGCGTGCGAACGGCAGGGTAGTGGCTTTCCATTCTCCCATGATACGGGCTTCCGAGAGCCCTTGGATCTGAGATCGAACGGTTGCATGGCGTGATTCTAGACCTATGGGTGAATATCCTATCCTGGAGGGTTATTCTGCAAATTTTCAGCAACTTAGCATGCGACCGTTTGATCTCAGATCCAAGGGCTGCCAGCAGCCCGTATCGTGGTCGCGCCTACCACGACCGTCGCGTCGCTCGTGCGGTCGCGCCCTTGGAGATTTAACACGGTGCGTTAGGCTATCTGATGTTGGCATGTCATACATAGTCATCACTTAGTCACTCATACTACAACAAGGTTTTGGCTATAAGGTTGGCTATAAGTGTATTTTTTTACTTCTCTCTATCTCTTTCTTCGTACTCCCTCCGTCCCATAATATAAGAACGTTTTTGACACTAGTGTAGTGCCAAAAACGTTCTTATATTATGGGACACAGGGAGTACTAGTATTTATTGCATTGCCAAGGAGTGACCTCTTCCAATGAAATGGTGTTGCTAAGTTTGCTTCATTTAATTAGCTATAGACTCAAAATTGTCTTTTCACCTAGGTACACGCGCTTAGCACCGTTTCTTCCTTGGGTCACCAAACTAGTCTCTCTCTTCTTGATTAACTTGCCACATCAGACTTTATGCCTATGTGGCAAGCTTAAGCACCTGTAGGAGCAAGTAAGTACAATAGTGCGCTTTACATGGCATTTTTGCATATGTGGAGGAAAGAGAGGCAAGGAAAAAGTGGAGAAGTGGGCTCTCATGCAAGAGCCAGCCTCTACTACATGGTGGAGCATTGGGAGAGGCACCTGTATGGAGGTGGTCAGGAATCGGGAGACTCACGCCGGTCGTAGCGCCGCAGTTAAAATGATAATGGCAAGTCAAATCACGGGGCCCCACCTGTCCAGCAGTAACTCGCTGTCAAATCACACAGCCCTACGTTTGCAGCAGCCTACTCCCTCGTCTTCTCGCGTCTCTGTCGAACCGACTAGGCGGAACTGCCCCGCCTACCGCGCAGGAAAAGCCCGCGCAGTATACTCCCTCCGTCTAGGTGACCAAGGTGGAGAGGAAAACGAGAGAACTTAATGTTTAGTATTTGCTAAGGCTGGTTGTAATGGTACTAGCCTTAGCAATTTTGATGAGGTGTCATAGAATTAAATGAAGAAAGAGAGAGAGTTGAGTACTATGTGTCATACATGGCAATAAATAAAGTACTACATGATACTAATATATGATACATGGCGCAGGAGTACTAAGTATTATTAATACAGTTTTGCTAGAACTCATCTAGATGAGATATAATTTGGTCTCATTCATCTTTTATAGCCATTGGATGTGATGCTATATAAGATGCGTGTGTGCTGACGTGGGTTGTATTTGTTCTTGTGCAACGAACTGACCACTGCATGTCATGTTTGATAGTCTCAAGTCATTAAAAGCATACAAGCCCCACATCTCTTCTTGGTTGATTCCTCTATTTATGTCAAAAAATAAGAAACAACGTGAGAGTTAATGCACCACGCCTATGTGTTTACTATTTGGTTTTCGTAAGATGACTTAATACTCACCTAGACGGAGGGAGTATTCGATTTGACAGCGGGCGGCGCAGTTCCCGATACGGCTTTAATGCAGACGAGGGAGGGAGTAGCGGTTCCCGATATGTTGAACGGCCAATGCATCCTCCTTCAATTAATGCATGAGGGAAGTAATGGGAGGAGGTCCGGGAAAAGAGGCTGCACGATGTGAATGCAACGCAGTTTGCCCTCATTGCCCTCATATAAAGGCGCCCCTCCATTCCAATGCATCTACCACATCGTACGCACCTAAGCATTTGCCTAAGCACCTACACTAAGCGCAAAAGAGCTCACTCCAGACCCATGGCGGCGATGCGCGTGAGCGGCCAGCGGCTGCGCCAGATGGTCCACGACGCCGGCCTGCGGCATGGCGCCGAGGATCGTCTCCAGACGGTGTTGGAGACCGGCTGGTGGATGGCCGCCGTCGACGCCAACTACGACTCTCAGTTGGACCAGATGATCGTTGCCACCAGCAACAAGTTCACCGTCCTCAAGAAGCTCGCGGACGACATCGCCGTACTCCTCCAGCCCGCGCGCCCGGGCTCCTCATTGCCTGCCACCCTAATCGGCCTCCATGGCCGGAACCTCTTTCAAGCACTGGTGGCCCTGCGACTGCCCGCCGACGCCACGAAGAATGTCCACCTGGAGGTCGCGCTCGCCGCGAGGCGCCTCGCCCTGCAAGAATTCGTCGACCTACACATCCACGTGTACGAGCAAATCGTGTACATAGGTATCTACAAGGCCAGTGAGGACGCTACGACGTTGGCCTTCCTCAACCGGCTGGAAGCCTTGGATGCCTTTGCTGAGAAGCACCTCGACCTCGCCACAAAAGCCGCCGCTCCTTAGCCGCCGGTCGGTGGCCCGGCGCACTAAGTTGAGGAGGAGGAGGTCGTACGTTCGTGGATCCATCTTTCTTCTTGCCTTCTGTAACCACCACTGCGATCGCATCATCGTGGCCTTAATTCTTATTGTGCTGTTGCATTCTCGTTCCAGTCAATACCGACATGTGCGATCCCTTTGCTTAATTATATGCATCACTGTAACTAGTACTCCATCCGTCAATTTATAAGTTGTGCTTACCTTTTCCATCAACTTCGTGCAACGCGCGGGCATCTTGCTAGAAACACTAGAATATGTCTATATAATCCGTATGTGATAGTCCATTTGAAATCTCAAAAAAGACAAATATTTAGGTACGGAGGGAGTAATATATTAGGAGTATATCAAAACAATAGTGATTTCTTTCAAGTTTGTGAACAAATACTACTATTCTACTACTTTGGATCCGTCGCAACGCACGGGCACATTGCTGGTAAAAGGAAAAGGCCTGCCGCGTTCGCGTCGCACCCCCACACGCCCGGGAATCGGGAGTACAACACGGCCCGTCCGGCACGACACATAGCTTAGGGAAGGCGTGTTGCCTAGCATTTTCACTTTCATGTGGGACCGCCGTTGAGCAAACCGACACCCCGCCCGCCGCCGGGTTGGAAAACAGAAACGAGGGGAAGATCTAGCTGTAGCACGGAAGCCAAGAAATTTGGTGTCAGACGGGGCTCGTTGATAGAGTAGGAGCATTCCGTACTAGTACTACTCCTACTAGTACCAAGTTTGTACTCCTAATACTATATTACTAGTACTACCACTATACAACTAGTAGGTACGTGCACGGCACAACATCGTAGGAACAAAAAACGGGAAGATCTTGTTTTGGGTGATTTATCTTTTTTTCAATCAACGTAGTATGAATAATATGATGTGGGGGGCACCCATGAAGCTTATGTGGCTTGGTTGCATGGCTACGGAAGGTTAGAGAAAAATAAATAGATAATGTGTTTAGAGTGCACTCCACTAAATAGATATACTTTGGATCCATTGCAACGGACCGGCACATCTATATCTATACCCCCTATATAGTGTGTGAAAAACTTTGAAAGTTGGTCGTTGGATGAAGCCAATCCGACGGTACAAAGATGGCAAATCCGAGCACTACTGGCCGTTGGATATCATCCACCAGATTCTGCCACATGTATAATCTAGAAGACTCCATGGTTGAACTTAATTCATGACTAACTTTGCCACAACTAAGCTTAGGCAAAGTTATTAGTTCTTCAAAATGAGAGCCACAAGTTGGCAAGCCTAAGGGAATCTTGCCACATTTTTTGTGTGTATGTCATGTGGGGCCTTAGTGTGGCTTGCCTAAGGTGTGGCTTGAACCAAACACTCACCTAAGTTAATCAAACTTGCCTAACCTTACATTCCACCAGATTTTGCCACATGTTAGAATCCAGAAAGCTCCACATGTAGAAGCATAATGCACAAACCACCAGAATCTCATGCGTGCAATGCACGTGTACCTTACTAGTACTAGTTGGTAGTAGTAAGAAACAAATTCCAGTTTTGGCACGAGCTCGTACTGCGGGAGCACCACAAGGCCTGCCGCAGGAGTTACATTTCCCTCTCGGGGCCCACGGGACCGAACTTCAGTGGCTTAGTGCCCGGCCTATGAGTCAATGACATGCGGACCTTAAATGCGGCTGGCCCACATGTCATTCTCATGGTGGTGGCGTGGTTCGCGACTCACTCGTTCGAGATGAACCGGCCGGTGGTGGCGTGGCCGTGGCGAGGGTGCCACAGCTGGGCGTCGGGGCGTTACGAGGCGTAGATGGCCACACCGGCGGGTACTACCTGTAGTACATAAGTACTCCAGCTGAGGATTGATGCCGGGACGAAATGTGTCACAGCCGCTGGATGAAAATTCGATGGTGCGGGAGTACGGATCGGAGCACAGCAGCGGAGCAGGCAAACCGCGTCCAATCGGGTGTGTCTGTGGTAGAAAGTTGATGGTCGCCGCAGTTCAGCTGGCCCGCATGTCATGCACACAAAGGCAGAGGAGCGGTGGGGCCGAGAGGGATGAGGGGCACGTCGGGGGGATGAGGATCCCCTGACGCGAACAATCCTACCATTCTGTCACTGACATGTGGGACCCATAAGCGTGGGTCCCACCTGTCAGCGAAGGAAAGGCAGGGCAAGGCAGTGATAGCCACGTCAGAGGATCCATGTCCACGTCGGGGGACGTCGTGCCGTGGGTTGGAGCGGCGTCGTGGGAATCGCGTGTGGGTGTGGCAGTGGTAGAAACAAGAAACGTGATGGTCGCCGTGGTTCAACTTCCATGGACAAGCTGTCATGTCTGCTGACACATGTATATCAAAACTAGAGTGTTTATATTTCAAGCACGTGAACAAGTATTATTCTACTACTTTGGATCCATTGCAACGCACGGGCCAGCACATTGGTAGTAGTAGTGTCCATCTCTATCTCTAGAGGCCTTCCCTCGTTCATCCTTTTCTCTCACAAGATAAACTACTCATACAAATGCATCTTGATGTTCCGTGGAACGCACGAGGATGTTTCCTTGGGGGTCTCTCCAGCGCGGCGTGGCCGTAGTTGCAAGTTGACGCCCCTTGAGATGCCGACGTTGAGGGGCACTCGGATTTCCTCCGATGAGCAGGTAAGATGAGTTTGATCACGTAGTAAATGCATTCTAAAGACTACTTCCGTGTCCATTTCCTAATTCTCCCCCTGCCCACTGTTTCACAGGTTAGGCTCGGTGCGAGTGGAGATTGGCTTGCATATGTACGGGAGGGTACCAACATCAATTTGCACAACATTTACAACGGTGACACCGTTCCCGTATAACCTTTGTCCAACATTGGGATCAGCCATGCAACGGGCCACCGCATGAATTGGTATGATGGAACCACGGTGAGATTGAATAAGATAGCACGAACCTTGCACATGGCGGTCAAAGGCGGACCATGCTGTCTGCGGCCGATTTGTTGCCGTACGAGTAGGAAGACGTTGTGCTCCTTTCTAACCGCATCTTCGCGGTGACAAACCAGGGGACTTATTTTGTATGGGACACATCCTACAATATACTCCCTCTCTCCCAGTTTATTTGTTTTGAATCTTTTTGTTTTATAAGTTTCAAATTCAAATTTAGAGCTCCGCATCACATGTTGAGATTACAATGTCCATTAAATCGTTGCGTGCATGTATAGTAAAGAAACAAATCTCGAGTTTGGCACGAGTTTGTGCTGCGGGAGCACCACAAGCCCTGGCGCAGGAGTTACATTTCCCTCTCAGGGCCGTCGGGACTGAGCTTCAGCGCCTTACTACACCTACCTTTGAGTCAGAGGGGCAGTGGGGCCAACAGGGGTGAGCCGCAGGTCGGGGGACGTGTGGTTTCATGGGTTCGAGCGGCGTCGTGGGAATCGCGGGTGGCTGTGGTAGAAACTTGATGCTCGCCGCATTTTCGGTGGCCCACATGTCATGCACACAAAGGCAGAGGGGCGGTGCGGCCGAGAGGGGTGAGGCGCACATCGGGGGGCGAGGTGCCGTGGGTTGGAGAGGCGTCGTGGGAATCGCGAGATGAAACGTGATGGTCGTCGTAGTTGAACTTCCATGGACAAGTTGTCATGTCTACGGACACATGCACTGCATACCGATCACTAGAAGGAGTAGCAGAGAAAGCTATATAAGCGGATAAATAGTTCCTTATAGTCAAGCGGACCCACGCTACTACTCTGTTCCAAAGACATGCACACCATCGAAATAGTCCATCTATATCAATATACACCGAGAGGGAATAATTTTTTTTACAAGATAGGAAATAGTTCATCCATCCATAATGCCCTCCTGCTGGTGCATCCTTTTCTTATTCTTCATCTTCTTCTTCTTATTCTTCTTGTTCTCATTCTCTGTGGGAGACGGCTTCACAACAAGCTCTTTGGACCTTGCAGCTATCTCGAAACTCACACGGGCATCGAGGGTAGCATATTTTATCCGCTCGTACGTCAAGGGATAATTCTCCCATCCAGACGACCTTAATGCCACCGTCTCGTCACCCTTCTGAAGATTTGTACCGAGCACAAAATTTGCTACATCGAATAGGGATGGTGTCTGTTTATCACAATCTTCTACAGGAATTTTGATTCTGGTTTGTAGGTCAGTGATGCTTTTCAAATCAAGGTTGTACAGCTCCAGCTTCTGTTTGTCCCCTTCGATGGCTGCCCCACAGAAGTATACGACCTCCCGAGACAAGAAATCGTGAAGCTCACCTGGTATGGAGGGCGAGTGTATGATGTGGTACAGCAAAACATCATCTTCGAGGCACAACTGAAGGACGGCGGCGCGCTGGATCTTCCCAGGCGCACGCTCCGTGTACTCTGCGTCGAGACCGATGACCCTCGTCTCTACCTTTCCGAGGGAGTTGGATACATTGTTGATCCACTGCCGAACAACCCTTGGGTGGACGGTGACGGTGGCAACTATGCGCATCGAGCCTTCGACGAGGACATGTTGGACGCTAAAAACCTGCATCTCGATCTCTTTCGCCATTTGGAACCGCTGGAACGGAGGGCTATGGTTTGGAGAATTAGGATTAGATGGCTAGTCTAACTGAAGTAGTAGATGATTATTTAAAGAGGTTAAAACAATGTGAACACAGTGGGGTTTGGATGCAAATGATGACGAAGGGGAGGTGAAGAAGCCGAGGAGAATCGGTTCCCGATGGAGAATTAAAGGGGAGAAGTGGCGTGCAGGCAGTTGATTAGACGGCTAGGTAGACTAAATGAAAAGGCTATGCGGGTAGACTGATGAGTCGTACCTGTTCGTGTACATGCCCATCCTTTCTGATAGGTGGGACCTATGCAAACAGATAAAAAAATGTGTCGTAGTTTTTTTTGAGCGCGTGAGTGGGAGACACAACATTCTCTGGTTAAGGAATACTCCCTCCGTTTAGGTGAGTACAAGTCACCTTATGAAAATCAGGTTTTCCCAAAACCTTTAGGCGTGGAGCATTAACTTCCTGCTCGATCCCCTCCCAGCCTCGTTAGCCAGCGTTCTCTTCCTCTGCTGCTGCGTTCTACCTTTCCATTTTTCCTCTTCTCAAGTGTGGAACGATCTGCATGCCGTCCTTGATGCACCAGAACGACCGCTGCATGCATCGCGGCAGGGCGTTGATTGGGCATGCATGAGAATTTGGTTCTGCTCGCAATATGGATGATACCTGAACGATGAAGTGAACAGGCATGCTAGCACGGGAGACCTATTTCCGCTATACAATACTGGAGTACTCATGTTCCTACTAGTAGTAGTAGTACAACTGTGGTACACTTGATGGTCAAAATACTATTCATCCGGTCCTCACAGTGAAGTGACAACACCCTGCGCCTGACACTAGTCCAGGCGGCGTGTCACCCTGTGCACTGTGCAGTCTATCACCGCCGCTGTACATCACATTGGCGCCTCGCCTCGTCTCCCTCTCCGCTCCCATAGCACCACTCCATCTCCATCTCCTTCTCCGTCTCCATCTCCGTCTCCATCTCACCGTGCCCCCGTGTACCGTCGCCTCACTCGCCTCCCCCAGTACCACTATTCCCTCGCTAGCCGCTCCAGCACCGACATCCTTCTCCCCCGTAAATCAAGCCCCCTTCCAAACTCCACCATGGCCGAACGCGAACCGCGCAGCATCCATATGAGCCGCGATTGGAGCAATCTCCCCACTGACATCCTCGACCTCTGTTGTTCGTGTATGGATATGTTGAGCGCCCTGCGGCTGGCTGCATGCTCGAGGGCATGCACACGGCCATCGTCGAAGCGAGGCCTAAGCTTTTCAAGACACCCTGCTTGCTGCTATTTGGTCTTGCGAGATTGGCTCACCATGATACGGAGGTGTCGTGGAATTGTCACGGCAGATGTCCTCGAGCTAGGACTTAGTCGTGGAGCCATCGCAGCTAGGAAGCTTGAAGGGGTTAAACGGGACAAGGAACATGAGGGTTATACTGGTTCGGCCCCTTACGGTGAAGGTAAAAGCCTACGTCCAGTTGAGGTGGTATTGCTTATGGTTTCGATGACCAGGGAGCTTGATTGCTATGCCTGGCTCTCGACGAGATCTTTTCTTGTCCCTAAACCGCCACCGGGTCGTCCCTTTATACAGAGAGGTTGACGCCCAGCGGCTCTCAGAGTCCCGGCAGGCTCATGAGAGTGTCCGGCTCAGACTCTCAACTATTCTTGCCTTACACTACAAGTTCTACCATAATGGCGGTTATCACTACGGGCCTTAAGATATCTCCGGGTCTTAGGCCCATCATTGACCCGCCGTCTTCAAGCTCGGTACTGGGCTTCGCGTGATGACCATTATGAATAACCCGGCCCCTCCTGGCGGGTGACTCTAAGGGTTATATCCTCAACATTGGGCCCCAGATTGATTTGAACCGGTTCATGTCAATCTTCAACTCCTTTGAGAGAAAAAATCTTCCGGCTTACGGTCGGGTGAAGGCTATAACCTGCCGTGACGTCATCTTCTGGATTCCTGGTAACCCGCCATGACATCATCTTCCATTAAGTCCATTTTTTTATTCCACCATATCCTCAACGGATCTTATCCTTAAAGGCCATCCCGAAAATCAAGGCGTTTTTGTGGTGAGATAATCACGCCGTGACCTCCTCGTTTCTCGCGCCCACTTATGAGCCTCGCCTTATAAATAGCCCGGCCTGATGAGCCTCCAGTCACTCGTCGCCTTCATCTTATTCTTCCTCTCGCCACTGTGCTCCCGCTCGAGCTCCACCGCCGCCGCCGCCGCGGGTCTTCTTGTCTTCACCAACTCAGGCCGCTGCATCAACCTGTCATGACCAGATTAACGGCGGCGACCTCCGCAACTCTTCCAGCACCCGTAAGCCCTTGTTACTCCATAGAATAGATCCGCATTAGGGTTCTTGCTGTTCTTCCCGTGTTCATCGCCGTTCATCGCGAGCTCTTGGTAGATTTCATTATTACCACCTTTTCTTGATCTTTAGACTGTACAAAACTGCTGCGGTAGCTGTTTCACTCCCATTCCCAATGTACATAGATCCCCTTTCACTGCATAAAGGCTCCGTTCAAACCTTCGAACTTTTTCTGTGTCTGTGCTAGGTCTAGAAACTTTTCCTTTTAGCCATCCGTTTGATCCAAAATAATTACTGCGATCTGTGAAACTTGTTTTCACCACACTTAGTGAAAAATTGCCTCTACTGAGCTATGGCGGCTTACGTTTCCGGCTCAAAAGAAGCCATGCGCTGTAAATTTTCTGGCTCATTTATGATACAGCTGTAGACAATTTGAATTACTCACGATACCTTCAGCGGCTTAGATAACCTGATGCATTTAACCATATGTCATTAGGCCCCTCTCATAAGCCGCCATTTGAGTATTTAAACTGTAGACATCTGCCGGCTTATAATTGAACCGGACATTTTCCTTCTGTCATAGGCTTCATCTTTCACAATGCCTCCCAAAGCTCCCAAAGCACCCATCACGTGCAACTGGATGAGGTCCAACGTCACCGACGACACCTTAGCTGATTTCGTAAAGACGGGCTATTTGCCCAAGAAAGAGATCATATCTTATCGTGCCCCTGACCCGTCAGAGGAGAGACCTCAACCCAGAGATGGTGAGGTGGTTATCTTTGCTGATCACATGAGCCGGGGCTTCGCACCGCCCGGCTCAAAATTCTTTAGGGATGTTCTGAACTTCTTTGATCTGCGGCCACAAGACATAGGACCCAATTCCGTGTCAAATATATGCAACTTCCAAGTATTCTGCGAAGTCTATCTTGGAGAAGAGCCCAGCCTGCTGCTTTTTAGGGAGTTGTTCTATCTAAACCGCCAGAACGAGTGCGCCAACGGGCCGAGTCTGGAACTTGGTGGAATCTCCATTCAATGACGGAGAGATTGCCTTTTTCCTTACGCTGAGCCGCCAAGCCACCCAAAAGACTGGAACCAGACGTGGTTCTACTGCCAGGACACTTCTCCGGCTGACGAGAGCCCTCTGCCCGGCTTTCGCGCCGTGCGTCTGGAACCAAATCACCCTCTGCCAGACAAACTATCTCAGGCGGAGCGTCAACCTCTGATCCCCACCATCAACAAGATCAAGGCTCTCTTGGGAAACGGCCTCAACGGCATTGATCTGGTCCGGGTTTGGATCTCCTGGCGGGTGATCCCTTTGAGCCGCCGCCCCGGCTTAATGTGTGCTTATACGGGCCGGAAGGATGACCCTCTGCGGCATAGTCCCAGTGATCTTCCTGAGGATGTTGTGGACGACATGACCAAGTCTCTCCTAAATGAGAGCTTAGCCGACTGTGGGAGGACCGGCTTGAACCCCTTCTGCCAAGCTAACCCGGCTCCGGCGGTAAGTCACTGACCTGAACACCTTGGTTTTCCTTTGAATAATTTCCCTCTGAACTTTAAGAAATCTTTGTTGTATATTTCAGGCTAATGACAAGTTCTGGAAGGTCAAATATGACCATGAGGCGGCCAAGAAGGCCAGGAAGGCTAAGAAAGCCGCCAGGAGAGCCGCTCCTCGCAAGAAGGGAAGCAGGCCTACTGCCTCAGAGCTGCTTCAGCTAAGCGATAGCTCCGAGTCAGAGGTAACCCCTGAATCTGTAGGCTCTTGTTTTTGTTTCCGCTTTTCTGCTGTCTTTTGGCCACCTTATTAACTTGATTATCCACAGGATGACACTGGAGCAAGTAACCCGGTGACTGAAGAGGTAATGACACTTTCCTCCGACTCGGAGCCCTTGCCAAGGCTGAAAGTCCGAAGAGTAACCCGGAAAGTAAGATGTTCACATCCTTTAGCTTATCAAGATCCTCAATTTCTTTTGAAGCAACAGATTCATGAGAGCCGGCGGCACACCCGGACCAACAAAGATGCAGACCTCTCCTCCGGCTTACCTGAAGCGTCGAGGAAGCGCCGGACCGAGGTTATCTCCAACTTATATCCTTTTCATCCTTTGGTGGGTGTTATACGTCAACCGCTCAATTCTTCTGATTCAAACTATCAGGAAACTTCACCTTCCTCTGGTGACTCTATGCAATCGAACTTGCCGGCTTTCAAGACCGTACCCGGGTAATGATGATCATCTCTTGTTGTGCTTATCTTTACTCATACTTTTGTACTAACCTTTTGTTCTTTCAGTGCCCAGGCAAAGCTGAGTAAGAGAGCGAAGAAGAATAAGTCGGTCGAAGAGCCGGTCCTGACTGAACCGGAGGCTTCAGCTCAAGAGTCGCCCGCTGCCTCTGCTCCTGAAGCCACCGCTTCAACCGACGAGCCAATCACAGAGACTTCTGCTAACCCGGAGATCTCCAACCCGGCTCAGCCGGCCGATGACCCTGACGTGGTAATCACCCAGACGGAATTTGTCGAACCGGGGAGACCCACTGCGCTGGCTAAGTGCTCTGCCAAAGAAGAGCTGCTAGAGCGCCGCAGGGCCAAGCTGGACATCACCAACTACGCCAACCTGAGCATTGGAGATATCATCTCCGGCTATGTCAATCAGGTGCACAGCAGCCGGGACCTGGAGATTGACATGGTGAAGCAGATACAGCAGAAGTCTGAGGTACCACTCTAGTACTTACTGCATAGCCATCTTTATCATAGTAGCCCAAGTCTACTACTTATGATAGAATATGTTGTAGACTTAGCTTCCGGCTTACTTCCATGAACCGGTAATTTGTAGATAGAAACTTTGGACATACATTAGCCCCCAAGTGCCAAGTGTCTTTGCTTGGAAAGTGCTTGGGACTTTAAAATTGCATAATAATTATTCATACTATAACCCGGAAATTGTATAGGCTGCTTGCAAGAAATTTGAGGCTAACATCTCTGAGCTGAAGAACCGCCTGAAGACTCAGGAAACTGAGACCCGGAAGGCCAACGCCAAATTTGAATCCAGTATTGCTGCTCAAGAGAAGCTGAAGAAGAAGTTTGAAGCTGAAAGGAAGACTTGGGCCGAAGAGAAGGCTGCTCTGGTAAGCCGGGCCGAACAGGCGGAGAAGGCTCTGACGGAGAGAACCGCCGAACTCTCCGGCTTAAAGCGCCATGTGTCACAGATGGTCGCCGCAATCTTCGGTAAGTCATTCTGCAGGCGTTCAACAAGTTTACATTCTCTATGTCTCATAATTCCCATCATTGCTAGCGGCTTACCTGACGTTGCAAAATAGGTCCCAGAAGCGCCAACCTCAACCAAAATGTATTGACCAAGCTGAAGGCCGTGTACACTTTAGTGGAACAACTTTACACCGGGTCACAGCGCGCCTTGGCCGTTGTGGCCCTGTCTAATGAGGTTCCGACTCACCTGGCGGACGTACTTCGCCGGCTTGCCGTTCTTCCTTAGCGTTTCCAAGAGCTGCGACGGGCTTCTGCAAGAGCCGGAGCCATAGCTGCTCTGAGCCGGGCCAAGGCTTTCCTTCCAGAGCTAGACCCGGCTGACATTGCACTTGGATACCCCAGCCTGAAGGAAGACGGCACCCCCTTCGACCAAAAAGACTTTGCTGCCTGTGTGAAGATCGTGCGCCCGGTGGCCACCCTAATTGGGAATGACACCGATCTGACCAAGTACCAGCCGGGCTACGACACAGAGAATCAGAGGATCTCCACTCCGCATTATGAAGCCATCAGCTTGGTCCCGCCGACTCGTAAGCACACCTTTGCCCCAGAAATTGACCCGGCCGGGTTAATTGACGAGGAGGCTCAATCTGAAGCTTTGAGCGACATCGACTGGAAATCGTCAACCTTCCAGGTCATAGGAACAGCCGGAGGAGCGGAGAGGGATGAGCTGGAAGCTTCGACCCGGCAAGCATCTTGACTCTTTAGGCGGCCCATGATTATGCTTGTTAAACAATGCTTCACCCTTTTGGACTCGGGGAGTCTTGTAATAGAGTAGGACCAACACTTTAACTTTGGCGTGCCATCGTGCATGTGTTGAATGCTTAACTCCATTGAAGTTGCTTCCTTATATTCCTCCGGGTCATAATTGATCATTTATTTTCCATAAGCTCGAATATCTGTCTTTAACCATCCTGCATAGAAAAACAAATCACAAGTCTCTAGGCGGCTTACCGCACTGAGAATCATAATCTCATACATATAACCCGGAATATGAATCTAAGTCACCATAATAGCATACTTACAGGCCTTCAAGTATACTTCCGGTCTATGTAACCCGGATAATGAGGTTGGTACCTCAATTCCGGTTTATCAGTTTTGATGATGCTTATTGTGTGTGACAAACACTGTGAATCAAAGTTAAGCCGGCAGAGTAAGAACCGCCGTGCACACTATTGATACAATCAGAAGAACTTGTTGCAGATTCAAAAAATCAAAACTTAGGGGCTTCCAGTTCAATACGACCAGAGACCCGTCCCAAAGGGGTTAAGCTAAGATTCGAATGCGATCATATAGCCCCAAGTGGGTTTGGCGATGCCAATCAAGAGGGTACCGACAGCTATGTTCTCTTTAGTTCGAATACGACCCATGTTTGAACAGGAAGCCCCCAAATGACCTTAAGAGTTGTTTAACGACGTTGATTCGAATACGATCCACGTCGGTTCCCAAAGGGGGTTGAGCTATGATTCAAATATGATCAAAGAAAACTCCCCAATGAGCTCGGCACTTTGCCAATCAAGTGGGTATCGACAGCTATGTTCTCTTTGCTTCGAATACGACCTATGTTTGAACAGGAAGCCCCCAAGTGATCATATTGCGTACGGCTAGATTCGAATATGATCATAAGCCGGATCCACCTCCAAGTTACCATATGATCTTGTCATGGAAACAACACATTTACCTTTGGAGGAGAAAAAGGACAGAGGTCCTGCTTTATTGCTTATCATAATATATACATGGCTTATAGAAATATGTACATTATGAGAGCCGGTGGCTCAAGTGTAATAAGGCCGATGCTGAGCTATGTTCCACGGCCGACGGGTCTCCTCCTCCGACTTGCGTGAATCTTTGTGCTCCCGAATGTCAATGAGGTAATATGACCCGTCGTGCAAGTTCTTGCTGACCACAAAAGGTCCTTCCCAAGGCGGGGATAGCTTGTGTGCATCTGTTTGATCTTGGATGAGCCGGAGCACCAGATCACCTTCCTGGAAGACCCGGGACTTAACCCGGCGACTGTGATAACGGCGCAGGTCTTGTTGGTAAATTGCTGAGCGAGCTGCTGCCACGTCACGCTGCTCGTCCAACAAATCAAGAGCATCTTGGCGCGCCTGTTCATTATCCGCCTCAACATAAGCCGCCACTCGAGGCGAGTCATGACGGATGTCACTGGGGAGGACTGCTTCCGCTCCATAAACCATGAAGAAAGGCGTGTAACCCGTAGACCTGTTAGGAGTAGTATTGATGCTCCATAACACGGAGGGTAACTCCTCCACCCAACAACCCGGCGTCCGTTGCAAAGGGACCAAAAGCCGGGGCTTGATACCCTTCAAAATCTCCTGATTAGCCCTCTCAGCTTGACCATTGGATTGAGGGTGAGCCACTGAGGAAACGTCAAGCCGGATATGCTCACGCTGACAAAACTCCTCCATAGTGCCTTTAGACAGATTGGTACCGTTATCAGTTATAATGCTGTGTGGAAAGCCAAAGGAAAATATCACCCTTTTCATGAACTGAACCGCCGTGGCTGCGTCGCACTTACTAACTGGCTCTGCTTCAACCCACTTTGTGAATTTGTCAACTGCCACCAAGAGGTGGGTCTTTTTATCCTTGGACCTTTTAAAAGGCCCAACCATGTCAAGCCCCCAGACCGCAAACGGCCAAGTAATTGGAATCATCCTCAGCTCCTGAGCCGGCGAGGGTACCGGGTTTCCTGACCCAGCGGCAGGGTTTTGAACAGGCTGTGCACCGGCCATGAAGATTCCAACCCGACTCGGCGGCTCAACAGGGTCCGGAATACTGTCACCATCGGAACAACCCCTGAGCCTGCCATCTTGAAGTTGATACAACGAGTTTGACTCATCTGTGGACGACTCGCCGTCAGAGCCGGCGGCCGTCTCATCACCAGATCTAGACCCTACAGAGAGTCCTCCATGAACACATCCCACAAAAGCATGCTTCAAGGCAGGTAGAGCCCGGGCAGGTCGTGCACGCTGAGCCGTCTTGATGAGACCGGCGCAGAGATCCGGCTCAGGGCCCGGCTCACCAATCTTGCCAATGAAGACATGAATTCCGCCGAAGGGGACCCGGTACCCGTACTCAATTGAGCCGGCGTCGGGGCCCCGGGTTGCATCGTCGATGTAGAGCTTGCCGCGACGACTCTTGGTCATCCGGCCCACAGAACACGAGTATATAACAATGCATGGTCTGTTAGTTACCTTGAAGAATTTGTTTGTGAGGACAGAACATGATTACTCCCTGCGTTCCCAAATATTTGTCTTTCTAGAGATTTTAACAAGTGACTACACACGGAGCAAAATGAGTGAATCTACACTCTAAAATATGTCTACATACATCCGTATGTTGTGTCTATTTGAAATGCCTAGAAAGACAAATATTTGGGAACGGAGGGAGTACATAACATGCATGACATGGTAGTTTCCTGTGAAGAATCGATTGCGAGATAACATGAGTATAACCATGCAAGGCACTTCTATATTTTCGAACCCAGTATACATTTCCCTGTATTTTCCTCCCAGTTCCAACAGGGACATATCAATGCTATTTCTTGCATTATCCTACTCATACTCTGAACAATGCTGATCTTACATTAACAATGCATGTCCTTTTTGATATGATGCAGTGTCCCTACAGTTACTGCCCTTTGTAATCACACCACCTTTGCCAAAAACAGGGAAGCACAACTGGTTCCTCGCTCGATCAGACGATGGCAAAAGACTGATGATCATTCGGACACATGAGCCAGAAAAGTTATATTGCAAAAACCCCACTGTATACAAGCACCGTGTAATACGTGACTATATGGACAGTGGCTATTACGTCTATGAGCAGGATACCAGCTTGTTGGGGCCTTTAGGATTTTTTAGTTGGAGGCGGGTAAACAACCTTGGTTCACACTCTCTGTTTCTCGGACTCAATTATCCGATTAACCAGGAGATCACCGTTGGCAAGGACCTTGATGGTAGAGAGGCTCTATTTGCTATGGAAAACTGTGTCTACACGACGAGCCCTAGGAGTTCGGGAGCAAACTCCCCTGATTGTCAACGATACAGCCTGCAGCCAAAAGAAGGTGAGAATGACAAAGGCATCCGGATTAACTTTGATCCTTGGATGTCTCAATTACGAAAGGCAGTGATGTGGTTCAAGCCTTCAGGTTGATAGGTAATTGGGATGTTGCATCGAAAGGGTGGAGTACTGGTGTCTCCGGATCACTGGTCGCTGAAGCGGGGCTGCAAATTATGATGGTGTTGGATCATCTCTTCGAATGACTTTGTTGTCTTTGCTGCTGGTTCTGGATGGGTAGTTCTTTCTTTTGTTATGCATATTCCTTGTCATTTGGTCATCCTCGTCTATGTCACTCTTACTATGTAATAGTTGCTTCTGTTTAGAATGTCATTCTCGTCTGGATCACGAGAGTCTGAGCGCTGCAGATGAGTGCGTTTTGGTGGTGTAGCAAGACTTCTTATGAACTATCATGTCTTGCTGTTTATGTCAGTAGTAGTCACTAGTCAGTGTTTGAATGTTGTATATATCGTTGTTTCGAACTGTTTATTGTCTCGAACTACTGGTGGGCTAAATGAGGGCATCACCATTCTCCAGTGTTCAGAGTATATCTCCTTTTTTTCAAGTTATATAATTTGAGCTCAGTGTCTTTTCGATGATGTACACTTGTTTGGGCCAGTGAGGTGTCGTTGAATATGGGCCGAGTAGTAACGCAATGCCAAACAGGTCAATTAGGACTCTCAGGCCGGGCTCTCAAAAGATCCTAAAAAAAAGGCCGGGCTCTCCAAAAAAGAAAGAATAAGGACTCTTAGGCCGACATGTGGGCGCCACCGGTGTTTTCGTGCGCTTGCGCGCCGAGAGCATATTGGCGCGTGCTCGAAATTCATGCTACCTTTTCATCCCCAGTCTCCCGCCCCTCCCCCACCTCTAGAATCTCGATCCCTACTCCAGTTCCCCCAAATCCCCCTCCTGTACTCCCTGTACTCAAGCGCACTATCATGTCGCCGGTCAACGCGGATCTCCGAGCCGGAGATCCTGAGGTCCGTCCTGCCTTCGGTCGCTGCGTGCTGTCGCTCAACAGTGGCATGGCGGCGCTTGACGACCAGTTTGCCGGCAAAGTGCTGATGGTAACCATCAACGGCGACCGGCCTCCCGTCTCGCCGGACGACCTTGTCAAAGCTCTTGGCATTGCGCACGGCATCCAAATAAGTGACTTGCTCGTCGAAGTCTGTCCGCCACTGGCTGATTTCTTCGTCAGGTTCCGGACAACTTTCGACTGCATTCGTGTGTTCAAATCTTCCCGGCGTTTGTTCTGCAATGGTGCGCTGGTGAGCTTTGATCGGTGGAACCCAGGATGGGGCTCGGTGCCCTCTGAGCTTGAGTTTTTAACAAAGCTTACCTTCCACGGCATGCCTCGACGTGCTTGGAACAGCGAGTCCATGAACGAGCTTATCAACGACCTTGGAGGTGAGCTCGTAAGTATGTTTGTTCCTCCAGACAGCTGGGCTCTGACGATTATGGCATGGATGAAGAAGCCATCCACCATACCGAAGGTGATTAGTGTTGAGATACCGGTGCAGGAACCGGGGTTGTACTATTCGTCGCCACCAAGGCCGCTGCGGAGCACGTTAGGGATGTACCTGTATTGAGTGTTCGTGCATGTCGAAGAAGTGGTCAATCCATCAATCGAAGTCCTGCCGCCGCTGCTGGTGCCAGGGTCCGTCGGCAACGTCCATTACAGGAGTCAACGTCAGACTTTCCCCGTGTTGCTCGGAACGATGGATGGCACAGGGCCTACTCCATCGCGCGGCTGGCTGCCTGGATGTGCTCTAATTTGAGGTAACAACTTAATCTTGTCAGATACTAGTTAAATCCGAGCTATGGGTGTGAAGCACTGATATGCCAGTACATTTGATTGTGACCTGTTCTAATTTTGTACCTGAACTTTTTTTAGAAAGGGATGTACATCAACTTAATGTGCTAGCAGAACTTATTGTGTTGTCTGTCTGTTTTCTTTGCACAACATTCAAGATATTTCCCCGTCATTGATAAAGACGATGAACCGTTATGTACGACTTCGTTGGTTTCAACATAGCCCTTCCCATAGCGATCCACTACTTCCATCCTGATTGTGCTGCCTGCGTGAAATTTTTGTATGCAAGTTCAGTGTGCTATGATGTTCTATATGATTGTGTCAACTATATAAGTTTTTACTGAGCATCAGCAATACATATGGCTGAAAGATGTATTTATGAGCATCGACCGATGGGTCTCTCTCTATCTCTCTCTCTCTCACACACACACGCTCACACATGCGCACACGCACAAGTGGGACCCGTTGAATTATTTATTTGCTCGTGATAGCTTTTAATTAGGTTTCACTGTAATCTAACTTTTTTCTTAAGTTATTAATTGAGCTCAGTGACTTCAAAAAGTTGTACAGAAGCCTTGTTTGGGCCTTTCCGGCGTCGCTGAATGTGGGCTGAGTAACCATGTTAGGTTGTACTGTACTACACAGACCTTTTTTTTCAACATCAGCAATGCAACTGGGCCGACAATTGTACACAATATCCGGGTCAACTTGTTATTCTCCGCCCCGCTGGGCTGCAAACTTTCCTAGCAGGTATGCATTAGGCTTAACAAGAAAATGGACTTTAAGAAATAATAAATGGGATGTAATTATAATAACTGGACAGTTACTATGCACCAAACACGTAATTAGTTTGAAAAATATATTATTTTTGGAATTTGAAAATTTTAATTTCATTACTTGTTGCGCGCGCAATATTTCGTTGGATTTTAACGTAATACAACTTTATTTTGAAATTATATTTAACCTGGCTAGAAATTTCGGATAAAAATATGTCGGATCCCATCAAAATGTGAGATTTTTTTTTAATTCTGTTTTGAGCGGTAGTTTGAAATTATTAATCGTTGTCCTAGCTAGAAGTTGGGCTGTACTTTTAACAAACTGTAAATGGCCTGTAGTAAATCCATTAGAATTAAAAAATGGGCAGTACATTCTAACAAATCGCAAATGGGCTATATGTTCTCTGCCAAATCCGAGCTGTGGGCCTACTAAGTTGACGCGTACCAAGGGCTTTGTCAACTTAGTCAATATAAACGATTCTAGCTGCAGTGATCGTACGATGTCCATCCAACGGCCGTAGTGCTTCTTCAACCTCTGGTCTTCTTGCTCCAGCCGCCCAAAGCAGCGCCGGTCGTGTCGCCTGCTCCTGCCTCCCGTGGCCGGCTGTGATGCCGCGGAGGCCTCACCGCCCTGTACTACTCCCACCGCTGGCCAGGCCATCCCTCTACTCACCCACACCCCCTGTTATTCTGCGGCGACGACAGCCTCACACTCCAGACGAACCAGTGAACCCTCGTACTCCTCTCCGCGCGGGCTTCCACTGCTGCGTCTTCCCCGGCTCCGCGTCGTCCCCTTCCTAGGCCTCGCCGTCGTCCAGACCACCGCCCTGGTGCTCTCGGCGCGGCGTGGTCAACGTGGTCAATGACCGACTTCCATCGGAAGAGTACTGTACGTGGAGAGGCTGACAGCTGGGTCCAGGCGGCCGCAAGGAAGTGCCTCCTTATTACGCGCAAAATAATTATTCCTCCACCTGACAGCAGGGACCCACCAGACGGGCCACCTTATTTCGCGAAAAAACGTTCCCCCTGACTGCTGGGACCCACCGGATGGGCCAGCGTATTTCGCGAAAAAAATGTTCCCCCCGCTGTCAGCTCGGACCCACCGGAAGTGCCTCCTTGTTACGCACAAAAAAAAGAATACTCCCCCTGCTAGCTGGGACCCACCATGGTGGGAGGCTGACTTGTGGGCCTACTAAGTTGACTGGGACGGGGGCCTTTGTCAACTTTAGTCAATATGAACGATTATAGCTCCAGTGACCGTACGATGTCCATCCAACGGCCGTAGTGCTTCTTCAACCTCTGGTCTTCTTGCTCCAGCCGCCCAAAGCAGCGCCGGTCGTGCCGCATGCTCCTGCCTCCCGTGGCCAGCTGTGCTGCCGCGGAGGCCTCACCGCCCCTACTATTCCCACCGCTGGCCAGGCCCTCCGGCGACGGCAGCCTCATACCGCAGCCGAACCAGTGAACCCTCGTACTCCTCTCCGCGCGGGCTTCCACTGCCGTGTCTTCCCCGTCTCCCCGTCGTCCCCTTCCCAGGCCTCGCCGTCGTCCACCGCCCTGGTGCTCTCAGCGCGGCGTGGTCAACGTGGTCAAGGAACGACTTCCATCGGACGTGGACTGTACGTGGAGAGGCTGACAGCTGGGTCCACGGCCGCAGCAAGGAAGTGCCTCCTTATTACGCGGAAAATAATGATTCCTCCACCTGATAGCTGGGACCCACCGGACGGGCCACTGTATTTCACGAAAAAAATGTTTCCCCCTGACTGCTGGGACCCACCAGCTACATCTTCGCACGCAAGGAAATGCGTCCGGGCAAAAAAAAACGATTATCCCCCTGACTGCTGGGACCCACCAGCTACATCTTCGCAGGCAAGGAAGTGCCTGACAGTCGGGACCCACCTGGTTGAAGCACACTTAGCGTTGTCATTCTGGTCGCGAACATGTACGTACATATATACTGGTGGATGTAGAGGCGCACACGTGTCGTAGTAGAGACGCGTACGTGTCGTAGTAGAGGCGCGCACATAGCATGTACACGTACGTACAGCGGCCAGGGTGCAAGAAAGAAAGTACGGCCACGTATGTGTACATACGGGCGGGGTCTCAAATGCCAAATCGCGCATTCATACGGCCAGGGCTCGTGTACATGGCTGGGTCGGAACGGAGAAACAGCTTCGTCGTCATGTTCATGGGGAGGCAACAGAATGCGTCGTGTTCATGGGGAGGCAACGGAATGCGTCGTGTTCATCGGGAGGCAACGGAACACGTGGGAGCCAACCGGCTGGGTCGGAACGGAATGCGTGGTCGTGTTCATCGGGAGGGCTTGGACGGAACAAGCCATGGAAACGAGGCCTGGCATACCGCACAACGGAGGAAACGGACCTCCTACGTTCGGAACGGGGTCCTGTTGATCGGGAGGGGTCTGGCGTACCGCAAAACTGAGGAAACGGACCTCCTACGGTCGAAACGGGGGTCCTGTTGATCGGGAGGGGT